>NW_022196904.1:130150868-130181677 GCF_008632895.1 Mastomys coucha
AAAAAAAAAACCCAACCTTTTACATTTGAGTTAATGCAAAGCTCAGATAGGGCTCTGCTGAGGCACATGTGGCATTCCTTTTGTCTTGGTCATCAACCCCCCCACACACACACACACACTAGCATTTAGAAAAGACCTTTACAGATTTTGTTTATTGTCTAGCTTGTTCCTTGACCTAGAACTGATCTTTTTATTTTGCATGTACTTAAAGTGGTATAAAAGCAGACTGGGGGAAAAAACCAAAAACAAAAAACCACTTCAGCCTCAGAACTGGCTGGGGTCACGCTACAGTGTTGTCTAATTGTCATCCCTCCACTTGGTTTTTTGAGGTCATTTTTCTTTTTAATCCTCACTTTTGCCCCGGAGAACCTGTTGACTGACTGAGCTGGCTCAGTCACCTGCCCGGCTTCAATCTCTTTTCCCTATTCCCACCCTTTTCCCCTCTCCTACCCCTTCCCCCACTCTGGTCCTGACTTCCTCAAACTATGACAAACAAAGATGTGGAAATGTAATAAGAAATCTTTTCCTTCTCAAGTTGCTTTGGTCCTGGTGTTTCATCACAGCAGTAGTAACCTTAAATAGGACATATACACATATACTTTATTACAGTGGCTTAGAGGCTGTGGTCTGGCTAGTCCAATAGCTCCAATATTGGTTCAGTCCACAAGGATAGATATCTTTGTTGGGGTCAAGGAATCGCCTCACAAACTGCACAAACCTAATGTCAGTCAGACAGGGAGAGTTTATTGAGCATACACCCCAGGACTGGTGAACTAGGACCATCGGCCAGATTTAGGAACTGAACCATGACCCCAAGTTAAGATCCTACAGGGTTTTTAAGCCCAAAAAATCCACAAACATCTGTGACAAGTTATTTCACCAATCAAGATTTAGGGGGGCTGGCAAGATGGCTCAGAGGGTAAGAGTACCAACTGCTCTTCCGTAGGTCCTGAGTTCAAATCCCAGCAACCACATGGTGGCTCACAACCACTTGTAATGAGATCTGACACCCTCTTCTGTTATGTCTGAACACAGTTACAGTATACCTATTTATAATAATAAATAAAATCTTCAAAAAAAAAAAGATTTAGGGATAGGGGAATTTCCTTAGGAACACGTCTTTGTTGTACACTTATTCTACTCCCATTGGTTGGGGTATTCAGTTTGGCTGGTGACTTGCCTGTCTATTATTCATGTCTTAGCTTGTCTACCAAGAAGGAACTTGTCTACTATTATGTCTTAATTTGCCAACCAGTATGTCAGTTACCCATATATATGTCTCTTTCTCACAAGTAGGATGTCAGTTCCCAGGGAGATCTTGGGGATTTAAACGTTATTCAACCACTACTTAAAATGGAAGTCTTTTTTTTTTTTTTTAAGATTTATTTATTTAAAGTATATGAGTACACACTGTAGCTGTACAGATAGTTGTGAGCCTTCATCTGGTTGCTGGGAATTGACTTTAGGAACTTTGCTTGCTCTGGTCAACCCCGCTCACTCAGTTCCTACTTACTCCAGCCCAAAGATTTATTTATTATTATACATAAGTACACTGTAGCTGTCTTCAGATGCACCAGAAGAGGGCATCAGATCTCATTACGGGTGGTTATGAGCTACCATGTGGTTGCTGGAATTTGAACTCAGGACCTTCGGAAGAGCTGTCGGTGCTCTTACCAGCTGAGCCATCTCACCAGCCCAAAATGGAAGTCTTTTTCCAAGTAGTTTCTTATATTGCTGCAGTTGTCTCTGCTATGTTTGGGTTGATCCCATGGGCAGCTTATACCATAAAAACTTATACACAGGTGCAAGAAGTGCTGTTGGATGGTAGGTTTGAGCACAAGCTTTTGTAAGTAACTATTCAAAAGAGTTCTACTGACTTCTATATTGATCCATTTCCAGTTACATAACAGAATATGTAATTAGTCTTGGCATTAGAAAGTTTCCTAGTAACAGCGGAAACATATGAGAGAGTTACCTTATAATCGCAAGCTAGCCAGGTAACATTTTACCTAGGCCTTAATGTTTTACCTAGGTCCTAACAGTCTTCAGCTTATCTGGGGACTCCAAAGAAGTGTATTCTCACACCAGTGAAGGAATACCTCAGCAACAAGACAGATGAGCTTGCCACCAAAAGTGAGAGCAAGCAGGAAAAAAGCACAACCTTCCTTCTTAATTGTTCTTTTACATAGACTTCCATCAGGAAATGTGTGTCTTCCACCTCAAATAATCCAATCAAGAAAATCCCCTCACAGGGCTAGCGAGATGGCTCAGCGTGTTAAGAGCACTGACTGCTGTTCTGAAGGTCCTGAGTTCGGATCCCAGCAACCACATGGTGGCTCACAACCTGACGCCCTCTTCTGGTGTGTCTGAAGACAGCTGCAGTAAATTACACCGGAGCTAGCTGGGCTGGAGCGAGCAGGGCAGGAGTGAGTGGGGCCGGAGCGAGCAGGGCCTGCAGAGGTCCTGACTTCAACAGTAGCCACACACATGATGGCTCACAGCCATCTGTACAGCTACAGTGTACTCGTACTCATAAAAATAAATAAAACAAATCTTTAAAAAAAAAAAAAGGAAAAGAAAATTCCTCACAAACATTCTCACCTTGGGTTTTCGTTGATTACATAAGTAGTAACATTGACAACCAAGATTAGCCATCTCAATAGGTACTGGGGGTGTGTCATGTGGAGGTGCAGGACAGGAGGAGATATGCTTTAGTCAATCAGGCTTAAAGATCACTGAGGTCATATTTCTTCATCAATTTGAAATGTCCGTAGAGTCTGTGATTTGTATAACTATCAAATCTATTTGATATTTGAACAATAAAATAGTCATGGTATATAATTATTATTGCTTTGAATTTTTAGCCTTTGGTTTTAAGGATGACTGGCCTAATCAGTATCTGTGTAGACAGTTCTGTTTGAACACATTAACTCATATTTCTCAATATTCAAATGAAACAATGTTTATTAAGTCACACAATCGAAATTTTGTAAAGTTGTTAGAAATCTTTATTCACCTGCTCAAACAATGATAGCATGTACGCACATTTCTGTGTTTATATACCACATGTATGTGGGTGGATACTCACAGAGACCAGGGGAGGGCATCAGATTCTTGGAACTGGGAACCAAACGTCTGTAAGAGCAAAAAGTGCTCTTAACTACTAAGGAATCTCTCCTGCCCCAGAAATATCTTAACATGTGATAATAGAACTAAAATGGGAGACCTCCTAAGTAAAGTCTTTTTACTTTTTAAAAAAATATTTATTTATTATTATATGTAAGTACACCTGTTTTGATACACCCCAGAAGAGGGCGCTAGATCTCATTACAGATGGTTGTGAGCCATCATGTGGTTGCTGGGATTTGAACTCAGGACATCTGGCAGAGCAGTCAGTGCTCTTAACTGCTGAGCCATCTCTCCAGCCCTAATTGAATCTTTTTTTCTTTTTTTTCTTTTTTTTTTCGAAACAGGGTTTCTCTGTATAGCCCTGTCTGTCCTGAACTCACTGTAGACCAGGCTGGCCTTGAACTCAGAAATCTGCCTGTCTCTCCCTCCCAAGTGCTGGGATTAAAGGGGTGCGCCACCACCACCCATCTTTTACTTTTTTTTTTTTTTTTAAATATTTATTTATTTTATGTATATGAGTACACATTGTAGTTGTACAGGTAGTTGTGAGCCTTCATCTGGTTGTTGGGAATTGACTTTTAGGACCTCTACTCACTCCCATCAGCTCCACACGCTCTGGCCCAAAGATTTATTTGTTATTATAAATAAGTACACTGTAGCTGTTTGCAGATGCATCAGAAGAGGGCATCAGATCTCATTACAGATGGTTATGAGCCACCATGTGGCTGCTGGGATTTGAACTCAGGACCTTCGGAAGAGCAGTCTGTGCTCTTACTCAATGAGCCATCTCACCAGCCCCATCTTTTACTTTTTAAAAGTAAAATCTTTTATCAGAGGACTTTATGTGTACAAATTTTTTACTTAATGTTTTAAGTTAGTGTACAAAATAACAGGTTATTGTTAAATTCGTCCTGGGTGCCTCACTCACAAAGACACAGGGACAGAGATTGATGCAATCAGCAAGAGGTTTTTATTGATCCAGTATACTAGGGTTGTCCAGCATTCAGGCAAAGGTGACCCCGAGGAACAAAAGCCCACACTTCTTATACCTTCCCAGTACATAGGTTTACAGCATGAGTTGGTTATCTCTCATTGGTGGAGCCCATTGTCTTTTGAGTCCATTGACCTCTGTGCCCCAGGTGAGGAGGAGACACCGACTGCACGGAGGAGGAGTGGGGGGAGATAAACCCCTACTGGGGACATTTTCTAGAACCAGGCATTACCTCTGCAGTTAGGGCATCTCCTGGGGATGGATGTTTGCTCAGTAAACCCTTTTGAAGCTCTCTCTTTAGGCTTACAGGACATTCCTGCCTCCTCAGTATTTTTATGAGGTGTCCCTGTTTACTCAATTCTTACATTATGTTATGAGATGTGCAATTGTTAAATGTAAAGTTGTATTAACAGTATCGTTGGACCCAGCAATACCACTCCTGGGCATATACCCAGAAGATGCTCCAACATGTTATAAGGACACATGTTCCACTATGTTCATAGCACCCTTATTTATAATAGGCAGAAACTGGAAACAACCCAGATGTCCATCAACAGAGGAATGGATACAAAAAATGTGGTACATTTACACAATGGAGTACTACTCAGCTATTAAAAACAATGAATTCAAGTCCAGCAGTAGTGGCCAAGCCTTTAATCCCAGCACTTGGGAAGCAGAGGCAGGCAGATTTCTGAGTTCGAAGCCAGCCTGGTCTACAGAGTGAGTTCCAGGACAGCCAGGGATATACAGAGAAACCCTGTCTCAAAAACAAACAAACAAACAAACAAAAAACAAAAACAGACAAACAATGAATTCATGAAATTCTTAGGCAAATGAATGGAACAAGAAAATATCATCCTGAGTGAGATAACCTAGTCACAAAAGAACACACATGGTATGCAGTCACTGATAAGTGGATCTTAGCCCAGAAGCTCAGAATACTCAAGATACAATTCACAGCACACATGAAGCTCAAGAAGAAGGAAGACCAAAGTGTGGATACTTCGGTCCTTCTTAGAAGGGGGAACACTATTGTGGATGCCAAAAAGTGCTTGCTGACAGGAGCCTGATATAGCTGTCTCCTAAGAGGCCTGAAAAATACAGAGGTGGATGCTCTCAGCCATCCATTGGATTGAGCACAGTGTCCCCAATGTAGGAGCTAGAGGAAGAATTCAAGAAGCTGAAGGGGTTTACAGCCCTTAGGAAGAACAATATGAACCAACCAGTACCTCCAGAGCTCCCAGGGACTAAACCACCAACCAAAGAGTGTACATGGAAGGACCCATGGCTCCAGCAGCATATGTAGTAGAGAATGGCCTTGTTGGACATCAATGGGAGGAGAGGCCCTTGGTCCTGTGAAGGCTAGATGCCCCAGTGTAGGGGAATGCCAGGACAGGGAAGTGGGAGTGGGTGGGTTAGGGAGCAGGGGGAGGGGATAGGGAATAGGGGGGTTTCAGTGGGGAAATGAGGCAAGGGGATAACATCTGAAATGTAATTTAAAAAAATATCTAAAAAAAAAAAAAAAAAAAAAAAAAAAAAAAAAAAAAAGAGGTTCAGAACTGGAGAGCGTAGGAGGGGAAAGAGAAGGAAGATGGCAGCAGATGTGAACCAGCATGCATGGCCTTAACCAGGCACAGTTATGATATCATAAAGTTAGAATAATTAGGATAAAGCTTTTATCATTATCAATTGGCTCTAAAATTATTGAATTGGCTTCTTTTTTTATTTTTTATTTATTTTATGTATATGAGTACACTGTAGCTGTACAGATGACTGTGAGATATCCTGTGTGTGGCTGCTGTTGATCTCAGGACCTCTGCTGGCCCCGCTCACTCCCTCCCTGCTTGCTCTGGCCCTGCTTGCTCCAGCCTGAATTGGCTTCTTGTAAATCGAGAATTTATTGATACGTAAATCTGATTGGTTAATTATAAAAAAAGTATTGTTTTTATGACAATCATGGGTATAAACATATTTTCAAAAGTCCTCATGTGAACGCAGATATGGTCCGTGCTTCCCTTTCAAGATGGAAATGCAGAAGACGCCAAGCCAACCGATACTGCTACAAAACATGGGTGACACCCAGGGTGTTGCCTTGCTCTGTGGATGTCAGATAATTGTTACATCTCACCTGGAGACAGAAATAGCTTATAGTTGAACAGTGATCATATCACTATTGTTGATTGCTAAAAGGAATTTATTTTGTTGTCTTTTGAGACAGGATCTCACTGTGTAGCTCTGGCTGCCCTGGAAAACCATTATGTACTCCAGTTACCTATAAAAATCCTCCAGCTGGGCAGTGGTAGGGCAAGCCTTTAATCCTAGCACTTGGGAGGCAGAAGCAGGCAGATTTCTAAGTTCCAGGCCAGCCTGGTCTACAAAGTGAATTCCAGGACAGCCAGGGCTACCCAGAGAAACCCTATCTCGAAACAAACAAACGAAAAAATCCTCCTGCCTGAGCCATCAATACCTGTTACTAAGGGATTTCTTTTTTTTCTTTAAAGATTTATTCATTTTATTTTATGTATATGAGTACACTGTAGCTGTACAGATGGCTGTGAGCCATCATGTGGCTGCTGGGAATTGAACTCAAGACTTCTACTTATTCCAGCCCCAATTGCTCCAGCATAATACACTATAGCTGTCTTCAGATGCATCAGAAGAGGGTGTCAGATCTCATCATGGATGGTTGTGAGCCAGGTTGCTGGGATCCAAACTCAGGACCTTCGGAAGAGCAGTCAGTGCTCTTACCTGCTGAGCCATCTTGCCAGCCCCACTAAGGGATTTCTCAGCAGCTTTGCAAAAGGCAACCTTAGGATGTAGATTTAGAAGTCTGTAAAATCTGTTTCACACAGCTATAGGCATAGCAGAGTCGAAGGCAGATAGTATTTCCTCTCTCTAGTTCTAAGCAAAATTGTAAATACATTCATTCCTTCATTTTCCTGTATGATGGTTACATTGCATTCTCTCTCTCTCTCTCTCTCTCTCTCTCTCTCTCTCTCTCTCTCTCTCTCTCTCTCTCACCCTCTCACCCTCTCTCTCTCTTCGAGACAGGGTTTCTCTGTGTAGCCCTGGGCCCTGGTGATCATGGAACTCACTCTGAAGTCCAGGCTGGCCTTGAACTCAGAAATCTGCCTGCCTCTGCCTCCCAAGTGCTGGGATTAAAGGCATGCACCACATGCCAGTAGGATTTGCTGAAGGAGGCAGAGGCAGAAGAATTACGAATTCGGGGCCAGCCTGGGCTACATGTTGCATTTTCTTTTCTTTTCTTTTTCTTTCTTTCTTTTTTTTGTTTGTTTTTGCTTTTTGTTTTTGTTTTGTTTTGTTTCGTTTTGTTTTCAAGACAGGGTTTCTCTGTATATCCCGGCTATCCTGGAACTCATGCTGTAGACCAGGGTAGCCTCAAACTCAGAAATCTGCCTGCCTCTGCCTCCCAAGGGCTGGGATTAACGGCATGCACCACCACTGCCTGGTTATTGTGTTCTCTTAATGTGGGCAAATACCTAGATCCAGAATGAGCCTCAGGGCAGGGGCTCCAGTAACAGGCTCATGAGCCATGGTCAGAGTTAGTTAGTGCACAGTGACTTGTTTCCCTAGGATGTGATGATCCATGATATGTTGAGCTTTGATTTTTTGCAGAAAAACTCAATGCTACATCTACCCTGTCTAGTGGGTTTTTAAAGATTCATTTATTTTTATGTGTGTTTTGCTTGCATGTATGTCTGTGTAGACTTAGATTTTTCAAGACTTACCTTTAATAAGGGTTTGTAAGAATTGAGCAAACAGGGACACCTCCTAAAAATACCAAGGAGCTAGGAATGTCCATTAAGCCTAAAGACAGAGAGCTTCAGAAGAGTTTACTTATCAAACATCCATCCCCAAGAGATGCCCTAATTGTGGGCATTACTGCCCAGTTCCAGGAAACATCCCCAGGAGGGGGTGGATCTCCCCCCAAACCTTCTAAGTGCAACAGGTATCTCCTCCTCTCCTGGAGGGCAAAGGTCAATGGAAACAAAGAACAATGAGAAAGATAGCCAACCCACGTTGTAAGTTGTAAAGCTCTGTTCTGAAAAGGTATAAAGAGCATGGGATTTCGTCCCTGTGGTCACCTTTGCCTGTATGGGAGATGACTCCAGTATACTGGATTAATAAAAACCTCTTGCTAATTGCATCGATCTCCGTCTCTGCATCTTCGAGAGTGGGACATCCACCCTGAATTTAACAGGTTCTCAAACTCTTCAACCCCCCATTCTAGTCCATTGTCCAAAAGTAGAGGAGAAAAGATGGGAAACAGGACAAGGTGATGTGGACCTGTTTAGAAGTAGTTCCAATCTCTATTGTTAAGATAACCAGCAGTCCAGTTCAAAGAATGTTACCAAATGTGTCACAATCCAGCAGAAACATCCAAGTCTCCACTCAATTGGCATGGGACAGCTAGATCTACCAGAAATAGCCAGGATGCCAGAAGTTCGCTGCCATGCCTCTCTGAAGGTCAGCGAAGACATGAGATCAACAAAGCATTGCAAAGCCAGCTATGAGTGAGCCCTGTCACTGTCTGTTTAGTCCTATTTATACTCTCTCCAAACATCACCTCTCCTCCCATAGGTCTTGCCTCAGCAAAACACTATGTGAGTCTACATCATATAACACTACCAGAAACTTCTACTATATGCCTGTGTACCACTTTCATGTGTGATGCCCACCGAGGTGAAAAGAGATCATTGAATCCTCTGGAACTGGAGATTATAGCCTTCCATGACTACACAGGGCTTGACAAATAAATAATAATAATCATAGTTTTAAATAGTTTTCATTGCTTTAACTTGTTTTAAATTATCAAAATTAAGATAGTTGTAAGTTCAATGGTTATGATGGCATTACATCCGCTACAAGAGAGGTCAAAATAGAGCTGGCTTAAATAGAAAGGGGGCTGCTGGACTGAATCGTGTATACTTTTAATGACTAGCTAGCTGGACAGAGGACGTGCTATGCTGGGAGAGGCTCCAGGTTTGTGCTAACTGGAAAGAAGAAAAGGCTTTGGAGTCTTTCTGAAGTAACAAGGATCAGATTTGATAGGGAGAAGATCTCTGAAGAGCTCCGCTGCAGACAGGAGAAAAGCAAGAAGACCAAACAAAGCAGCAATGCTTTTCCTGACCCTCCAGTTGGGAAAAGCTCTGAAATGACTGAGAAAGAAAAATGTCTCCAACCTGGCCAGGTGGTAGTGGCACACGCCTTTAATCCCAGCACTTGGGAGGCAGAGACAGGCAGATTTCTGAGTTCGAGGCCAGCCTGGTCTACAGAGTGAGTTCCAGGACAGCCTGGGCTATACAGAGAAACCCTGTCTTGAAAAAACCAAAAACCAAACCAAAACAAAACAAACAAACAAACAAAAGTCTCCAACCAGAACTTCAGCTTACATGGCCAATAAATCTTCTTGGACACAGAGTTAAACAACACCCTATGTATCTAAGGGTCAGCCATATAGTGGACCTGTTGGGCAGCCACTACAACAGCAGGAACATGCCAAGAGTACAATGTCAGATCCAGGGTAAACACATTTGGACCTTTCTATAATGTCAGAAGTTGTTAAATAAGTATAAATTTACAAGGTACAGTAGTTTCAGCAGCAGCAATTTGCTAAAGATCCCTGCTTTCTTTGATAATCCTGACCAAGGCAAACACTTTGGTTCCTATTTTAATTAGTAATATTAACTCTCAGTTATACGTTACATATCACACAGTAAATCTATGTGTAGGCTACAGAATGGCTATAAGAGTACAAGGAGGCCAGAGCAAGGTTTGGGAGGTTTCTCAAGTCCTGAGAACCTCAAGGAAGTTGATGGAAACGTCTAAATTAGTGTTTGTATCAGTAGATAATGAACCCACCAAACAACAGGGAAGAAGTTAGAAATCCTGTGGTATCTGCAAGTCAGGCCACTGAAAGGGACAGGTTTGACAGTGGAGCTATAGAGGTAAAAAAAAGCAAGACTACATCCATACAAGGAAATGGGTGGGTGGATGGGTGGGTGGGTAGGTGGATTTGTGGGTGGGTAGATATATGGATGGGTGGACAGATGGATTGGTAGATGGATGTGTGGATGAATGGGCAGCAGATTTAGATAGTCAATCAGGACAGGCAGATAGCAGGGGATTTTTTGTTTTGTTTTGGTTTGGTTTGTTTGTTTTTATTTTTCGAGACAGGTTTCTCTGTATAGCCCTGGCTGTCCTGGAACTCACTCTGTAGACCCAGGCTGGCCTCGAACTCAGAAATCTGCCTGCCTCTGCCTCCCAAGTGCTGGGATTAAAGGCATGCGCCACCACAGCCCGGTTGCCAGATAGCAGTTGAGTAAGTGTTGTCAACAGTGGATGCTGAGAAAATATGAATCACCAAGGCAGTTGGCAGTTCCCTGTTTGTGAGTCCTTTATGCACAGACCAGGAAATCAGATGGTAGATGTTAATCCCACCTGGTGAGAATAAGACCACTACCACACTTTGAGCCACATTTGAACAAGTTTGATTTTATTGGAGTGTACCCATGAGCTGCCCAGACACTGCCTCCCAAATCAGGTCAAAGACAGGAGCACCCAAAGCCTGTTTTAGGCCCCTCTTAAGGAGTAAATTGTCAAGTAATTGAAAAGCAGTTTTGGCAGGGCAGTGGTGGCACACACTTTAATCCCAGCACTTGGGAGGCAGAGACAGGTGGATTTCTGAGTTCAAGGCCAGCCTGGTCTACAGAGTGAGTTCCAGGACAGCCAGGGCTATACAGAGAAACCCTGTCTCAGGAAAAAAATAAAAAAATAAAAAGAAAGAAAGAAAAGAAAAGAAAAGCAGGTTGCAGAAGAGAGGCAATGGGACAATACAGAAGAATCTCAAAACAAAGAAGCAAACAAAAACTCCCTGTGGTTGCCTTGTGACTAGAGAGGGTCAGCAAGGTAGGGGTATTCTGAAAAATAAATCAAGGTCACCGGTTAGGGCAAGCCAGGCTTCAAGAAACAGACTTGAAGGCAACTCAGTTCTTAGAGTAAATGGAACTTATTTTTAACAATACAGGATCATGGTTCCTGCCTTCATGTTGGCATTTAGTCTAGGCTCTGCCCCACAGTTACCTGGCAGCAGCCAGGTATGCCTAACCCACTATAAAAGGGGCTGGCACCTCCTCTCTTGCTCTGTCTTCTTGCTCCTGTTCCCCCCCTTCTCCTCCCTCTCTCTCTCCACATGTTCATGTCTGGCCTTTACTCCCCTTTCTCTCTCTCTCTCTCTCTCTCTCTCTCTCTCTCTCTCTCTCTCTCTCTGTCTCTATCCTCTCAACTCCCTTCCCCATGCCCTGAATAAACCCTATTTTATACTATACCATCATGTGGATGGTCCCTCAGGAGGAATGGATGCCTCAGCATGTGCCCCACAGAGGTACCTCCCTCCTCCACACCATGCCTCAACTCCACCAAACATAACCCTTCCTTTCTTATCTTTTTATAAAGCACAACCCATTCAAAATGGAGTTGGGCAGGTTCCTCACGAGTTGGTGGTGGCTATCACCACAGCCATGAAAATAAGAGTAGGGGCTAGAGAGATGGCTCAGTGGTTAAGAGTACTGACTGCTCTTCCAGAGGTCCTGAGTTCAATTCCCAGCAACCACATGGTGGCTCACAACCATCTATAATGGAATCTGATGCCCTCTTCTGGTGTGTCTGAAGACAGCTATAGTATACTCATATAAATAAAAAGAAGAAAAGGAGAGTAGTCTCTATCAAAGGCTCACTTCACAAAGTACCTGGTGTAGCTCTGTAATGCCAAGCTACAAGCATTCTTTGGCTATTATTAGATTCCTGGACTGAGTTTGGGGAAAATCCCTAGTTAACCTCCTATTCTTATTGATGTGTTTATAAAAAGATAGAAGGGGGATATGTTCAATGGAGGTGTAGTCAGGTATGGGGGAAGGGGGTGCCCTAGTGGGCCCATGATGAGGCATCCCTTCCCCAGCCCCTCTCCATGGACCAGCCACAAGATAGCATAGTATAAAACAGAGTTTATTCAGGGTATAGGAAAGGGAGTTAAGACTGTAGTAGAGGCAGAGAAAAGTAGAGAAGTAGAGGCTGGCCAGGAGCATGTGGGGGTGGGGGTGGGGTAGCAAGACAGAGCAAGAGAGCGAGGAGGGGGCAAGCAGCCCCTTTCATAGCGCATACCTGGCTGTTGCCAGGTAACTGTGGGGCGGAGCTTAGAATGCTAACACTTACTTTTGTTACTTCTGATTGGTAGATTTCTGAGGCAGATTAAAGGGATGGAAGGCACAAAACAAAACAAAACAAAACAACACCAAGGTGTCTGCCCTTGGATGGGACCATGCTTACTGATGCACTTGGTTGGCTGGGAAGACATAATCTAACCTGCTGGAAGTTGAGAAGTTGAGCCATCTGCCAGTGGGAAAAAATGGCTGTAATCCTTTTTAGGGGTGAGAATGACCACAGCCAGGAGTTCTCTTTTCCTCCGGTAGTCCTTCTCAAGGGAGTTGTCTTAAGGGAAGCTGGAAAATGTAGTCATTTAACAGGAAACCCAGATTCAATTCTAAGCACCAACATGATGCTTCCCAGCACTCTGTAGCTCCAGCTCTCAGGAATCCAGTTCCTTCTTCTGGCCTCCACTCGCACTGCACACATGTAGTGTATAGGCAAACATGTAGGCAGAACATACCTACATGTAAAATAAAAATAAAGATTTAATAAAAGTTTAAACTTCAGCCGGGCCATGGTGGCACACGCCTTTAATCCCAGCACTTGGGAGGCAGAGGCAGGCGGGTTTCTGAGTTCACGGCCAGCCTGGTCTACAGAGTGAGTTCCAGGACAGCCAGGGCTACACAGAGAAACCCTGTCTTGAAAAACCAAAAAAAAAAAAAAAAGTTTAAACTTCAATCTCATTTTCAGACTTGAAGATGGAACATGGGAGTTTTGCAGATCTTTTTGTCTCTCCTCCCAATGTGGCTACATTTAATAAACCATTTGGTTTCTACGTTTAATTTGGCTCTTATAATTGGCTTATACAGGGCAGGTGGCTGTCTTTACTTGGGGCAGGGACAGGGGATAGGATTGTGTCACCCAAATTCCATAACACTAAATGAGGACAGCAGCCAGGCACATGGCAGAGACCCAAAAGTGCTGCCTGTGTGAGCAGCCGCTCCTCTGAGAGGCTTCTGAGAAAGAAAAGTACTTTCTCTCATTAATCACAGTAATTCCTCCTATCTCCTTTGGGTTAACTTGATCTCCACCCAAGACGGGAGAGTAGATTTAAGAGCGTAACCCAGATACCATCACGGTTTCATATGGTAATTTAAATTCCAGGAAAGGGCAAACAGCTCTGTTTACATTTCTTGTGTTGCCTGGAAACCAGCAAGCCCCCCCCCAAAGCTTCTATAGCTTGAGGCTACAAAGCAATAACAGAACAAAACAAAACAAACAAACAAACAAAAAAAAAAAAAACCACCTTGATTGGCTGAAACCAAAAAACCAAAACCAAAAAACAACCATCTAGATTAGTTGAGTACAGAAACCAAAACAAATCCAGTGTCTCCTACTATGCTTCCGTAACTCTATTTTTCTCTCTCACCAGTTGAACCCCATGCTAATGGGCCTGAAAGATGAATTGAAGCCCAGAGCAGGGCTTGATTACACAATACAGCCAAACAGCCAGCCCATCTTTGTTAGAAACTGACAAACTCTAAATCAGGGGAAAGAAGATCTTTCAAAGTTAAAACAAAACAAAACAAACAAAACCCTAGAGGAGAGACTGAGTTTTTCCAGGCTTCCTCATCTCCTCTCTGTTGCCCTGGCACTTTCTCTCTCTGTGCGTTTCCACCGCCCTGATAAAAGGGTTTCTTCACCATCTGATTCTGTATGCTGTCTCTGAGATTTTCCCAGCTGCTACCTGGCACATTTGAGGTTTTTTTTTTTTTTCCCTGCTGTTTTGCTGAGGCCTGCCCAGCGAGCATAGCTGTAGCCATTGTGTTCCCTGCCTGCCAAGCTGCCTCATATTGTTGCTGTCATGTGCCTGCCAGTTATTGACACAAAAGAATAAGGACTCAGAGCAGAGCCATGTTGACCACATCCCCTGTTATGTTCTGTACGTTATGAGGGTTTGTTAATCTTAAGAAATTCCACAGCCGGGGCAGTGGTGGCACATGCCTTTAAGCCCAGCACTTGGGAGACAGAGGCAGGCAGATTTCAAAGCTGGAGGCCAGCCTGGTCTACAGAATGAGTTCCAGGACAGCCAGGGCTACACAGAGAAACCCTGTCTCAAATTAAAAAAAAGAAAGAAAAGAAAAGGAAAAAAAAAACCCTAAAAAACAAACAAACAAACAAAAAAAAGATACTGTTGATATCAGGAACCGGCTTTGCAGATTGCCTCTGAACCCAGTGATGGTGATGATGATAATGATGATATCACCCATAAGCGACAGGGACCTCCCCCCCCCTCCCCGAAGTGCAGTTGCTCTCTCTTTCTCCCTTTGTCTCTGTTGCCTGTTCTTTGCCCCACCCCCACAATAAACCTCTCAGGTGGATCAGCTTTGGCCTGGGGTGGTCTGTCTGGATGAGCCTCAATTCCAACACATCAGATACAAAGAAGTGGAAGGAACCAGGATAAGGATTACATCCTGTGAATGGGGTTGGGAGCCCTTTACATCTGATCTAAGAAATGGGAAGTTAGTCTTAATTACAAATTGAACTTAACTTGCAAACACTTACCGTAGATCAAACAGGAACTTATTCCTTAACTATCAACAGAAACCTTAACCTGCCCAGGAGAAACAGGAACTTCTTAATTACAAATGGAAACTTTAACATGCAAGCACTTAACATAGGACACACAGAGTCTTAACTGTCTTAACAGCAAACAGAATCCTTAACCTGCAAGGTTAAGTACTGGGTACTTATGTGTGTCGACTTGACACAGCTAGAATCATCAGAGAGAAAGGAGCCTCAGTTGAGGAAATGCCTCAAGAGATGGAGTTGTAAGGTATTTTCTCAATTAGTGATGGATGGGGGAGGGCCCAGGCCATTCTTGGTGAAGCCATGCCTGGTCCTGGTAGTCCTGGGTCCTATAAGATAGCAGGCTGAGCAAGCCATGGGCGGCAAGTGCTCCTCCATGGCCTCTCTCCATCAGCTCCTGCCTCCAGGTTCCTGCTCTGCTTGAGTTCCTGCCCTGACTTCCTTCAGGATAAACAGCAATGTGGAAGCATAAGCAGAATAAACTCTCTTCTCCCCAACCTGCCTTTTGGTCATGGTGTTTCCCTGAAGCAACAGAAACCCTAAAACAGTATAGTTTTCCTGTTTTGGCCATCCATTAACTTGCTGGCAAGGTATATTATTCCTGTTTTGGTCTCAGAAGGAACTCTTCTGGGCTTTAAAGGCCCCCAGCCCTCAGGGAGACACTGGGTTTTTGGCTTCCCAAGTCCCCCTTCTGCTTTGCAGAGAGTCTGTTTTCTGTGTGCAGTTTCCTCCCACTAATAAACACCCTCCTTTACTGATTCTTCTGCTGTGTTGGAGATTTTTCTGCTGCTACCTATTGTGCTTCAGATTTTTTTTCCTGCCTTTTAATTCTTTAGTTAGCAGAGAAAATGAACCTGATCAAGACCCCTAGACTCTATCATTAACATCACCAGCAGGGTAGCTTCTCACTCAATTCACTCGGAAATAAACTGAAAGAGAGGCCAGGCTTTCCACAGTAGACCGTCCTTGAATTAGACCACCAAAGGGTGTCCGCCTCTCCGGGGGAGTGGAGACCACGTGCAAGGCACAGGGGCCTTGGGAATTTTATGGGCAGAAGGGAACTTTAGGAGGCAAGATTCTATCTGCAGTCCCCCCTACAGTCTCAGAGTGGTAAATGCATTAGAGATTGGCACTTGATTTCGTCAAAAAGTTTCTGGGATCCTAAGAGCCCACAGCTGTATATCAGCCAACTCAACTTTCTGGAGTTTCTCAGCCCACCTAAGGCTTTAGGTTCTCAGCCTTTCAGAGATAGCAACAGATCCCAGCAGTCAGGGCTGAGAGCAGAACACTGATCACCTACCCCCCCCCCCACACACACGCATACACACTCCCCTCCCAACACACATACATAACCACTTCAGATGCCAGGGGCAGCCCTCGTCATGACCCCACCCATGCTTCTGGATGGCAGGCTATACACTCAGACAGCCTTCTTCGGGTCTATTTTCTCAAGTCTCCCACAAAACTCAAGGGAACACTTTCACTGACTGGTCTATTGTAAAGATATTTTAAGAGTTATAACTATTTTACCTTCATTTACTTATTGGGAGGGGGGGCAGCAAAAGCAGATGACAGGTTGTGTCATTGCCTCAGGCCATGAGGAACTGAATCAGGCTGTGCTTGCCAATAGCCCCTAGCTTCGTCCCAGGCTGACCGTTCCTCTCCACTCAAAAAAAACCAAAAAATGTCTAGATATCAAAAACAACCGTCCCTGATCCCAGTCCAACCACAAAATAGCTGTAACTTCCTGGTATCTATGCATACATTCATGCATAAACATGCACATACACATACATACATACATACTTCCCCTGCTCCTTTAAATGCACTTAGCCTTTATCCAGAGGAAAGGCTGAGGCCCCCCATGCTCCAATATAGCAGTCTCTGCCTGTTGAGATCAAGTCTGCCTCTCCTGCTTTCTGACATCTGGTACTGAAACCCAGGGCCCTTTTAGGATCTCCAGGCTGAATGCCCTCCTTACCTCCTCCGCAGTGTCATTCCTTTTGAAGAGGCATCCTCTAAGTTCACTATATAGGCTAAACAGCCACCAGTTTTGACACAAGACCTCTACTCTTCGGGGACTCTGCCATCATGAGTTGTGCAAGTCTCACTGACTGAATTCCGGGTTGAGGACTTTCTTGGTGCTCTCTTGACCTCAGTCCTCTGCTCTCCTCCAAATCATCCCCTTCCATCTTCCTCTGGCTTCTTCCTGACTCTCTGATCTCCAGGCTGGAAGGACTTTGCCATTTGGTCACTGCCATCCGTGTCCCTAAATTCTGCAGGACAAAATAACTGCCTGTGTTTGCCTCAGAGGAACCCTGGTCACAAAGGCTCGGCTCTTCTGGAAACCACCCACATTCAACCCTGTGATTCCCCAGAATCTTAGGAGTGTGGGATCAGCCCCTCCTAATACTCGTATCATTTTCCTCTTTTCCCTAAACCTGGGAGGCACATAGACAGTGGGATTAGAAATTCTACCAGTCCTGCCTGTCATTTCACATTCAAACTAAAATTTTAAAGATTTTTTTTAAAAGATTTATTTTATTTATTACATGTAAGTACACTGTAGCTGTCTTCAGACACTCCCAAAGAAGGTGTCAGATCTCATCACGGATGGTTGTGAGCCACCATGTAGTTGCTGGGATTTGAACTCAGGACCTTCAGAAGAGCAGTCAGTGCTCTTAACCACTGAGCCATCTCTCCAGCCCTCAAACTAAAATTTTAAAAACGGGATCTAAATTATCTGTCTCAAAATACTGTCTTTTGGTTTGTCTTTGAGGAAATTTTCAAAAGTTCTATCTTCTCAAACTCTAACCCACCATGCCCATTCAACTCTGCACTCAAATATGGCCACAGTACTCCCTCAACAGCGGCCATCACTGGCCCCAATTTGGAACTTTTGATTTTGACATTCTTACAAACTTACAGAATGGCAAGGAGTCTGAGGTACCCTGCGTCCATGGCTTTTTCATCCTTCATGCTCACCCCTCTCTGCAATTCCTGTTCTGCCCAAAAGCCTGGACACAAGCCTGACCCCACCTCCAATTCCTTGGCGTTTGATCCCCCTAGTGAACCCCCTCCTCCTCTGCCAGTAACAGCCCCTACTGCTCAACCCTTAGTCTCTCCTCAGAAACCCCAGAGTCTCACCCTGTCCCCCCAATTCCCACCCTGAGAAGATGTTCCGTCAAATAGTTTTGAGATGTTCTGCTTCGTACCTACATAACCAAAATTCCTCTGGAAATCCCCCAACCCTTGAAAGCCCCCAAGTCTTGAAGTTCTTGAGCTAGATAAATCTGACTTTCTCCTTTGTTCAGTGCTGTTAAATCCCACATTATAGACACAGCTCTGTCTGACAGAAAATAAAACTTGCTTAATGTGATTAAAAAAAAAAAAGAATGGGGGCTAGTGAAATGGCTCAGCAGGTAAGAGCACTGACTGCTCTTCCAAAGGTGCTGAGTTCAAATCCCAGCAACCACATGGTGGCTCACAACCACTTGCAATGAGATCTGACACCCTCTTCTAGTGCGTCTGAAGACAGCTACAGTGTACTTACCTATAACAATAAATAAATCTTAAACAAAAAAAAAAAAATACTGGACTATGAGAAAATATACAAACTATACTTTTAAAAAAATGGGGTTGGGCTTGGGAGAGTAGACGCCACACCTTGCCTGGGCAGCACAGTAGAGCTGGCCCTGGTTACCAGGGTTGCAGATGAGCCAGACCAGATAGGGAAGAGTGGAAGAGCTGGCCCAGCACCACCCTCTCCCTCGCCTGCTACAGCACCGGGGAGAGCAGGCCCTGCACCTACCTGGACAACACAGTGATGCTGGTCCTCCTGGCATGGGTTACGGTTTGGCTGGCCTCAAAGGAATGTAAGTTGGAGAGCTGGCTCTACTACCCCTTGCCAGCTGCAGCCTTGGATGAGCTAGCCAGGGCAGTGTAGAGAGCTCACCCTGGTGGTGCGAATGTGGGAGAGCTGGTGGGCTGACCAGCTCAAATACCACCCAAGCCCAGATCCAGGGTTTTCAGTTGGCCCATCCCAACAGCTACCCCATCTATGAGCTGCTGCTGCAGCATGTCAAGGGACCAGTCCTGCAGATCCACGACACAGAGCAACAACAGGAGATCTGATAGATCCAGTATTGATAGTGTAGAGAAGCCAGAGGCCTTGAACCAGACCAATTACTCATTGCAGTGAACATTTGCAAGCGGAGAGGTGTGGGTGAAGGGGTACACTGTGGGACACACTGTAACCTACAACAGCTTCCACAACAAGGTTTTTTTTTTTTTTTGTGGGGGATGGAGGTTGAAAGATCAAAGAATTGGTTAGAGGGGATGGGGAGATGAGTGGGATTGGGGTGCACGATATGAAATTCACCAAAAATCAATAAAAAGGTAACAAAGAAAGGTGGAAAAATAAAAATCTAGGGGCTGAAGAGATAGAAAAGAAGTCAGGGGTTGGCGATCTTTACTCTTATTCAGTGAGATTAACAAAATATACTCCATCCTGACCTTTACCCTCACCCGAGATGAGAAGGAACGCACCAGGAAGGCAGCCAGGGACCGCACTGATAAACTTCATCAATAAAATGACACCCTCCCTTCAGGCAGGAGACAGACCTTTTGAGGGAGCCAAGCTGGGATCCTCAGCTCGCTGGCACAGGGACAGAACACCTGCAGCTAATTATAACTTATTCAGCTGAAAGCCTGCAACATAATGCTCACTCTAGAGCTAACTTTGCCGTCCTGAAAGAGAGCACTCAGGGCTCCAGTGAAAATCCCACTCTCAGCCCACTTCACAAGGCAATAACAAAGTATATTAATGTGTAGGTCAATGCCTGCCCCACTGTCCCACGCAGCGAACTTTGTTAACCCGTGTTCATCTCCTGGGTCAATCTGCCCCAGACATTAAACACAAGCTCCAAAGATTGCAACAGGGACCCCTAACTCCTCAAAATGACTCCTAGGCACGGTTTTTAGTTTTGTTTTGTTTTTTTAAAGATTTATTTATTTTATGTATATAAGTACACACTGTAGCTGTACAGGTGGTTGTGAGCCTTCATCTGGTTGTTGGGAATTGACTTTTAGGACCTCTGCTTGCTCCGTTCAGCCCCACTCGCTCTGGTAGACCCTGCTCGTTCTGGCCCAAAGATTTATTTGTTATTATAAATAAGTACACTGTAGCTGTCTTCAGACAAACCAGAAGAGGGTGTCAGATCTCATTACGGATGGTTGTGAGCCACCATGTGGTTGGTGGGAATTGAACTCAGGACCTCTAGAAGAGCGGTCATTGCTCTTAACCGCTGAGCCATCTCTTCAGCTCCCAGTTTTTAGGGTTTTTAACAACAGAGAGGATGAGGCCAAACGGGAAAGGAAAGAGATCACAAGGAGAGAAGAGAATGAACGCCAGTTTCCAATTCCTGGCAGTGACTCTCCACAAAATAGTCCATCTCATCACCCACTGTCCCAAGGAAGCAGGGTCGTCCCCACCCCAACACACACACCCCTTGCTTTCAATGCAATCACACTGGCCACTGGGCTATGGAATGTCCTACCCCACAGCCAACTTCCAAGAGTTGTTCCAGTAATGGATAATGGGAAAACTGAAGGATGGGTTGTGTGTTGGGTCACTGTGCTGTTCCCATGACTTTTCTTGACATTCATCATGCCCCTTTTACACTTCCTCTTGCATGCTCCCAGCCTTTGTGGTCAGCCTTTGCGGTTGAAAGGTGCCAGGCACTGAGTCCTGAGAAACAAACCCATTTGGTGAATGGTACATTGGCTGGTAGAATTCTCTCTCTCACTCTCTCACATAGGGCTTCTTTCTCCTTACTCACCGAGTGGCATGGGCCAAAACTACTAACTTAACAGTAATAGGAGTCTAGGGATATTCCCATAATCCACTCAGTACATCTAACTTAGTCTGCCATTTGGCAATGTAACCTTCACCCATTATTTTATTATTAAATTTTTTAATATTATTTTATTCTAAAGCCTCAGTGTCCACTCCCACAATCAGGATGAGTTCTCTTATCAAAGCTTAAGGTTTCTATCTATACACATCTCTCCCCTGAGAACACCCACCATTTTCCTCCTTAACCTGGACTCAGGTGGCATCCCCACCTAAAACCATATCTCTATCCATAGCCTCTTGCCCTTGGCTCCTGTGTTTATTGAAAAAAAAGGTTACACATTTTAAACTCTCTATTTGCATAGTAGCTTAACCACAGGTAATGTTGAAGGCAGACTTAATAATTCCAATATGATCTTTCCACAGGCTGTTTTTAACCCACTTTAGCGCTAATTTTCAACATCCACAACATCATCAACCTTATCACAGTATTTTTCTTTGAAGCAAAAGCAATAAGTTCAGCAAGCATCTAAGCCCCCATTGTTTTCTAAGGCTTAGTAACCGTAACCAGGTGCCCCTTTTACACTTCCTCTTGCACACTCCCAGCCTTTGTGGTCAGCCTTTGTGGTCGGAAGGTGCCAGGCACCGAGTCCTGAGAAACAAACCCATAAGGGCAATTTTCAGTCCTCAGGGGCCGTGATGCAGCATTTGCACCTGGTGGCATGACAAGCATGGACCTGTTTCGTAGCTGTGTTCCTCTGTGCCTCAGTCTTAACAATATGATATGGGTGTGTTCTCCTCCTGAGCTCCCCAAAGGGAAGGTCCTGAGCTTTTACTCTTTTTCCACTGTGCCACACCATCCTGACTTCCTTCAAAGCCTGTTCCTGTATATGGCAGAGGAGGATCAAGCCAGTCTAACTTCTTCCCAGGATTTGCTTCTCATGGGGCATACTAGACTTTGTCATTCATCCTGTAAGTCACGTACTCAGGGACTCAATCGTGGGCACTGTCCTACACTCATTAACTGAACTCTTGCCTTCAACTGCCAAGGCCCAGGCTCTGGCTCTGGGTCAGTTGTTTGTCTCAGTTATGTGCTTTTTCCTCGTTGGGACCAGGTGTAAGGGCCTAAGAGTTTCTGGAACCATAAATCTTTAACTTCTCTATACTCGGTGCAAACAGAGGGGCACAATAGGGATTCCTGTGTAGGAGTAGGCAGGGTTATCTCTCTGTGTGGTTCCACTGTGGCGGAAGACTTTTTCCAAAGAATTATTTTGTTTCGAGAGACTGCCATTGTATACATTCTCATCCTCCACCAAAGCTCATACAAAATTGCCCAAAGAAGGAAAGCGTAAGGAAACCCCCATAATGCATAGTGAGAATCATCAAAGCCAAGGATGGTGGAGAATTGTGGTCTCTGACGTGGATGTCCTGGACCTGTGTCAAACAGCAGTGGTCTCCATGCCGTCTGCGACACCCACCTCACAAACCAAGTGAATTTCTTGCATTACTAGACCTCTTTAACTTCCTCTATATGGATCCTCAACTTCTCCCTCACTGTACAGCCTCTTTATGAAGCCACAAAGGGACCCCTGGAGGAGCCACACTTGTGTCCCAATCCCTCCTTTGTCCCATAAACACCTACTTAAGCCCAGTCTTTCACAGGCCTCTAGGCTAGCTCTTCCAGACCTACACAAGCCCTTCTGTCTCTTTTACATACTAACCAAGAGCAAACCTTTTTTTAGGGGGTGGGGGTGTTCGAGACAGGGTTTCTCGGTGTAGCCCTGGCTGTCCTGGAATGTCCTACCACACACACAGCCAACTTCCAAGAGTTGTTCTGTAGACCAGGCTGGCCTCAAACTCAGAAAAGGCTGGTTTTGCTCAGATCCATCTGCCTCTGCCTCCCAAGTGCTGGGATTAAAGGCATGTGCCACCACTGCTTGGCCCAAGAACAAACCTTTACAATACTCTGCCAAAGGCGGGGGTTTGGGGGGACACACATATTGCCCCACAATGTTTATCTCCAAACTGCTACACATGGTGACCAAAGACTGGCCACCTTGCCTCTGGAACCTTGGCTACAATTGTACTACTTGCCACCGAGGCAAAGAAAATCTGGCTTCCCAGCCCCCTCCTCGTTCTCAGAACAGACTTACTCAAAGCTCTCATCAGTCGCCATGCTTTCTAACGTGTCCCTATCTAGGGTACAGCTTCTCCATGCTTACTTATTAGATCCTGACCTTGTACACGAACCAGCCTTCATCCCCACAACACTCCTCCCTGAGAATTCTATCTACATTCTCAAATCTCCTTCAACATTGCTCATATCTTTGATTAACCGCTGCAAAGGGCCCCAGACTGGGAGCTCCCTAAAACAAGCTCCTTACGGAGTAAGATATGCTATACTTCAAAGGGATCCAACTACCCCCACAAGCCTACATACTAGAAGCCACATCCCCACACCCACACAACTTCCCAATAGTAGAACTGATTGTTCTTACTCAGGCTCTTGGAAGTACACTTGTTTCCAACCTTACAGCCAATATATACACCGACTCCAAATATATCTATAGTAGAATACATTCCCTCCAATATCTTAATCTTGAAAGAAGGAGCTTCTTAACCCAGAAGGGAACTTACCACAACCGAGAATCACCCAAGGGACAGGACTCTAAGCACAAGGTTGTTTAGGCTCTGTGTAAGTCAATGAAGGATTATCTCAACTAGTTGACACAGGAAAGACCTACTGTCAGCAGGACTTAAAGACTGACTAAAATGTGGGGCAGTGGTGGTACATGCCTTTAATCCCAGCACTTGGGAGGCAGAGGCAGATTTCTGAGTTCAAGGCCAGCCTGGTCTACAGAGTGAGTTCCAGGACAGCCAGGGCTATACAGAGAAACTCTGTCTTGAAAAACTAAACCAAACCAAACCAAACCAAAAAGAAAAAAAAAAAAAAAAAAACCTGTCTAAAACAAAGAACATGATCTGGGCACTGACTTACTTGCATTTGTTACTCTCTTCTTCTGACTGTGGACATAATGTGACCAGATGCTTCACAATCCAGGTGCCTTGACTTCCCCACGGTGAAGGACTGTAGCCTGGGACTGTGAACCAAGATAAACTTTTCTTCCTTGAGTTGTTTCTGTCAGGGTATTTTATCACAGACAAAAAAATTAAGGCAGGATAGTAACTTCTTTTTTGTTTTGTTTTGCTTTGAGACAGGGTTTTTCTGTGTAGCCTTGGCTGTCCTGGAACTCACTCTGTAGACCAAGCTGGCCTCGAACTCAGAAATCTGCCTGCCTCTGCCTCCCAAGATGCTGGGATTAAAGTCGTGTGCCACCACCGCCTGGCAAGGATAGTAACTTCTACTTCAAGGTCTGTCTTACTCAGGGTTTCTATTACAATGAAGAGACACCATGACCACAGCAATTCTTATAAACAAAGACTGGGGCTGGCTTACAGCTCAGGGGTTTGGTCCATTATCACCATGGCAGGAAGCATGGTGGCTTATAGGCAGGCATGGTGCTGGCGATGTTGCTGAGAGTTCTACATCTTGATCTGCGGGCAGCAGGAAGAGACTGTGCTACCAGGCCTGGCTTGAGCTTCTGAGCCTTCAAAGCCCACCCTCTAGTGACACACTTCCTCTGACAAGGCCACACCCTCTAGTGATGCACTTCCTCCAACAAGGCCACACCTCTGTATAGAGCCCCTGCCTATGAGCCTATGGGAGCTATTTTCCTTCAAACCACCACAAGGTAGAATTTGGAATTTTTTAAAGATTATTTTTATAGGACTATATTGACTCTTTATATGCCTGTGTACCACATGTGTGCCTGATAACCAGAAGTGAACATCAGGTCCCCTGAAACTAGAGTTACAGACAGTTGTGATTCTGGGTCCTCTGTAAGAGCAGCAAGTGCTCTTAACCACTGAGCCATCTCTCCAGCCCTTGATTTGGGGGGTCTTTCTTCTCTTTTCTTGAAACAGGGTCTCATTTTGGAGCCCAGGCCAGCCTCTAACCTATCATCCCTGCACAATCTCCCAACGGCTAAGATGACCAGACTGAATCACCACCTCCAGTTCATGGTAAACGTTTGTTTGTTTGCTTGTTTGTTTATTGAGTCAGGGTCTCCTGTATCCCAGGATGCCTAGGTAGCCGAGGTTGGCTTTTATGCTCTAACATTCCTGTCCACCTGCCTCTGTATTGCTGGTATTACAGTATTTGCTCCCACTCCTGATTTATACAGGACTGAAGATAGAACCCAGGGTTTTGTGCCTATGAAACAACCACTTTAACAGCTGAGCTGTAACTCCAGCCCCAAAAAGTTTTTAAATATTTTTGTCCTAGTGTATCAGTTTTCTTTGTATCCTGTTTGTGGTATTTTTTTTTTATTTTATTTTATTTTTTTTTCTGTTTGTGGTATTTTGTCATATAAATTTCTAGCATGTATATAACCATATGCATTCCTCTGGTCTTTCTGGTTGCATCTGGCCTTCAAACATTCCTTAGGAACGCATGTCTTAATACTGAGGCTAGAGATGTTCCCCAGGCTCTGATGCTCAAGTAGTCTCAGCTTTCACGTTCAGGTCCCTGATCCACTGTATTTCTCTTGCATATGGTGTAAAATACAGATCTCATGCTCGATGTCTTCCCCCAGAGCCCTACAGCTGCTCCAGTGCCATTCACTGAAGAGTCAACATTCACTGCACACACTTGCCTCCTGTGTCTGGGTCAAATCTGGACTTAATCTGTTCTCTTTGTCCCACGAGTCTATGTTGGTGTAGAGGGCATACCCAGCCTTAGCTGACCTTCTTTTATGGACTTCTCTTACTTAGCCCTTGTGTCTTTAGCTGTGTTCCTAAGCTTTTTAAATACAGGGCCAATCTGTGGAGCAGCCTGAGCTGCCTGGGCCTTTCCATGGTCTTGCTCCACCTCTTAGATCCCAGAGTAGATTCTGAGACTCCCCAGGAATCACTGATCATCTGTCCAGAGACCCAGTGTCCAGGGCAGGCTAGTCTGTGGGCAGCAAAGCTGCACTCTTACTCTTCCACCAGCCCTGTGGAGAAAGGGGTGGAAAGCAGGGCACTTTTCTCCAAGCCTCCCAGACAGAGGGCCCTGTGAGGAATGGTTCCTGGCAGCTAGATCTCCAGAGTGGATTTGAGGGAGGAATGATCTGTTCTTCTCTCACTCTGGACTGACTGGAGCCTTCCCCTTCCTGGGCCCTCTTTTCCTTCATAGACCCCAGAACCTGAGGAACTCTGGCTTTTCTCCTGAGAGATCCCTTAAACTGTGTTTGTAAACGTAGTGACATGAAAATTATCTTCATCCAAGTAACTCTTTAACCTTTTCAAAAGAGAGTTTGTAACTATTGATCTAGCCAGAGCGTCCCAAGCCCCATCCCTCACAGGCAAGAACTAAAAGTCTGTGGTTAGGGCAACCTACACTGTGGCAGGATACATAAAACACTGAGAAAGACTGTTAAATAAAACAAACAGAAACTCAGTTTTCCTGACTGCTAAACAAGAGTCTCTCAGTAACACAGGCTTCCAGGCAGCAGTTCAAGCTTGTTGCTAAGAAACCAGCTCCAGGCCAGGCCCTGTTGGTCCCAGCTCTACAGGGCAGGAAACCATCTCCTCTGTACACATACCAGTGAGTCCATCCTGCCAGGGCCCTGTGCCAGACCTGAAAATTATGAGCCACGGTAACTACAAGTGCTAATCAGAAGCAGCAGTTTGTTTTTCTTGACCAAGTTCTGCATTGTCACATGTTTGGAATATTTCTCCATTACAATCTATTTTGGATTTGGGCTTAAGAAATGGAGTTCAAGGGCTGATGGCACAGTGGTTAGGAGCACTGGCTGCTCTTCCAGAGGTCCTAAGTTCAATTCTCAACAACCACATGGTGGCTCACAACCATCTGTAATGGGATCCAATGCCCTCTTCTGGTGTGTCTGAGGACAGCTACAGTGTACTCATATACATGCATGGTATGGTGGCTCAGGCTTGTAATCCTAGCAGGATGATCATGAGCTGAAGGCCAGCATGAATTACATAGCAAGACTCTATCTCAGATATGAATAAATGAATAAAGTGACATTTCCTTAGGGTTTGGCTTACTTTCGATTTTCTTGCACATAACTTCTCCCTGGGACATTTATGGATATCAGGCTGCACCCTGCTGGAAGGCACTCCATACTCAGTGGAATAGTGAATTTTACGCTGAGCTTTGCCCTGGGACACTCCATTTTACAAAGCATCATTAGGCTTCACGGTGAGTGCAGTCACAGGACAACTATATCTCATCTGTGCACATACACACACTCTCAAACCTCTCCAGTGTCAATCATGAGGCACAGACAGATTAAAACTTGTTCATACAAGTTAAAGACCCTCCTTGGGCTTTAAACCCAGAACGCCTAACCCTTACCCTGTTAATATACAGGCCATTCCACTGGCTCTCAGGGACCCTAGCAATTGCTTACATTGTTAACTGCTGCCGCCAGGTGTGCCAACTGCATGCTGCAGATAAAAGGGCCCGCCAGCACCTGTGCTCTCTTTCTCATTCTGCTCCCCCCACCCCCACCCGCAGGGTGATTTCCCTCACCCTGTTCTCTGAAACTAGTGAAGCTACCTTAGAGCTGCCCCAAATAAACCTGCCTCTGCTTGGGTCTCCTTGTTTTAGTTCAGGAGGTGCCTGTGGGCTGGCCTGCTCCACCTATGGCGGGGGCTACCCTGTTCCACTCAAATTGACTTATTTCATCAGAGGAGAAAACCTATTAGTTTCGTATGACTCCCCCCATGACCTTATCAAAGCAGATCAGGATTACACGGACACATTAAAACCTTCTCAGGAAAGCCAGACTTGTTGGCTTACTAAACACAGCAGACCAGCCGAGGAAGGATGTAACTCCCGGAGCCAAGTTTGATTCCCAGCAACTATTTCAGCCAGCCACAACCACCTGTAACTTCAGCTCCAGGTACATGCGACTCCTCTGGCCTCTGTAGGCACCTGTATACACAACACACACACACACACACACACACACACACTAAAATCATAAAAGTAAATCTTTCAAAAAAAAAAAAAAAAACTTATCTAATCAGCCAGTGTTTTATCCCAACACTCTGGAGATCAAGACAGAAGAATCTCTGTGAGTTCAAGGTCAACTTAGTCTGTATAGTGAGTTTGATGACAGCCTGAGCTACGTCATGAAATTCTATCTCAAAAAAAAAAAACTAAAAAAAATAATAAAGGAAGGAAGAAACTCCTTAGCTGACTGCCAGAGTCTTTCTTGGCATCTATGTCGCTCTCTGCCTCTGCCTTCAGTAGGGTGTTTTTACACTGTGATCTATAGTTAGTTTCATAAAGTGCAGTAGATGAGCTAAGTTAATATTATGAATTAAGATTATAATAAAGGGTGGGCACGATGGTACAGGCCTTTAATCCCAGCACTCAGGCAGCAGAGGCAGGGGGTCTCTGAGCTAGACGACACTCCACTACTGAGTTCTATGCAAGCCACAGCTGCATAGTGAGACCCTGCCTAAAAATAAATAAATAAGATGCAAATAAAAAAATTTAAAAAGCAAACAAATAAACTGGGATAAAGGAACTTGTGACCATCATGACCGTACTGTCAAGAGAAATCTGAACTTCTATAAATTGTAGCCAATAAAGCCAATTAGCATAGTTTGTGAACTTATTTTTATTCAATAAATTCTGACATAGAAAAACACACATATGACCATATTTCTGATATAATGTGCTTATTTTGGATCTTGGGAAAGAATCTCTGTTCAAACTTGGACATATCAGAGTTAATCTAATCAACAAGACTTCATATTGAGATTCCACTCTACACCTGACCTGGGCAGCGTCAGGATCCTCTGGGACTACAGTCTGTTGAGAAGGGAGCTAGAGGAGAGCATGCCCAGCGGGACAGGTAGGCCTTCACAGTATAGGTGACTCAGCACATAGTCAGACTAGTTACGAGAACGGGAGACAGAGCCTGGAGTGGCAGACAGGGACAAATGGCTGTTGTGAAGCCTTCATCAACTTTGGGGGAAGCTGGGAGGCTTCTGCTATCTGGAACAGTGTAGGGATCGACGGCCATGCCCTGTGGCTTCCTTAATCCCTGGGTTGGCTCTCTGCTGGATATAAGAACACTGCTAATTGTTTTCTTGTTTAACAGGAGGAAATCATAAAAACGTTATCAAATTTAAACATCATCAGGATGTTCACATGATGGAACTGTTTTGTTCTGAGGTATTTAGGTTTGGTGGGGTTTTTGGTTTTTTTGCTTGCTTGCTTGCTTTGTCTTTATTCATTCATTTATTTTTTAGTAGAAGTGGGCTGGGACTTAGATCAGCGGTCATCAGGGAAGCCTCCTCTTTCGGTAAATGGGAACTAACACAGAGACCCACAGCTGGACAATGTGCAGAGAGAGAGACTTTGGAGCACTCAGTCCTGAACAGGATGTCTTCGTCAAACCCCTCCCCTCAGGGCTCCGGAATCTACATGGAAGAGAAGACAGGAAGATTTGAGAGCCAGAGGGGATGGATGACACTAAGGAAACAGGCAAGACACAGCAGGTCTGACCCACATATGCGCTCAGAGACTGTGGCAGCATGCTCAGGGCCTGCACAGGGTCAAGCCAGATGGCTCCCAGCGCTGAGACAGGAAAGTGGGCACAAGCTCCCATCTTAACCAAGAAGCTATTGCCACTTGACATCTGTCTGCTTTCAAATGAAAAGTCAGTTTCCTCCCAAGGAGTCTCACCAGATAGGTAGGTAGGTTGGTAGATGGATGGATGGATGGATGGATGGATGGATGGATAGACAGACAGACAGACAGACAGAGATATATCACACATAATGGGAGGCCTCATGCTTAGCAGTAAATGGCCAACAGAAAAGGAACTCAATGGTAGTGGACTTTGTCTCATATTGCTTTGTTTGAACATTTTTGTCCTACTGGTCTTTTGTTTGTATAATATGATTTCAGAATTTGTGGTTTTATTTGTGTGTTCATTTTTTAATTGTTGTTTTTGAAGATTTGGGGGGGGTTAATTTTTTTTTCTTTTTGCCTGTTTGTTTTCTAAAGAGAGAGAGAGAAAGAATGTGGAATTGGATGGTTGAGAAAGATCTGGGAGGAATTTGGGAAGGGAAAACTATGATTAGAATATATTGTAAGGATCTTTTCAAAAAGAAATCCAGCTGGGCAGTGGTGGCACATGCCTTTAATCCCAGCACTTGGGAGGCAGAGGAAGGCAGATTTCTGAGTTCAAAGCCAGCCTGGTCTATAGAGTGAGTTACAGGACAGCCAGGGCTATACAGAGAAACCCTGTCTCAAAAAAACAAAAAAATAAAATAAAATAAAAAGAAATCCAAGAATAAATAAATAAAATAAAAGTGGAGGTCATAGGATGGTGACCGCAAGACCTTGGGGTTGGTCCTGTGCGCTGTGTACTTTGCAGGTTTAGATGTTGAGTTCTGTGCCCCAAGATCAGGTCACAGTCTGTACATGAGCATGTATTGACCAATGCGCTGTAAAGAATGTCCCCCAATAATCTCTGACTGGGTAATAAAAGGCTAGAGCCTGTGACTGGGCAAGAGAGAGAGGAAGGTGGGACTGGAGATGGAGTAAGGAGGGTCTTAGGGTAGGGACCATGAGAGGAAAGACAGAGGTTGTGGAAGAAAAAGGTCACCTACCACGGGGCAGGGTGGACCATGAGCATGTGGCCAAGAGAAGCTCCCATTGAGGACACACGAAGAACAGAGCAAGATTCAGTTAGCAAGCAATGGGGCATTTATCTGGTTATTAATAGCCTAGCAGGGTTATAATAATTTCAGAACCTGTGTGTGTAGCTTAGGCTTGCAGCTTGTCAATAAATTCTGTTATCTCTGAGCTGTTTACTCGGAGCTAACTGGAAGGGAGTGGGGCAGAAATCCCCTATAAAATTATTCAATAAGCTCTTCTCTCCTACTGTGTGGGTCACAGGGATCTATCAGGCCCAACTTCCCTGAGGTGTTGAGCCATCCTGGCCATCCTGAGAGAAAGAGAGAGAGAGAGAGAGAGAGAGAGAG
>NW_022196904.1:130181687-130209931 GCF_008632895.1 Mastomys coucha
GAGAGAGAGAGAGAGAGAGAGAGAGAGAACAATAAATAACCAAAGTAGGGTGTGCTCACAGATTATTTATTTTTACTTATTATTATTTTAAAAGCAGAGCCCAGGATGACCTCGAACTTCTGATCTTCCTGCCTCCACCTCCCAAATGCTGGAATTAAATGTGTCTACTGCCACACCCCCTTTATACTGCCATGGCAATCACACCAAGGGCCTGGTGCCTGCAAGGCAAGCCTGTGAGACAAAGGACCATAAGTCTGTGAAGGAAAGACATAGACTCGATTGTGAACAGTGGTGGTAAGCTCTAGGGGCTGGCACCAAGAGATAGGGGGTGACTTGTTAGTGGAAGATAAAGGCTGCTGCACAGAGGGTGCTCACTTCCGGCTCTGGTTACCTCGCTCAGCTCAGTTAGTTAACTAGCTTAGTTAGTTTAGTGGCCACAGCAGTTTTCTGCTTCAGTGTGTGAAGGATATGGTTCCCAAGAGACACTGTGGCTTCCTGCCTGTGAGGAAAGAGGCCAAAGAGTCCTTTCTGACATTACGGAGAGGCCCAAGTCTGAAACAACTCCCATCCCAGCCCCCCAGTGGGAGCCACCACATCCCCAACGGCAAGAACTTCCGGTCTGATATGGACCCCACCCGACTCCAAGTTAACAGGGAGTTTGCCAGGTCCTTGGAAGCCGTCCTTGGAAGAATCTTTGAGTGAGAGCCAAAAGATGTGGTTCCCCCAACCCCAAGAGGAGTAAGTCACCTGCCCACATGTCCCATTCCAGACAGACCCTTCAATGTGACCTCTGGCCTAAGAAACTCTGCCTGTAGTGCTAAGGGTGGCTGAGCGGAGGAAGGCTTCCCTGGTAATACATCCCCCTTTTCACCTTAAACTCTCGGGTTTTTGTTTGTTTGTTTGTTTTGTTTTGTTTTTTTGTTTGTTTTTTTCTATGAAAAAGTTGCTTCCCCTGAATTGGGACCTGGACTGGCTCACCAGGTCACTTTCCCATCTCTGAAAATCTGGGCTGCTTGTTGGACTGGTTGCTCTAAAATTTCGTGCTGTATTAGAATACCACCACTCCATTGGGGCTGGAGAGGGGGCTCCGCAGAGACCCAGGCACATGAGGCTTGGTCACAAGAGGGCTGCACGGTTCTCCTGAGAGGCCGCCGACTGTGGCCTTACAAGGCTGAGGTTTTCCTTCCCTCCAACCTCTTTCAGCAGGGAAACTGGTACTGAGGGGACCCCTAGCAGCATCCGACCTGTGTTCCCTCAATCTCTACACTGTGCTGAACTAACTCAAGGGCCAAGGGCAGAAGCTGGGTCCGGATAAACAGGGTGGGCATTCTTCCTGGGAGAAAAAGGGTGGCGGTGCCTCCCGTCCTCTGGGCCCTTCTTTCTCGGTAGACTTGGAGCTCCAGAGGCCCTCACCCCTAGACCTGGCCCTGGATCCCTCTCAACCCCTTCCCAGCACCCATGCTGTACTCCCCACAGTCCCAGGTCTCTTTCTGCCCCTCCCCATCTTCAGGGATTTCCTCACCCCGCCTTCGCCCTCATCTCTTTATCATCTACCCCCATTCTCCCTCCCTTGAACCTTCATTGGCTTGGTTCCCTTCCCAGCTTGCTCCACCCTGCAGGCACTGTCACTTCTCGGAAGAGAGGAGGCAGGAAACTGGGAAGCAGCCAGTCTTCTGTCCTCCCACGTCCCTGCATGCCCGGGTGCACTAAAGTTCTCCCAACTCCAGCCCCTCACCCACCCGATCCTTATCCAAACGGGTTCGCTCCCTGTGTGCCCCCTTCCTTTGTTTCCGTGTGTTTCCCACACATTCCCACGCACCCCTTCTTTGACCTACAGCGCAGTTGTCAGAATGCCATGTTCTCCCATCCCCCTGGCCACCGCCCCACGGACTCTGTCCCTTCCTGCTGCCTGGAGACTAGGAGCTTCTGTACTCGAGGATACTGTGGACATAGCCTCCCGATATTGGGCACCAGGCGCCAAGCACATCAGAAAATATGCCACCCACTCAGGACACCTCTTCAGAGCACTCTGGCTTCCAAAACGCAGCCTGGCGAAGATTCTGTCCCAGGGCAAGGCCCTGAGAACTCCGGGGTCCAAACGGCAGGCCTGCGGCGCCACCTGGTGGTCATTCTAACAACACGGCATTCATGGACAGAGGGGCGGAGCCCAGGGGGCCGGAGCAGGCGGGAGGGTCGTGGGGTGGGGAGAGGGGCTGCCCCAGTAGCTATCCCTTTCAGTTCTATGGGACTCCAGGCGCCTGAATTTCATCCAAACGTCCACTTTAGTTTTCTTCCAAATGTCAGGAATTCCTGGTTATACTGAAGCCAAAAGCCAGGCACGGTAATTGAAGGAAAGGTAGAAATGCAACATGGAAGAGAGGTCCGGGTCTTGCTGGCCCTAGGGTCTGGAGCAGAGCTTAGGGATGGAGAGGATGTAGTCACAAAGTCAATTTGAGTACAAGTCCCCCCAAACTTACTCATCTCCAGGAAAAATGGCCCACCTCCACAAGTTAGGGACAAAACAGAGAAGAGGGGCCAGTGGCAGGTTCTAAGGCAGAAAAGGCCCAAAGATGAGGCTGGATAATCCCCAAATGCCGGACTCAACTCAGAAAAACAAAGCTCATAAAGACAGATTACGTCAAAGCAATACAGAAACCAGACAAAAGAGCCCTCTTGTGGTCAAAGCTGAACAATTTCAGCAACCCAGATAAGCAAAGGGGTGTGTTGGAATAGCCATAAGTGTGAAATTAATATCCATGAGCCCAGCTTGTGTGACTAAATCAATGAAATGGGAATGAGGGTCCAGACTCTCACGAAGAGTCCTATACCGAAGAATAGGTTCCAGCCGAGGCTTTAAACCCCCACTCCTTCCCATTCCTTTCCCAGAGCTGAGCAGAGGTGACTGTCCTGAAGAGGCACGACAAACACAGCACTGTGTCAATACCAGCAGTCTTGAGCCACGGAGCAGAACAGATTAGCAGTGAGGACTCCAAAGGAGAAGACCTGGGGACATTGCCTTTGGTGTCTTCTTTCCCAAGCCCCCAGTCTCAGTCCCACCCTAAGGAAACCCACAGGCAGTGCCGGGTGGAGTAAAGCCCTTGCACAGACTGACCTGCTTTGCTTTTAACCACCCGAGTCATCAGAGATAGCCTGTCATTGCCTGAGGAGTTTTGGTGACTCAGTGTTATGGAAGAGCCTAGACAGATATCTGGGGCAGAGGAGAGCATGGGAGAAATACGAGGAAAGTGGACAGATATGAATAGATCCATGGACTACAGTTAAAAATAGTGTATCAACCTGGGAGGCAGCACGGGTGTTAGGACATTGGCTGCACAATCGTGAAGCCTCTAAAAGCCAGGCCTGTAACCTGAGCTCTGAGGGGGTGGGAGGCAAAAACTGAAGGATGACTGGGGCTCGATGGCTAGTCAGACTAAAAAAAAAAAAAAAAAAAAAAAAAAAAAATCCAGCAGCCTCCAGGTTCACGAAGAGATGAGGAGAAAAAGGCAGAAATGATAGGGAAGGACACTTGATGTTTTCCCTTGGCTCTAAGTCTACGAGTGCATGCACTCACACACACATACAAACTACACACTCGGAACACACACATACCACATGCATACACCACACACAGAATAATGCATTGATATTACAGCAACAAATGCATCACAGTAAAGCAAAACTGTGGCTTGAACTCTGTATTATGTGTTCGGGATTTCTATATATGTAATGCTGTTCTTAAAACTACTCTTACTGTTGGGGGAGAGATGGTCTATGTATCCCAAGCTAGCTATACTGGGATTACAAGTGTGTACTACCCTTTGCCTTGATTTCATTGCTTTTCTTTTTTCTTTTTCTTTCTTTCTTTCTTTTGTTATTGTTGTTGTTTTTGTTTTTTGAGACAAGTTTTCTCTGTGTAGCCCTGGCTGTCCTGGAACTCATTCTGTAGACCAGGCTGGCCTTGAACTCAGAAATCCGCCTGCCTCTGCCTCCCAAGTGCTGGGATTAAAGGCGTGCATCACCACTGCCTGGTCCTTTTTATTTTATTTTCTTAAAACAGATTTACTTATTTAATTTATATGAATACACTGTAGCTGTCTTCAGACAGACCAGAAGAGGGCATCAGATCCCATTACAGATGGTTGTGAGCCACCATGTGGGAATTGAACTCAGGACCTCTGAAAGAGCAGTCAGTGCTATCTCTCTGATATCAGCCGAGCCATCTCTCCAGCCCCTTGAGTCACTGGCCTTGAACTCACTTAGAAGGCTAGAGTGGCTGACCACTGATTCCCAGGATCTGCCTGCCAGGATTAGAAGTGTGGCTCACCCAGCTTATTTATTTATTTTTAACCAGATTGTCTTTTATTTAAATATTTTCTCTCGTTGCTTATTAACTAGCTGGGCATCCCACGAGACTACTGCTGATGTCACAGGGTGGCCATCCACATTGCAGCCTACAGACTGTGCATTACTCAGGATCTCCTCAATAGTTTCAGAAAGTGCTCTGACTAAAGACCAGTGTTGCATGTGCCAGGCAATCAAAAGTGACATTTCCACTGTGTTTAATGTGCTTCTGCTTCTTTCTGTCTTGGTGGCTTCTTGAAGGCTTTGATGATCAAGCTGAGGCCATTTTTATTATTATTATTATTATTATTATTATTATTATTATGTTTTCTTTTCTGTTTTGAGACAGGGTTTCTCTGTGTAGACCACTTTGTAAACCAGTCTGGCCTGAAACTCACAGAGATCTGCTTGCCTCTGCTTACTAAAGGCTTGGATTAAAGGTGTGCTACAACAACCAGCCCTTTTTTTTTTTTTTTTTTTGAGACAAGCTCTCACTATATAACTCTGACTAAAGTGGAATTCACTCTGTAAACTAGGCTGGCTGTACTGGCTGGTTATCAGTGTCAACTTGACACAAGTCTATCAGTGAAAATGGTGGCTCGGTTGAGGAAATCCCTCCATAAGATCCAGCTGTAAAGCATTTTCTCAATTAATTGATGGGGAAGGGCCCAGCCCATTGTGGGTGGTGTCATCCCTTTGATGATAGTCCAGGGTTCTATAAGAAGGCAAGCTGAGCAAGCCATGGGAAGCAAGCCATTAACCAGCACCAATCCATGGCCTCTGCATCAGCTCCTACCTCCAGGTCCAGCCTTGTTTGTGTTCCTGTCCTAACTTCCTCCAGTGATGGACTGTAATCTGGAAGTGTAAGCCAAATAAACCCTTTTCCTCCCAACTCCAGTTTTGCTGATGGTGCTTCCATCAACAGTAATAGAAATCCTAAGACACTGGCCTTGAACGCACAGACATCCATCTGCCTCCGCCTCCCAGAGTCTGAAACCAAAGGCATGCACCACCACACTCAGTTCTCAGTTCTATTTCTGTAAAATGCTACACAAATAAATTTTGTGTTTGTTTACCCAACCCTCCCCTGACTGGGCTCCCAGAAACATTTGGAAGACCCTCCCAATTCACAGGGCCCTGAGACTGGTTGACAAGGGGTATTTGAAAGCCCTCCGAGCAGGGCAGTGGTGGCGCACACCTTTAATCCTAGCATTGGGAGGCAGAGGCAGGAGGATTTCTGAGTTTGAGGCCAGCCTGGTCTACAGAGTGAGTTCCAGGACAGCCAAGGCTACAGAGAAACCCTGTCTTGAAAAAACAAAAAACAAACAAACAAAAAAAAGAAAGAAAGAAAGAAAGAAAGCCCTCCGAACTCTGTTAATGCTGCCAATGAAGTGGAAATTCAGCAAGGTAGGGCCAAAGGGCCTTCAACTCCAAAGATGAGGGAGGGTGATGACCCTCCCTCTGGGTCACCACTGGGCAGTGGTTAAAGACACAAAGAACCAGGCCTGATGATACACACCGATAATCCTCACACTCAGGAGGCTGGAGCAAGCAGATCCTTCTGAGCTAGAGGCCGCAGAGCACTGTCTACAGAGCATGCTCCAGTCCAACCAGGGGATCAGGGAGCTAGGGGAGGGAGAACCATTCACGGCTGAGAGGGGCTGGGGTGAAAGTTTAGGAGGTAAAGTTATGCAAGCTCAGGGACCAGCATGTGATCCCTTATACACATCGAAAGCTGGTGGCGGTGCTTTTCTGCTTTCAGCTCAGAGAAGGCTGCGGTACAACATCCTGAGTCCAGGTTCATCCGACACCAGCCGCCTCCATCATGCCACTCAGTTCAACCCCAATGGAGTCAAAGTTGTGTACTCGAGGTGCACTGGAGGTGAGGTTGGCGCCACATATGCCCGGCCCCCAAGATCAGTCTGGGTCTGTCTCCAAAAAAGGTTGGTGATGACATTGCCAAGGCAACCAGTGACTGGAACAGTCTGAAAATTACAGGAAAACTGACCATCCAGACTGACAGGCCAGTATCGAGGTGATGCCCTCTGCCTCTGCCTCACCCTGATCATCAAAGCCTTCAAGGAGCCACCAAGACAGAAAGAAGCAGAAGCACATTAAACACAGTGGAAATGTCACTTTTGATTGCCTGGCACATGCAACACTGGTCTTTAGTCAGAGCACTTTCTGAAACTATTGAGGAGATCCTGAGTAATGCACAGTCTGTAGGCTGCAATGTGGATGGCCACCCTGTGACATCAGCAGTAGTCTCGTGGGATGCCCAGCTAGTTAATAAGCAACGAGAGAAAATATTTAAATAAAAGACAATCTGGTTAAAAATAAATAAATAAGCTGGGTGAGCCACGCTTCTAATCCTGGCAGGCAGATCCTGGGAATCAGTGGTCAGCCACTCTAGCCTTCAAGGTGAATTCCAGGCCAGTGAGAGACCCTATCTCAAAAAACAAACAAGGTGGATGGTACCCGAGGAATGACAGCTGAAAGTGTCCTCCAGTCTCTACATACGCACCCAGATGTAAAGGAGTGCGTGCACACACACACACACACACACACACATATGCACATGCAAATTCAAAATGACTGTGTCACAGACATCTTTGCTAGCTACTTTATAACAAAGCAGCCTCCTAAAGTTGCACTTTATCCAGGCCATGGTTACATGGTTAGATACACTGTCTCAAAATAAATAAGTAAATAAAAGGAACTGGGACAAAGTGTACTGCACAATTGTAACCTCAGAAAGGGAGGAGGGAGGGAGGGAGGGAGGGAGAAAAGGAGGAAAGGAAGGAGGGAGGGAGGGAGAGAGGGAAGGAGGGAGGGAGGGAGGCACTGTCTGGCTGTGAGTTCAGGGCTGGCTTTGGAGAAAGAAACCTACCCCAAAACTTAATCTAGTTTCTTTCTTTTGCAGCCCTGGCTATCCTAGAACTTGCTCTGTAGAAAAGGCTGGTTTTGCTCAGATCCATCTGCCTCTGCCTCCCAAGTGCTGAGATTAAAGGCGTGCACCATCACCACCACCTGCACTAACCTAGTTTCTTGGAAAAGTATTCTTTTATAGAAATTCAGTAAGTAGAAACTTGTTGGTCAGCTTGGACATTAATAAAGCACCAAAGAGTTCTGACCTTAGGGCATAGGAACAGGCCCAAGAAGTTCAAGATCAGAAAAGCAGGTGGACACCCCCAGAATTGCAGAGTCAAGGTCCTGGAGATTCAGTGACCAAAGTGTGGTCATGGGCAATAGCAAGTCCAGGGGATCTTCACAGCTTACATCAGAAGAACACGGACAAGACAAAAGTGGCCTCATCTCAACCAGAAGGTACCTGGTTTATCTCAAGCTATCGTCAATGACATTGAGCACATTCTGGCACAGGTGACACCAAGAGCTGTTGGTAAAGTAGCACTACCCCAGTGGTTTTTGCCTGTTAATAGTTTGCCAGAAAACTTTGTAGGGAAAAAGAAATCGGAGTTACCCAGGGCACCATGGCAGTTACAACCCACGATGCCTGCAGCCAGGGCAAGCTGGATCCATAGAGAGAGGAACAAATGTACTTCTCACTGCTCTGGAGGCCAGATGTCTGAGATTAGAGTGTAGATATGGCCAGGTTCAGGATCACACTTCGTCCTGGCTGCTCAGAGTCCACACTGCTCTGTTCTTAAGGGGGTAGGAGTTGAGCTCATGTATCAAAGACCAAGGCCCCTTCATGACTTCACCTGATTTGTTGCCTACCCCAAACAGCACTTCATACCATCATACTGGAGATCAGGATCCCAGCATATGAAGTAGAGACTCTCTGTTTATAGTAAGAGCCAAGTCAGACTATCATAAGAACTAATGAATCCAGAAACTCCAGCCTTACTGGGAGTCAGACCTGGGTGAAAATTCATGAATATGTTGTCCTCCATGAGCCCTTTGATGGGTGGATTTCAGGTTCCTAGGAATCCACCAATTCAGGGCCAAGTCCCTGGAAGTTCTTCCTATTTCCCCTTCCCAGGCTCAGCTTAACACAAGTAGAGTGGCTTTTAGAGTGGCTATGGAGAAGTCTGGCCTGGGCACAAAGGAATAACCTTGTGTGGGCTCCCCAGCCCAGGAAGAAGCTGTTAAAATGCTTAATACCTAGAAGCCAGGAGAGTAAAAGTGTACTGCGCCCTGGGGCATGTGTTCCCATCAAAGACTCGCTGTATCTCCACATCTCCACATCACCCTACACTCTACCTGTCTGTAGAAAACAGTAGATCTTTTTTTTTTTTTTTTTCCGAGACAGGGTTTCTCTGTGTAGCCCTGGCTGTCCTGGAACTCACTCTGTAGACCAGGCTGGCCTCAAACTCAGAAACCCACTTGCCTCTGCCTCCCAAGTGCTGGGATTAAAGGTGTGCGCCACCACCGCCCGGCTAAGACAGTAGTTCTTGGAGAACGGAAGACTGTTATCATAAATGAGATCTGACCACAGCTCCTGCATTTCCTGATTGGCTTCACTGGTACAGCACACTTAGATCACATCTTCACCCCCACCCCACCCACAGCTATACTGATGTGCCTGTACCCTTTCTTTTTTTTTTTTTTTTTTTGGTTTTTTTGAGACAGGGTTTCTCTGTGTAGCCCTGGCTGTCCTGGAACTCACTCTGTAGACCAGGCTGGCCTCGAACTCAGAAATCCACCTGCCTCTGCCTCCCAAGTGCTGGGATTAAAGGCGTGCGCCACCACCGCCCAGCGCCTGTACCCTTTCTTAACACCTGTTGTAAAAGAATGAAGATGAAGACACCACTTCCAACAGCTAGCCACACCATCATGGTCCTATCTCCCAAGCCCAATGCTCTAGCCCAGAACTGTCCTAGTGCACAGGTACTGTCATTGTCTTTCCTTCCCATCACGGTTGGTGACACAGTGGTGACCACACTTGATGGACACAAGGTAGATGTTACCATCATAATAGAATCCATGTGCTGAGGAGTGAATCCCACAGAGCCAGGGATTCTCTATCTCTGGAATCCCAGGTGTGGTGGTTTGAATGAGAATGGCTCCTATCGACTCATATATTTGAATGTTTGGTCCCAGTTGGCAAATTTGACTGGGAAGGATTAGGAGTTTCAGCCTTGTTGAAAGAGGTGTATCACTGTGGGTGGTCTTTGAGGTTTCAAAAACCTGTATCATTCCTTTATCATTCTCTGTGTGTCCAACCTTCAGGTCCAGATGTAAGCTCTTAGCTACTGCTCTAGTGCCATGTCTGCCTGACTGCTGCCATGCTTCCCAGTGTGATGATCATGGACTCTAACCCTCTGGGACCATGAGTCCCAATAATGCTTTCTTTTATAAGTGACTTCAGGCATGGTGTGTCCTCGTGGCAATAGAAAAGTAACCAAGACACCTGGGTCCAGTGTATACAGTTTCTTCAAGCATAAGACAGATAGCATGCCTAGTACATCCCTGTGTATTTAAGAGACAGTTTTTTACCTTTCCGGATAGAGGTCTAGCCTCTCTTCCCAGGGAGAGATATAATAAATACCTATCCTTTCTCCTAAGGAACCAGTGGCAAACCAAGGCATGATTCCTCCAAAGCTCACTCTGGAGAACCAATGAGCTTATTAGTCTTCCTTACAGAGCACACGTGAGAGTTACTCACAGGGATATAGATGTTCCTCGCCCAACAGGCCACACCTGGAAAGCCTTACCTAGTGGTGATAAGAGCTTCCTGTAGCAGCATAGATGCGTCCCTGCTCCCCACCTAGTTGTCTCCAGCCTATAGACTCTAGCTCCTTCTCAAGATCACATGCAATTAAGGTAGAGGTGCATACAACAGATGGCAAAGAATGGTTGGGCAGTCAAATGAGGGTCTCATGACCCTCTCTACCTTTTTATTTTATTATTATTATTATTATTATTATTATTATTATTATTATTATTTTGGTTTTTTGAGACAGGGTTTCTCTGTGTAGCCCTGGCTGTCCTGGAACTCACTCTGTAGACCAGGCTGGCCTTTCTCCACCCCTTTCGAAGGAGGTGCAAACTGTCACTAAGCCCAACTGGAATCATCTTTTGCAAGGGGCACAGTTGAATTCACAGTTGTTTGGCCCTGTTGTCAGTCACTCACGACAAGGTGCTTACTGCAACCCTTTAACTGAATAACGCAAAACAAGAGAAGGCTCTGCAGGGGCTAGAGAGAGGGCTCAGCAGTTATGAGCACTTACAGCTCTTGCACAGGACCAGGGTTTGGTTCCCAGCACCTACCTTGCAACTTATAACCATCTGCAACTCCAGTTCTAACAGACAGCAGTGCACTTTTCTGGCCTCAGAGGGCGCTGCATGCAAGGGGTGCATATGCATGTAGGAAGGCAAACACTCATATACATAAAATAGAAATAAATAAAACTTTTAGTGGGGGGGGGAGACAGTAGAGGGGGTGTTCTACAATAAGTCTAGGCTATCAACACACTGACCCAGCAGGTCTGATGGAGCCTCTAGCTAGCCCTTTAAATGATTATTGCATGAACTTTGGCAAAGTGCTGCCCCTCACCAGAAAAAAATTAACCTGGTTCCAAACAGTGCCGTAGATACTGGGCATCCATCCCGGAGCTGCTGCTAGTACGTCTGACCCATGAACCCTAGGGTGAAGTTCATGGTAGTGCCTCTCACTAATGAAATATGATATATAATGCTGGTGGTTTGAGGAAGCCCCGGAGGCCCAAGTAGTCAACTCCAGGAAGCAGACCACGCACAAGAGTCACTCCTGCATGGTTAAGTTCTTTCTGAAGCTGTACATACCAATGGCTCTATGGGGAGCTCCCTCTGGACAGCTGACAGAGAAAGAAAAGGTTGAGTACTGGTTTTCAGGTACTGATTTTGCATACTACAGGGATGTCACCTGAAGATGGACAGCCACAGCACTATAGTCGATACAAGGCCCACATGACAACGGTGGCAGCAAAGGCTCTGAGTGAGCAGAACAGTACGGAGTGTGCCTGGTGGCTTGTTTTACATGGAGGCTTCAAAATAAGAGGCACGGACCTGTTCTGGTTCACAGGCAGGGACAGGCTATACAGCTGGGTAGCCTGGAACTCTCAAGGAGCAAAGGTAGAATTTGGATGGCTAAATGTTACCTCTCTGGTAACATTTAGATGCACAGGGTACAAAGAATCTGTCACATGTGACTACTGAGCCAAGCACAGCCACAGCCAAGGAAGCCCTAAGAACCGAGTGACAAAGAAAGCCCATCTATGGACATTATCACCTTTCCCCAAGCACACTGCTCTTATCCAGGAGGAAAAGAAGCCAGTGTGGCGGCACACGCCTTTAATCCTAGCACTTGGGAGGCAGAGACAGGCGGATTTCTGAGTTTGAGACCAGCCTGGTCTACAGAGTGAGTTCCAGGACAACCAGGGCTACACAGAGAAACCCTGTCTCGAAAAACCAAAAATAAACAAAACAAACAAACAAAAGAAGCCACATAATGTAGCAACATGAATACACATTAGACATGACCTCATGTGCTGGTTAATTTCTGTTAACTTGCCACAAACTGGAGTCCCCTGGGAAGAGGGAACCTCAACTGAACTTGTCCACAGGATACTTTCTTAATTGCTAATTGATGAAGGAAGGTCCAGCCCACTGTGGGCAGTGCTATTCCTAGGCAAGGAAAGCCTTTGCTGTATAAGAAAAGTAGTTAAGTAAGCCAGTAAGCAGTGTTCTTCCATGGTCTCTGCTTCAGTTCCTGCTTCTAGATGCCTGCTTGAGTGCATGCCCTGGGTTTCCTCAATGACAGACTGTCATCTGCAAACAGAAATAAACCCTTTCCTCCCCAAGTTGTTTTCTGTCAGAATGTTTTATCACAGGGACAGAAAAACAAGCTTATAGACATCAGAACCTGGATTCCAGTCACGGGGGCTCATTTGGTTATGGCTACTGCCGAGTGCCCAATTGCCAGCAGCAGAGAATGGTAGCAACCCCTGCCATCCTGAAGGGGCAGAGCTAGAACCGTTGCTTACTGTGGTTGTGGGCGCACCTTCCCTGACAGTCTTAAAGGCTTCTGCCCAAATAGCAATTTATGGACTCAGCAGAGGACCTCTTCCACTCAGCATAAGTCTCTCTCCAGTGAACTCACTGTCTGGCCATGTTCCCACTGAACAGTAAAATGGCTCCTAAAAGCTGTTTTGGGACCAGCAGAGTGGCCCACAGTACACTGTGGGCTGGGATGTACCCAGGATATGCTTGATGTTCAGGGCCAGTGTCCACTCTACAGCTCTCCAGGGGCAGCGTCTAAGGGTCCAGGGGTCAGTAGAAGAAATAGCATAATTTTGTTTCCTGTCCCTACAACTTTGGGCTCTACTGGTCGAGTTATCTCAGATCCCAAGGGACCAACCAATGCATCCGGCTTCATCCAAGACTCTCATGAGGTTAAAGCTAAATGTACCTGATCCTTGAAGTGAGCAAATACAAATACAAGACAAATACAAGAGGGTTCTACCAGGGGACAAATCATATAAAAGGTTGTCATAGCAGGAGATCTACAGAGAGAATGGTCTCTGTGCTGTTCAGGATGCTAATCCTGTCAAGGAGAGGTTGTAGACAAGGTGAGTGACTCACAAGGCAGATTCCTTGAGGGTGTCTTTTAGCTTCCGTAAGTCCCATGGAAAACAACTACAGAAAACCAGATTTATCCTGTACAAACAAAACTGCTAATAGCACAGACCTTTTAGGAATCCAGGCTTAGGCTTTCCCACACCAGCCAAAGGACCTCAGTCTTTTCTGTGTCCCAATGTATTAGAATGCTCTAGATGGCTCAATGCTTAAGACTGCTCTTCCAGAGGACCTGAGTTCAATTCCCAGCACCCTCATAGCTGCTCGCAACTATCTGTAACACCAAGATCCAACGCCCTCACACAGACATAGATTCAGGCAAAACATCAATGCACATAAAATAAAAATAAATAAATTATTGAAGAAAGAAAGGTAGTTGTCAGTACCATTACAACTCTGTGATTGATTGGCAAGTGCTTTCCCTTACCCTCTGGTAATCAATTCCGTTGCCTCCTTTTTCCTTCTCCTGTTTGCCTCCCATCTAACACAGCACATATTTGCAGTGGCTAATGTTTCTACGTTCATATCATCTACCTCTTGAACATGCTCAAGGAGTGTGACTCAGCTGCAAGAAGGAATAGCCTCCAAAGGTGAATGTGAAATTTGACCTGGTTTCTCGGGAGATGCAACCTGTTTTGGTTAGAGAGTTTAACTGTGGTTTTCCTTTGGTTAAACATAGTTGTAGGAGGTGAAGAGATGACTCAGCAGGTAAAAGCATGGCTTGCTTTTGCAGATGACTCAGGTTGAGTTCCCAGCACCAGCACGGCAGCTTAAAACCCGTTCCAGGAGATTCAACACTTTTTTTCTGGCCTCTGTAGGCACCAGGCACACAGGTAGTACACCAGACGTGCATACAGACAAAACATCCATATACATAAAATAATGATTTAAAATCTTTAAAGAAACAAATACAGGCCGGGCAGTGGTGGCACAAGCCTTTAATCCCAGCACTTGGAAGGCAAAGGCAGGAGGATTTCTGAGTTGAGGCCAGCCTGGTCTACAGAGTGAGTTCCAGGACAGCCAGGGCTACACAGAGAAACCCTGTCTCAAAAAACCAAACCAAACAAAACAAAACAAAAAACCAAAACAAAACAAAAAACAAATACAGGGGCTTTTTTTTTTTTAAGTGCATACTTCCATCAGTCTTGTCTGCTTGGTTAGGCTGAAACATTTCCCTCTGTGGTTGTGGTGAGGTGTGGTTACAGATGTGTTAGCAAGAGGAGCAGCTGTCTAGCTGATCACAGCTTAACTACTCCTCAGCTGTTCTGCTGACTCCAGATGAAGAGAGGAGAGTCTCTGCGCTTGGATCCCCTAAAGGGTCCTGAACTCTTCCCCGCTAGTATACTTCTCTGCCCAAACACTTTACTTGCTTCCCAACATTTGCTTCCTTTAAAAATGCTATTTGTTTTCTGTCTCTGTCCAGTTAACATAAGTTCCATGACAGCAGAGACCTTATCCCTTCTTCACTGTTGCACTCCGTCTTCTCGTTGTAAAGATGTCTCTTCGATGGATGACCAGGAAGATGGAAAAGCAGCTACAACCCGTGCCATGTAAGGGGTGTGTGTGTGTGCGTGTGAAACAGGACACTGTTTGAGACAATGTTCAGGACATAAACAAGTGCAGGCATCAGAAACAAGTCAGTGAGGGGAGCCAGCTGATGAGAACAGCAGCTGATGCTTGGAAAAAAGTTAAAAAAAAAAAAAAGATAGAAATGTAACCAATTTGATTTTATGTCCCAAGGATACATAGTGATGGTGAGGTAATGTTAAAAACAAAGCCAGGTGTGGTGACACATGTCTTGAATCCCGGCACTCAGGCAGCAGAGGCAAGCAGATGTCTAAAGAGCTCCGGGCCAACTAAGGCTACATAGTGAGACAATGTCTCAAAACAACACAAACAAGCAAAAGAAACAAAACCAAACCAGCAAAGCAACCCCGCGATCAGCACAATGGTGCATGTGGTATGGGAAGGCTCCATTGCCTGCCGAGCTGGAGGCCACCCCTTAGAATAGACACCAGAAGGTGCCCAGTCATCTCCACTGGGGCACACCCACTTCAGGGTGCGAAGGTCTCTAAATGACTGCACCTCGTCCCAAAGGCGTCTTTCTACTTAAGGCCATGGCGTCACGGAGGAAGGGAGACTATTCAAATGTCCAGTCCATATTCCTAACCCACGAGCTCTGCAGGCTCACAGCAGCTTCTGCTACACCAAATGAAGTACCCTGGTCAATAGACTGGAAGCTCAAGAAGAGGTTGGTGGTAAGGTGGAAGAGAGGTGGTAGTCAGGAGGATTGGGATGCACCAGCCAGAAAGCGATTGGAGTACACAACTGAAGCAATCTGGATAGAACAACCCTCCACCCACCTGTCCTTCCTCACAGCTAAACGAGAACATCCCAGCTTGTTCAAGTCCGACCGAGAGGTAGGCTGAGCGCCTCTGCGTGTTCATTATTTCCAGTGTTTTCCCAGACACGCAGCCTGATTCCCACAGCATCCCTCGTCCCTGCCATGGATGGCCTCCACAGTAACAACGACCTCTTACATCCCTCTCCCCGACGTCCCTGATGTCCCTCACCGCAGATTCATTCCCCACAACCCCCGCATCCCCGAGCGCGCGGCCGGCGAACACCAGGTGAATGCGCGCGTCGTGTGGATCTCTGGCACACCCTAACGCGCCACCCCGCCTCCGAGCATCACGGATTGGTTGTACGCGGGCTGGCCGCGGCCGATTGGCTCGGGCAACTCGATCGTCGCCCCATTTCACGGTGGGTAGCACCGCAGCTTGGATGCTGCTCCGTCCCGCGGCGTCCAGAAGAGCGTGAGCAGCCGGGAGGGGCGGGCGGGGGAGCGCCTCAAGGAGCCGCTCCCGCCGCCCACCCCGACCGCGGCCCGAGCAGCCCGGGAGTCGTGGCCGAATACCGTAGCCCCCGCAGCGGACAAAGGACCATGCGGTGCTGCAGGCGCTGAGCGCAGCAGGGTGGGCCGGGGGATGTGGGGCGGGGCAGGCGGGGCCGGGGGGCCGCAGCGACGCCCCTGAGAGTGGCGCCGCGATGCCGTGGTTCCCGGTGAAGAAGGTCCGCAAGCAGATGAAGCTGCTGCTGCTGTTGCTGCTGCTCACCTGCGCCGCGTGGCTCACGTATGTGCACCGGAGCTTGGTGCGCCCGGGCCGCGCGCTACGCCAGCGGCTGGGCTACGGGCGAGGTACGCGATGGCGCGCGGCTAGAGGGCCCGGGCCTCCCAAGGCGCTGGGGTCTGACTGCCCAGAGCCCCTGCTGTCCTGCTCCTCCCAGCTCTGCTATATTGGGGGAGGGGTCGCGGCTCTGTTCAGCGGGACGCCCAGTGACGTCAGCAGTAACGCCAGGGACCCTCAGGGCTCATCCCTAACCTTTATGTTCGCTGGAATCTGACTTAGATCCGGTGATGATGGAGTTAACGGTTGACCCTTTGGGGAACCGGTGCCCTTAGCCAAGAGGCCTGTCAGGCCATTGACTACTTAGCAGGGTCTCAGTTCCCTCCTCTGCTGGAAGGTGGGGAGGTAAGGGTGGTGTTGAGGGATCCAGCTGCCTGGAGTGGCCAGAACAGCTGGAAACCCTGGGTACACCTATGACTGTGGACTGAGATGTCTGTGTGCTAGGAACCAATGCAAACTTGAGTAAATGCTTGTTGTAGTTTGCACATTTAAGAGTGGGCAGAGGATGTACAAAGCAACCTAGGCCTGGCAAGCCCTGTGGGCAAGAATCTGGGGAGAACCTCTGGAGATAGTGGCCATTGGACCCACACTTTGGGGGAAAAGCTCCAGGGCAGGGTGGACATCAATACAGCTAGGTAGAAAAAGACCAGGGAATGAACCTGAAGATGCCTAACCAAGCCACACAGATCTCGGCCTCATCTTTGTGAAGGAAGCTGGTGAGCTGAGGATTTAGTGGGAGGGGAGCAAGTGTCTCTCCTCTCAAAGTCTCAGAGCAGTGACACTGACACACAACATCCTGGTCCACTCCACCTGATGGATCCAGAACTCCCTTTTCAGTCCTACTCCTGTCTCCTGCCTACAGAGGCCCTCTGCCTCTTCATATGCGTGGGCAACTATTTCTGTCAGATCCCGGGCCAAGGATCTGAGACAGATCTCAGCCCCCAAGAAAGTCTAGGGGTCATCCCAATCCATGTACCTTGTTAGCTGTGGCATCTTCAAGACATCCTGCCACAACTCTATCCCTAAGAGATATGTCTGGACCCAGAGCTGACCCAATACCCAATAAAGCCAGCCCCCGTCAGCTGCCCTTGTGGGTTCAACTGACTTCCTGAGCAATTTGTTTCTGTCTGAGATCAACCAGGATGGAGTGAAGACAGGGAGCCCCGCTGTTGAAGGTCGATCATGAGGGCAGCTGGCTCTGACTCCTCCTAGGTGGGTAGGATCTATTCTGGATCCTGGAAGATTGGCTCTGCCCAATGGCACTGCTAGAAGCAGCCTGGGCTGCACAGATGGGGCCCACACGCTCTCTACTCTGGGCTGAAACCCATCTCCTGTTTGGCCACCTGGGACCCACCAGGCACCCCAAAGCGTGTGAGAAGCTGAACAGCTGCATGTGCCTAAAACTTTCCTGACAGTGTCGTCAGTCTTCAGAGCAGGGGACACTCAGTGGGTGCCCAGCAACCTGTGCTTATAGATACCTCCGAGTGAGGGTGGGGCAGGTACCTATCTCTGCACCGCCTGAGCTGAGACCACACTACAGAAAGTTCCCATGTACTCAGAATGCCTGGACTTAGCCTGATGGGCTGTGGGTATCCAGGCCAGGCTCTGGGAATTTGACCAGGAGTCTTGCTTACCTTCCTGACTTCTCAAGGAAGGATCTAGAATATAGAGCACCACCAAAATTTCAAGGGAAGAGACCACACAGTCAGCCCTTCACCTAGAGACAGTTTAGGCTCATCTGGTATCAGCTGTACCTTTCCAGTAGCCTAGCATCTGAGATCTGCATGGAGGGACAGATGTGGATGCAAGGCTTGGCTTTGAAACAGGAAGGATTCCGATCTAGTGTCTCTCATTGGAAGCACCAAGAGGGACAGGACTGGGATGAAATGAAACCTCCTGTCTTTGGAGGCCCAAGTCCCAAAGAGTGCACACCCGGGAATGCAGTGGGCATGCAACTTAGGGAGAAGATCCAAGAAGGGGACAAAACAAGGTACAGGAGTAGTCGACCCGACACTGGAGAACTGTAGTGGCCGTGCTTCACATAGCTCTGGGGAGAGGAGGCAAACACCCTAGCACAAGGAAAAGGCATCAAGGGGGCTAGGCCATCTGAAATTCTTCCCAAGGCAAAGCCATTCTGAGAGGATGGCCAGATGGGTGTGAGTGTGTACAGTTTCACACTAGCTTGAGTGTATATATAGCCCTGCTCCCCGCTCTCACTGGGGACTGGAGAAAGCCGGTAAAAGACTCTTGCTTTGTATTGCCCACCCAAGGTCGGGTCTAGAAGGGCCCCCAAATGATGGAGCAGAAGTGTACAGGCTTCAGCAATCCTTCTTGCCCCGCCCCTCCAGCTGACCCAACAACAAAGGTACTGGCCTTAGAGAGTCTGAGCTCTAACACACTTCCCATGCACCTGCAGATGGTGAGAAGCTGACCGGTGTGACCGATAGCCGGGGAGTCCGAGTGGCATCATCCACACGGAGGGCAGAGGATTCTAGTGAAAGTCATGAAGATGAACAGGCGGTAAGGAGTGACCAAGAAAAACCTATTCATAAGGAGCCACTCTCCTGGATGGGTAGATATGACCATAGATTGTATGCGAGCTTCAGCATCCCAGCCTGGATACTGGGTCTGGGTAGTCACTGAGTGGCATGCATCTGTTGTGCATCCTATCAGTGGCCACATAACTGTCTGGGCAGGTCTGCTGAGGGTATCTGTGCAGGGAGTACTTAGGTGATGTGACTGGATGTGCAAAAGGGGAACCATGAAGTTCTCCTCTGCTGAGTGTGCCGAGATGGACCGTGCAGTTATACTTCCTGCCTTTAGAGCTCTGTCGTGGCTACTCTTTCCCACAGCCCGAAGGGCGGGGCCCAAACATGCTGTTTCCTGGAGGAGCTAGGAAGCCACCCCCACTGAACCTCACCCACCAGACACCCCCATGGCGGGAAGAGGTAAGCTCTCTTAGGTTGGGCTGGGCTGGGAGGAGGGGTGGAACAGACTATAACAGCTAACGTCCCTTCTGACCCCTAGTTCAAAGGACAGGTGAACCTACACGTGTTTGAGGACTGGTGTGGAGGTGCTGTGGGCCACTTGAGGAGGAACCTGCACTTCCCACTCTTTCCTCATGTGAGTACCTCAGTGCACGGGTTGGCAGGGTGGGCAAGGCATGCAATGAGCTGTGAGTTAGTGGTTGTTACACTACTGGCAGACTCGGACTACCGTGACAAAGTTAGCTGTGTCCCCTAAGTGGAAGAACTATGGACTCCGGATTTTTGGCTTCATCCACCCAGCCAGAGATGGTGAGTGAGTTGGGTATAGCAGGGGCAGAATGTCTTGAACAGTTCAGCTTCCTGAGCCTCTGTCCTGTGGACTAGGAGACATCCAGTTCTCTGTGGCTTCGGATGACAACTCTGAGTTCTGGCTGAGCTTGGATGAGAGCCCAGCAGCCGCCCAGCTTGTAGCCTTTGTGGGCAAGGTAGGTTCTGCCCTCTTGCCTAGCTCCTCTATCCACACCATATCTGTCTTCACTGGACCTCCTGCAGCCTCTTGGAAACACAGATTGAGTGTGTCCGATGCCCACAGGGAGAATGTGGTCACTCCTTTGTCCCCCTCCTATTACCTCCTAGACTGGCTCTGAGTGGACCGCGCCTGGAGAATTCACCAAGTTCAGCTCACAGGTGTCTAAGCCACGGCGGTGAGTAACTTAAGAGTGCATGCATTCACATGTGTGTGCACATCTGTGTTGGTATACGAGAGGGAGGCTGGGTACCATCCTTGCCCATGTTACACAAGCACTGTCTTCCTGAGGGACCGTCCCAGAGGGATATGAGATTCTGGCCTGACCCTCTGGGCTCTTACTCTGTTTGGCGGGAGACAACCCCAGATCCTTATGTCCACAGGCTCATGGCCTCCCGGAGATACTACTTTGAGCTGCTTCACAAGCAAGATGACAAGGGTTCAGACCATGTGGAAGTGGGTGTGAGTGTGGCCTGCCCTCTGAAGGAGCTCCAAAGACCACAGCTCCCCACCCCCATCCACTTCCTCTATCATTGAACAGTCACTGCAGGGTGGTCCCCAACCCGAAGGGATTTCCAGTCTAGGAGATAAAGCAGATAATCGGGGACATGGACCAGGGTCAGGAGGGTCTGTTATACCTGCTGGATGCTCAAAGGGGCTGCACTGAAAAGTGGCCCTTCACCAGGAGACACGGGGAAGAAAGAGTGTACGGCAGGAAGTTTAGCCTAGGAATTCAGTACCTGGAGGACCAGACCCCATTTTCTAGAATCTTCTGAGACTCCAAGAAGTCTGGTAGCCCAAACAGGCCTGGCCTGCAGTGCTGTGATGAACTGCTCAGACTGTCGTGAGGGAGTGAGGTAGTTGAGGATTTTCATGCCAGGAATCCCTTCACACAGGAATGCCATTGTCCCTGTGTGGAACAATGGGAAGCCAAGAGACTGAGCCTTGGGAAGCGCACTATCTTTTTATTACCACGCTTACTGCTGTAACAAAATACCTGACAAGAAGCAACTTAAGGGAGGGTTTATTTCAGCTCACAGTTTGAGGGTACAGCCCACGGTGGAGGGGAAGTCCTGGTAACAGGAGTGTGAGGTAGCTGGTTACATTGCCTCTGCATGCAGGAACTGACAGACATGACCGCTACTGTTCAGCTCAGTTTTGGACCACCATCCATGGGATGGTAGTCCCCATATTTTAGGGTAGGTCTTTCCCCCCCAGTCAACCTCATCTAGGTCCTCCCTCACAGACATGCCAGGAAGTTTGTCTCCAGTGATTCTAGAACCTGTTAGATTGAAAATCAGTGTCAGCCACCACAGAGAAGAAAGACGGGTAGCTGGGAGATTGGGAGGAGGGTTTGACAGCAGGCCAGAGCCTAGAGGGTGAGGTACAGTGACCACAGTAGCACTGGTGGTTCTCGGCCTCAGCACCTCAGTACATGTCATCCCATCTCAGTAGAGTGGAGACTCAGTGTTTGGATGGTCCGAGGGAAGAGAGCAGAGGTACTGAAACAAAGGTCCCTCGTGAGCCCAGTCAGCCCCCCAGGAGCACCAGCTGAATAGAGGTGGGAGGAGCACATCTGCAAGGAGACTCAGGAGCATCCATGGAGCATGGGCATGAGGATGCCATCTGGTGGCACATACTAGGTCGGACGCTGAGGGAAACCCCAGCAGTGGCCTCAGGAAGGCAACATGCCAAGCCAGAGAGAAAATGGGATCAGAAGTTATACTCAGCAACCTTTGGAGGGAAGGAGGGAGGGAGGGAGGGATCTGCCCCTTGAACTCCTCAACCTAGGCCTTCTGTCAGGTGCCTCTTGAGCCCCTCCCACTCTCCCCACCAAGTGTCTTGCATCCTTTGAGGATTTTCACTCTGTAGTCCTCCTCCCCACCCCACCTCACCCTCCCCCCCATGAACTAAGAAAAGCCACCTACCAGGACCCAACCTCTTTCCTGTCCCCACCCGCCCCTCCCCAGTGGCGAGCTTTCCTGCCTGGTCTGAAGTTCGAGATCATTGGTTCTGCTCACATTTCCCTGTACACAGGTGCGGGCTGGGTATTTCCTCAGGGGAATGGCTGGATTCTGAGGGACTCAGCATGGGGATGGTGGAGGGGAAGTGGAAGTTCCAGATGCCCTCCTCTTCCTAGATGAGTCATCTCTGAAGATGGACCATGTAGCCCATGTGCCTCAGTCTCCAGCCAGCCATGTAGGAGGATTCCCACCACAGGAGGAACCCAGCGCCGACATGCTACACCCAGACCCGAGGGACACCTTCTTCCTCAGTGAGAGGAGGTTCCAGAGGAGGGAGAGGATGGAGTGGGGTGAGCACCAGGCCACCAAGTGACGGCCCTTTTTATAGCTCCTCGGATGGAACCTTTGAGCCTGGAGAATGTACTGGAGCCCTGTGCTTATGCACCCACCTATGTCCTCAAGGATTTCCCCATAGCCAGATACCAAGGACTACAGTTTGTAAGTGCCCCATGAGGGAGGCTTCTTAAAGCTACCCTTTGCCCTGGCCCTATCCCTAAGCCATTGGCCCTGCCTGCAGGTGTACCTGTCCTTCATCTACCCCAATGACCATACCCGTCTCACTCACATGGAGACAGACAACAAGTGCTTCTACCGTGAGTCCCCACTATACCTGGAAAGGTAGGTGGGGGCGTGGCCTGTCAGACGTGAGGATGAGGAGCCTCAATGAGGAAGGTCTCTGATGCACTTTCTTCCTCAGGTTTGGGTTCTATAAATATATGAAAATGGACAAGGAGGAAGGAGAGGAAGATGAGGAGGAAGAAGTTCAGCGTAGAGCCTTCCTCTTCCTCAACCCAGATGGTGAGTGTCTCAATTCTGCCACCTTCCCAACCCAAATGCCAGATACTTTTGTTTACCAGATACTCTCTACAGACTTCCTGGATGACGAGGATGAGCAGGAACTGTTAGACAGCCTGGAGCCCACCGATGCATCCATACAGCAGAACCACAGGACCTCCACCCCAGCAGCCTCCACTGGAGCCACAGCCAGCCCAACCCCTCCTACAACTAGTCCTCCGGATGAGCAGACCCTCAGACACTCCCGGGCACTAAATTGGGCCCCACGCCCCCTACCCCTCTTCTTGGGGCGAGCTCCACCTCCCCGAACTGTGGAGAAGTCACCTTCAAAGGTGTATGTGACCAGGGTACGACCTGGACAGCGGGCTTCCCCAAGGGCATTGAGAGACTCACCCTGGCCACCCTTCCCTGGTGTCTTCCTGCGCCCCAAGCCTCTGCCCAGAGTACAACTGCGGGTGCCCCCACATCCACCTCGGACCCAGGGCTATAGGACCAGCGGCCCCAAGATCACAGAACTAAAGCCCCCAGTCAGGGCACAGACCAGCCAGGGAGGCCGGGAGGGCCAGTTGCATAGACAGGGACTCACGGTGCCCACGGTGGACTTGAACTCCTCAGTGGGAACACAGCCTGTGACTTCCTTCCTGAGCTTGTCTCAGGTATCCAGGCCACAGCTGCCTGGAGAGGGTGAAGAAGGGGAGGAGGATGGGGCCCCTGCTGATGAGGCCACATCAGAAGACAGTGAGGAAGAGGAGGAGCAGGCCGCTGGGCGACCGCTGGGCCGCTGGCGTGAGGACGCTATTGACTGGCAGCGCACATTCAGCGTGGGTGCCATGGACTTCGAGCTGCTGCGCTCTGACTGGAACGACCTACGCTGTAATGTATCCGGGAACCTGCAGCTTCCTGAGGCCGAAGCAGTGGATGTGGTGGCTCAGTACATGGAGCGACTTAATGCGCGGCATGGCGGGTATGGGGCAGGTGACTGCTTGAAGAGAAGGCATGCTGGTGTCTGCAGGAAATCTTGGAACTTCTCTTGGCTCTCAGCAGCTCTCTGATCCTCTTCTCCCTCTCTGTAACTACACTCTTACTTATCCAGGTTGAAGGGCTCTCTGGAGCCCCACTCAAGACTGACTTCATCTCTCCTCACTGCCAGTTCCCCTATCTGTCACCTTAGACCTAGACCCAAGGATGAATCCAAACCACAGGGAACAATAGTCAGGCTTAGCCAGATCGTGGGCAGACAGCCTTGTCAGGGACCAGAGACACTAAAGTGTCAAACTCAGGGACCCTAGACCTCTCTGTGTGGAGCACGGGAGGGTCCTAACTAGGGGACTGTGTCTAGCTCAAGGGGTCCTTGGTCTCAGGCTTCAAACTTGTTTGTACCCCCATTTTGAGGGAGATTGGGGCCATGGTTTATCTTTGAGGGAGTCCTTTGGAGAGGCTGTTCTGCCCATTGTCAGCCTTCAGGCAAGGGAGAACCTTCTGTGGGCCCCGATGAACTCGGGCACATCAGGACAAGGTGTCTGGCAGCCAGTGTTGACAGCCAAGCTCAACACGAAGTTTTCAACAGGACAGGGGTTGCACACAGATGTGCTGCTGCTCCAGAGGGTGAGAGTGTGACAGTCCTCCAAACGGGCCATGAGACCCTTCCCACCATTGGTGATGTTGGACAGACCTAGGTGGCCCAGAACCCAAGGCCTTTTGCTTGCTAGGCAAAAGCTCTACCACTGAGCTCAATCCCCAACCCCGAGATCAGGCCTCCTGAGAGCCTCCTATGGGGCAGTCTCATAGTCTCTTTATAGGACTGTCCACCGTAAGTGGTCATAGGCACATCTGGGTGCTATGATGTGGGTGACCTCAAGGAGTAACCTAAAGTGTTTGGTTGGGGGAAGAAGGTCCCTGATTTGGGTGGGGTTGAATCACAGGACTCCCATCTGAGTTCATGCCAGTGGTCTCCTATAGGGAAGTGCTGCTGTCACCAGAGGGTGGGAGGCAGAGTGAGAGTAGCCTTAAGGCCTGAGACAAAATGAGGGCTCTGCTGGGTGTCTGAGGGGGACATATGGGAGAGCTGACAGCTTCCTGGTGGTTCTATGGGAGGCTAACCATAGGAGAAGACTGAGGCATCACCTCAGGACAAAGAAAATCAGGCAAAGGAAAATCTGGAATAATTTAACAATCTTGGGCTCACAGCGCCCCCTAGTGTGTAGCCTTTCCTACATCCTGCTGGGCTGGGGAAGTGAGATGTGGGAAGGTCAACCTATGTTTGGGAGCCATAGAGTGGGTTGCAGTTGCAATGCGGTCTGGGGAGTACAGTCGCGTGGTTCTCGGGGTAAAAGGGGGAGGTGTTGAATGGAGCTACAACCCTCGGTTAATCAGCCCTGCCTCGCAGGCGCTTCTCGCTTCTACGCATTGTGAACGTGGAGAAGCGCCGCGACTCTGCACGCGGAAGCCGCTTCCTCCTGGAACTGGAATTGCAAGAGCGCGGAGGCAGCCGCCAGCGCCTATCAGAATACGTCTTCCTGCGATTGCCCGGAGCCCGGGTTGGGGACGAAGATGGAGAAAGTCCCGAGCCCCCTCCTGCCGCATCGATCCACCCAGACAGTCGCCCAGAGCTCTGCCGGCCTTTGCATCTGGCCTGGCGTCAGGATGTCATGGTCCATTTCATTGTACCAGGTATGTGCGCCACTGTAAGGCGTTCGGGGGTGGGGTAGGAGGTGGGAACCTCGGTCCAGTCATGCTGCTTCAGTTGGCATCCCCTCTTCCAGTGAAGAATCAGGCACGCTGGGTAGTGCAGTTCCTGGCAGATATGACCGCGCTGCATGTGCATACGGGGGACTCCTACTTCAACATCATCTTAGTGGACTTTGAGAGCGAGGACATGGATGTGGAGCGGGCCCTGCGTGCGGCTCAGCTACCTCGGTAACGATGTTTACCACCACCACCACTTCGGGAAGCCGAGGATCTTTCCTCTTCCAGGAGGTGAGTTGTCCTGATACCGTCCACCTCCCTTCATGGTTGCTGTGGTTCCTTCCCTTCCCTAGGTACCAGTACTTGAGACGAACTGGAAACTTCGAGCGCTCTGCAGGCCTGCAAGCTGGAGTGGATGCAGTGGAGGTCTGTGGGCCAGTCAAGGGCTTAGGGGAAAGAAAGGGTGCTGAGCTCACCTTGGGGAGGTGAGCAGGGCTCAGACCTCCCAACCTACAGGACCCCAGCAGCATCGTTTTCCTCTGTGATCTGCACATCCACTTCCCACCTAATATCCTGGACAGCATCCGCAAGCATTGTGTGGAGGGCAAGCTGGCCTTCGCCCCTGTGGTCATGCGTCTGGGCTGTGGGAGCTCACCGTGGGACCCACATGGTAAGGACCCGAGTGTTCCCCGGGAACTCCAGGTTCTCACAACCACTAACAAATACCAGACACCCCTTCCCACCCAGAGTCTCCAAAATAAGAAGGCTTCTTAGAATTCCTCCCAGGGTCCTCTAGCCTCCCTGGGGAGAAAATGTTAAGGACCACTCCCTAATGGTTATCCTCCCCACCTCAAGGTTACTGGGAAGTGAATGGATTTGGCCTCTTTGGGATCTACAAATCGGACTTTGACCGTGTAGGAGGCATGAACACTGAGGAGTTCCGTGACCAGTGGGGAGGCGAGGACTGGGAACTTCTGGACAGGTGACTGCCCTCCCCTCCCTCACACTGAGACAACTTATCTCCCTCCAATGAGAGGAAGGGATGACAGAGCCCCACCTGTCAGGATCTTAGAGACCCCCAAAATCCTTCCACCTACCCTGCTCCCGAGAACCCTTCCCACTCCTGGGCTTCTGCAGCCACAAGGGCAGCCCAGAGCCATAGCACCTAAGCCAGGCTTCTGACGTTCCGCCCGCTCCTCGCAGGGTCCTGCAGGCAGGGCTGGAGGTGGAGAGGCTTCGACTGCGCCACTTCTACCACCACTATCACTCAAAGCGAGGCATGTGGGCCACACGCAGCCGCAAAGGTGCCCGCACACAGCGATCCTGAAGACCTAGCCGCCCTCTGGGCCACTGGGTCTTGGTGCAGCAGGCAGAAGCTGCATCCTGAGCTTGATTCAGGCTCTGCCACCACCTGTGCTGGCCCCTAAATGCCTCCTCTGTGACTCCAGATAGGCAGCGCTCGTGGCAGGGCAGGCCCCTTGGTCCCCACACCCCCTGATGATTTCTGTGAAATTTTCTGTAGCAATGACATTGTTTTCAGAATTTACAAGAGTTCTGTCTGTTCTGTTTTTTATTCAGAATGAAATGAAATATTTTTTTTAGTTCTGACTTGTTTTCTGTGACTGTTCTCTTTGTGAGGCAGAGCTCTGGTTACCAGGGTGGCTGTGGGCAACGCAGGCTCCCCTCCCACACCCACTTCCTGCCTGTAACTTCTATTTCCACCTGGTTTCTGTGGAGCCTGGCTACTCAGAAAAGACACTGCGTGAGAACTTCCCACACAGGAACTGCTGCTGAGCCAGCATATGTGGTGACACTGTCTCCAGAATGACCTTGCTCTGTCACCCCACACAACCAGAGCAGACACTGAAGTCCCCAGTTACCCACATTGCCTTCTCTATATCTAGTTCATATGAAGTGCTGCAACTTACCGATGCTTTACAAGAAAAGCATTGGATTTAAAAGCACATTGTCTAGCTACTGGCAAGGTGGCTCAGTAGTTAGGAGCACCTGTTGCTCTTCCAAGGGAGCTGGGTTCAGTTCCCAGCACCCACATGCTTGCTCCCAATTATCCCCGACTCCAGGGGATGCAACACCCTCTTCTGACATCCCAGGTTATCTGGTACACATACATATGTGTAGACAAAACACATATAAAATAAACAATCTTTAAAAAGCAGCAGCAGGAAGAGGAAGAAGGAAGAGGAGAAGGAGACATGCTACAAGTCAGACGTAGTGGCATATACCTTTAATCCCAGAAGCTGGGAGAGAGACTGTCATATCTTTTTGCCCTGGGTACATAATGAGACCCTACCTCAAAAGATAAGAAAGAAGAAGGCGGCCTGCTACCAGGGCTGTCAAGATGAATCCACTGCCAACTCTGGGGACTCACATAGTAGAACCTTCAAAGCTCCTACAAAGCTGTCCTCTGACCTCCACAGGCATGGCACATGCACATAAAGACATAAAATGTTTTTTTTTAAGTACTGCAAGTTAAAGAAAAACTCTATAATAATAATGATAATGATAATAACAACAACAACAATATTAAATGATGTGGGCTGGAAAGCTGTCTCAGCAGTTGGCATTTGCTGCTCTTGCAGAAGATAGAATTCAGTTCCCAGCACCCACATGGTGGTGGCTCACAACCATCCATGACTCCAGCTTCAAAAGATCCAATATTCTCTTTCTGATCTCCACATGTATCAGGCATGCACATGCATGTGATACAATACATATTCATGCATACATGGAGGCCAGACCTTTGTCAGCACATCCACTCAACACGTGAACTGAAGAGACACTTGAGCACTGCTGCTTTTCCAGAGAACCTATCAGGTTCCCGGCATCCATAGCAGGCAGTTCACAATTTCCTGTAACTTTCAGATCCAGGGGATCCAATGTTCTCTTCTGGTCCCTGTGAACACCCACACACAGATGGCATACACACACATAAGTAAAAAATAAGATCCTTTTAAATTAAAAAGAAAGTGAGTGTAATGATACAGCCATGTAAGAGCCACCACTCAGAAGCAGGGCAGTCTTAAGATTCTGCATCAGCCGGGTGGTGGTGGCGCACGCCTTTAATCCCAGCACTTGGGAGGCAGAGGTAGGTGGATTT
>NW_022196904.1:130209941-130231677 GCF_008632895.1 Mastomys coucha
AAAAGAAAGAAAGGAAAGAAAGAAAGAAAAAGAAAATAAAATAAAAGAAAAAGATTCTGCATCAAAGTGAGGTGGAGAATGCAGGACACCAAGAAAAACATCCTTAGAAGATAAGGAAAGGGGGAAAGGAACCATAAATAAAAGGAAGGTGAGGCAGACTCATCTCAGAAGCCCATGCCCGCAGTCAGGCTGTGTTGTCTCTGCACGTATGTCTGATCTAGAACTGGAGTTATAGACAGCTGTGATCTGCTATATGGGTTCTGGGAATTGAACCCAGGTCCACAGGAAGAGCATCCAGTGCTCTTAACAACCAAGCCATCTCTCCAGCCCTAGCAGCCAGTCTATGTTCACAAGCCAGAATCTCTTTCTGTTTCTGTCTGTCTCTCTGTCTCTCTTTCTGTCTTTCTGTCTCTCTGTGTCTGTGTCTGCCTCTCTCTCTTTCTCTCTCTCTCTCTCCTTCCCCCACCCCCTCTCTCGCTTTGGCTGCCCTGGTTCTTACTATGTAGACAAATCTGCCCTAGAATTCACAGAGAACCTCCTGCCTCTATCTCCCAGTGCTGGAGTCAAAGGTGCGTGCCACCTCACCCTGATATGTTAAGGAGTTCTCAGTGAGCACCAGCCAGAGGACCAGACTTACCCTGGCACAGTACCGGGGCTGCACCCAAGAGCCACACTAGTGTAATGTCTGACATCAGTGTCAGTTTATGGCAAGTGCTATTATGAGTAAGGCCAAAAAAGGAGTTAGTATTTCTGAGCAGTAAGTACTGCATTTGTAATTTGTAGTGGGCAGATCGAGCATGTCTGCAGAGGCCCTCCTTGCCCTCTGAGGGCAGGCAGGGAGAACAAGCAGATATTTGAAGGAAATTTAGAAAATTGATGATGATGACAACAATGAAAACAAATTTTTTGTTTTGTTTTGTTTGTTTTGTTTTTTTCGAGACAGGGTTTCTCTGTGTAGCCCTGGCTGTCCTGGAACTCACTCTGTAGACCAGGCTGGCCTCGAACTTGGAAATCCACCTGCCTCTGCCTCCCAAGCGCTGGGATTAAAGGCATGCGTCACCACTGCCTGGCTGAAAACAAATTCTTGACGGCACTTAGGCAGAAAAATTTTAAAAAGTGAAATAAAATCTTTGCAGAAATAAAAGTCACTTTAGTATTTGGGATCTAGCCGAATGATATAGAACATTTTACATACAAAAAAAACTCAAAATTATTTTTTTTAAAGGTAGACAGAATGAAATGCTATCTTTTACACAGATGAAAGAGTTAGACATATATATGGCTGTCATCCAAGGATTTAGGAGGCTGAGGCAGGGGAATGGCAACAAGTTACAGGCCAGCTGGTCTACAGAGTGAGATATAGCTAGCCAGAACTATATAATGAGATCCTGCCTCAAATATAGAAAAGGATGACAAACATGGCCTATGAAAGACAGTAGCTGACAAAGCAGGAATAGAGAAGCCAAAGGGGGAAAATACCTGATAAAACAAAAGAGCTGGGCCAGGCGCCTTTAGTCCCAGAACTCAGGAGGCAGAGGCAGTCCAAGCTCTGTGAGTTCAAGGACAGCCTGGTCTACAGAGCAAGTGCCAGGACATCCAGGCCTACATAGTGAGTTCCAGGACAGCCAGGGCATATAAAGAGATACTATCTCAAAAAAGCAAAAACAAATAAGAGCCTCGAGTGCACACTTGGGCTAGCCAAGGGCTCCATGAAGACAGTACCATCAGGAGGAGACTCACAGGACCAAAGAACAGACTGATACCCCACCACTAAGAGAAACACACAGTCCCTTGGAGGAAGTATCCAGATAGTGGCCCAGACCTACAGAGATGACATCAACAACTCTACCAAGGCCTGCATTCTGCCAGCAAGCAACAACCCCCATCACCCCTGCACTGCCGCTACGCAGTGTTAGAAATGTCTCTAGATGCTGCATGTGATGGGACATGTCTTTATTCCCAGGACTCAGGAAGCAGAAGCAGGCAGATTTCTGTGAAGTCAAAGCCAGCCAGGTCTACACAGAGAAGTCTAGGTCAGAGCTATACAGAGAAACCCAGGCTGAGAAAGAGAGACAGAGACAGAGACAGAGAGACATGCACAGAGAGACGGAGAGACAGAGATTCTGGCTTACTTTACATTTATGTAATTTGTGGAAACTCATTTAGCCTTAGGGAGCCTCTGTTTCACCATCTATAAATGGATGGAGTCACAGCTCCACCCTCCTGGAGTCCCTATGAGAATTAAGGATAGAGTATGAACAAAGCATTCATCGACCTGTCTGGTACATCATCCTTCTGGGGTCAGCATTAGCCACACTCTAGGGATAACTCACTGCCTTGGGGCAATGGTTCCCATCACCACACCTGCTGCAGGCTGCCACCCCTGTCTTTTCCCTCCTGATTCCTTCTCTACAAAGGCTAACATGCATGCACGCACTTGCACAGGAGCACGAGCACAAGTTGCTCTTTGGTGCTTAGTTCTGCTTTGGTGTCTCTGCCACAAACTGGCCCCTACCCCCACACTGCTCTCCTTGCTGCAGTGTCCAGGAGGGAAGGCTCATGGAGAAATCCTGGGTGTTATGCCACAGGAGCCTCCTTCTGAAGTTCCTGGTGCACGGGATAAGGTGACCTTGACCAGTGAATGGATTAATGTGGATGGACTGATGGGCAGGTGGATGTTTTCCCACATGTGTTGGTGACCTGGACTGGCATTCCTCAGCTACCTTCCATCCCTGGGATGTAAGTCTGAGATTGGAACATGGGTACCAATAGTAAAGCCAGCATACCCATGGGCCCAGGATACCGGGGGATAGGGAGCTGCAATGCCTGGGAAAAGGTATGGAGTAACTCCCATGGGGCAAGTCTGAGCAGGTTTTGAGAAAGAGGTGGCCTTTGGGCAGACATGATGACTCTCAGACTTCTGGACATCACCGGTACAAGAATGTACACCACAGGTCTCCGGCCCAGCCAGTTCATCAACTCACACCAAAGCAGTGCTGACACCACCCTGCCCCTCAGGCTTCATGACCACCAGGAACCTCCGTAACCTGTCTGTGCCCTGGCATACTCATGACATCTGCGTCTGAGAGACTCTGCTGTTAATATCCTAACCCTCTCCTCCTAGGCATTCAACATCCACTTAGTAGGCCCATCCCTCGCCCTTGTACCATCCACAGGCTCCCAGCCCACAGGCTCCCTCTCTGTGCCCCTCCCCCAGCTCTTTCCTCAAGTCCCGCCCACAAGCAGATTCTCCCTCTCCTCCTCCATTCAGAAACCCTCAAGCCCCCACTCTCCCCCAATTTACACTCCCCTCTGGGAGGTGACAGCCACTGGGAGGGTAGGAGAGTGAATGACAGCCTGCCCGACAGCTTTACTCACTCTTCGCGATCCTGAGTTCCAGGTTCCAGGCCTGATTACATCAGACGTTCAACCATCCATCCCCCAGTTCCTTGAGTAAGCATTCTCCAACACAGCAAACTGCCTTCTCCTGGAAGTCCTGCTGCACCCTTCCCATCCTCCCTCCAAGAAGACAGAGAGACACAGAAGTGGAAGAGACACTGGTCACAGGGGTCACAGGGGTCAGCCACAGCTCCAAACATGAGGTGGAGAGCCACAGGAACAGGCTCGATGAGCATTAACTGACCCTAAAGCCATATAGCCATTAAAGGAAGTATCCAGATTCCAGGCTTTTTAGGGATGCCGAGTCTCAGAGGTGGGTGGCCTGTGGCCTGACGTGAGAAGTGGATACAGCTCTCGCTCCCCATGTCCTTATGGAGGTTGGTCACAGCTATGGTACCCACAGCCCTCTGCCAAGCTGACCCCCAAAGCTGACTCTGGCCTTCCATCCAGTTGCCATGAAAGCTGTGTCCTTGTGCTCACCATGTGCCTCCTTACCTGGCTACGGCCGTACCTGAGCCCCCGGCAGCCCTGTGTAATTATGAGCCTCCACTTGCATTCTCCTGGAACCCTTTGCCCCCCTCTACTTCCAAACCTGGCTGCTGTAGGGCTCTGGGTGGACCTAGCGCATGCAGGGCGGGCCTCTTCAGACCAGGCGTGTGCCTCCAGGCCGCACGGCGCCGCACAAACTTGTCTCCCAGGATTTTTCCACACGAAACACGTCTCCCAGGGAAGCAACCGGTCTGATGAGATGGGTGTGCAATGTTCCCACCCCACCCTCGGGTGCCCCCACGGTACCATCTCCAAACAGAGGCTGTTGCCCACAGGAGCTGGGCCCTGATGGAGCCCACCACAGGATCTCGGACCCGGATGGAGCCCAGGAGGAATTGTCCTACAGCAGTGACCTCCAGAAAGAGCCAGGGGGCCAGTGAGATCCAGACCAGTGGCAAGGTAGGCTCCCCAGCCCCTGCCTCCATCCACAACCAGTAGACCCAAGCCAGACTCTATCCTGGGAGGGTGGGGAGGTTCACCCTCCGTGTTCTCTCTCCAATAACCTCTGACCTCTGACTCCCATCCTCCAGACCTTCCTACTCACCCTGATCTTGTCCCTGATGTTGTCTTTCTCTGAGCACTCTCTGTTCCCAGGATTCTGCGCCTGTTAATGTCTTTAAGAGACCAGGACTCTTAAGGGGCCTGGTGTGGGACAGAGAGTTCAGGCTGAGCCCAGGGACTAGGTTCTAGGAAGAGGTACAGCCTAAGGATAGAGACCCAGGAATGCTTAAGAGAAGTCCCCGGGCATGTGAGGCAACTTGTCCCCATATACCAACTCTCCTAGTTTTTGTCTTTTAACCTTCCCAATCTACCTTGATGGCAGGCCTAACTCATATCATGCTGTCTACCTGACAAGGGTGCTTAGGAGACCTTCTAGGAACAAACTTTGGTGCCCCTCACTTCCAGCCTTCCCACTTTCTCTAGCCCAGCTCTCCCCCCCAAACCTCCTGGCCCCCCAGCCTGGCAGGTGCTGACATGAGCCTAGGCCCCTCTGAGTCAACCCCCTGGGGCGGCCCCGCCTGCCAGCCCTGACTCATAGGTTGAGAACGGGCCTCCCACCCCAGGCCTGGGGGGCAGAAGCTGCGGAGAGGTGCCAGTGAGGGCCAAGCAGCCCTTCTGAAGCCTCTGTAGAGGTAGAGGCTGGGGTGAGTTTCTAGGTTTGCAGGTCAGGGGGTGGACGTATGTCTACCTCACTGGGCTCTCTTATTGAGTTGTCAGGCCCAGGGTTAGGCCATCATGGAAGTGCTTTTGATCCTAAATCTCCAGCGTTCAAGTTCTTTATCCTCTACCCGGACTCTGTAAACCTGAAACTGTCTCTCTTTGCCAACCTTGCGGGGACCTCACCAAGCCTGGGTCCAGCTGTCTTGAAGGCTCCTTGGTCTTTGATCCTCTAGAGCTCCCAACACCCAGTCTGGGACATTCCTTCTCCTATGGCTTGTAGTGACAGGCCCCACAGGCTCCCTGCCCTACTCTCAAACTGAGAACGCTGGCACCCAAGGGGTTTGGTCTGGGCTCGGAAGACTGAGAGCAAGTAGAACCCACGTCCCTGTGGCCCTGTCCTGGGATAGGAGAAAAGGGAAGGCCAGGCGACTTGAGGACACGCAGGGCCAGTTCTTCCGCCCAAATTCCACCTTAAGCAGGCAGAGGCCCCTCCCTCCCACCTGGCCCAGGTGTCCCCGCCCCCAGCCAAGCTCTGGGCTGGGCGGGCGGGCGTCTGTCTAAGAGAGCCAGCCAGGAAGAGACTCTGGAACCCGGCCTCGAGGGACAAGACCGGGGAGAGGCCCAGGACAGGTGGGCTGGCTAGTCGCCCCTGTCACTATGCAGGAAGGTAACTTCCTGCTGTCTGCCCTGCAGCCTGAGGCTGGTGTTTGCTCCCTGGCGCTGCCCTCGGACCTACAGCTGGATCGCCGGGGTGCGGAGGGGCCGGAGGCTGATCGACTTCGAGCTGCCAGAGTCCAGGAGCAAGTCCGAGCCCGCCTCCTGCAGCTGGGCCAGCAGTCGCGGCACAATGGGTCTGCTGAGCTTGATGGCTCCGCGGAGAGCGCTAGAGGTAGGCCAACTTGGGTATAGTAGGCGACAGAAGGTGATGAAGTTGGTAATGGTGACAGTGGCCGGTGGAGGTGGCTAGGGCTGGAGCGGTGGTGCCAGGTGGCAGAAGCCGTACAAGCTCGGGGTTCAGGCTTTGACTCACCTTACAGAGGCCTGTTCTGAGTCACTGCCCCGCCCCAGCAGGCCTAGGGAGCAGTCTGGGTGGGGCATCCCTCCTTTCCCAGCTAGGACAGGGGTCCTGGGGCTGGGCCTACCTGCTTCCTAAGTTGGAAAGACTCGGGAGGCACAAGGTGAGCAGACAGGCCCACCTGTCGGCAAAGCCCCCAAACACATTCCCTCCCAGCACTACAGAACACAGGCATATTTGAGGTCTCAGAGAGGCCAGAGTGCCTCCTAACCAAATGGGAGTGAGTGTAACTGCATGCGAAAGAAGGATGCTCCTGGATGGAGCCCAAGTTTGTCTGGAGCAGGGGCTCCCTGAGGAATTGCAGAACTGGGCCTACCAGGAGTGACCCAGATACACTTCATGAGAATAGCCCGCAGGGTACTCCTCAGGGGCTGTGTGTGTGTGTGTGTGTGTGTGTGTGTGTGTGTGTCTATGTTAGAGGGTCACTCAGACAGGCTAGGCTCAAGGCAGTTACTCCAGAAACATCGTTTCCATACCTGCCAGGCTACAACAACAGGAATTAAATTTAGCCAGTACAATGAACCTCTGTTCGGAGGTCCAGACCTCAGTTCACAGTGGTCCCATGATGTCTGGCCAGAAGGAGAGGGTTGTCTGGCAGAAGGGCAGGTCAGAAACTGGATTGCTGCCTAAAATCTTTCTGAGCCCAAGTCTTACTGGAGCCAAGTTGATGCCCAGGGGTCATGGGGTGGGGGAGGGCACAGGGAAGGGTTAATTATCACCTGGCTACCCTGCCAATTAGGGGGAGGAGGATAGTAATTTGGGGGTGGGCGTAAGGTCCTCAGGCTGGGGTGTGCCCCCTAGGCTGGCCCTCACTAGCGTCAAAGGGTTAACAGCCCCTGCCCAGAAGCCTCATTAACCTGGGTGGGTCTGGGGAACATCGGACTGTCCACCCCCTGAGCTGAATTGGAAGGAGCGAAGGAAGGCCCCTTCCCCACACTGATACTGACCTCCTCCAGTAGGTACTCTGCTCAAGGAGCGCTTCCCCAAACCAGAGGAGCCTTGGCAAAGGCTGAGTCCCCCCAAGGCCTGCCCACTGTCACCATCAACTCTTGGGATGATGTTTCCTGTGTGACCTCACCTCTGCCTCTCTACCCTGCACCATTTTCTCTCTGTTCATTCAGTTGCCTGCCTGGTTGGTTGGTTGGTTGGTTGGTTGGTTTGTTGGTTTGGTTTTTAAAGATTTATTTATTTAATGTATGTGAAGACACTGTGGCTGTCTTCAGACACACCAGAAGAGGGCATCGGATCCCATTACAGATGGTTGTAAGCCACCATGTCATTGCTGGGAATTGAACTCAGGACCTCTGGAAGAGCAATCAGAGCTCTTAACCACTGAGCCATCTCTCCAGCCCCAGTTGCCTGTTTTCTATACACCCATGTGATCCTCTTTCATCTCCTTCTCCCCTACCAATCCATTCATCTACATATCATTCCAAACTTCTGACCAGCCCTTCTCCCATCCCCGCCCCCACCCCACCTTTCTGTCTACTGACCATAGAGCTGGTCTGTCGCCCTGTCCTCAGCTAATGTGCAGCTGGATGGGCTCTATCAGGTGGTTCTACCACTGCCGATCTGAGCAGACTGAGCCAGAGAGACTGCATCCTTGCGACTACAATGTCGTTCCCTCGTGACTGTAGTACAGATGCTGTCTGGGCACATGAGGAGCTCAGTGGAGGTTGTGGTGGGTTGAGGCAGGTTGGGCTGGCTTCCTGGAGGCTGTGCTGTAGCAGGGCCTGGGCAACTGATGGAGACCCTGACATCCTCTCCAGGCAATCCAGAGGTCAGCAGGGTGAGTTGTCTGAACTCCTTTGAACAGAGAAGTCAGTTTAGAGTGCTAGGGAAAGAAGGCCTACCAGAACAGACTGGATGAAGCCAAGCTGCAGCCATGGCAGAACCATGGGCAAGGGATTAGCTCCAAAACCGACTTGGCCTCCCTGCCCTGGGTCTGATGTCACACACAGGGTTGTGATCAAAGACCTCCGGCTTAAAGAAGAAAAACAGCCAACACCTTTCTACTGGTTATGGTGTCATGGCTATCACTGTCTTTGTCCACAGGCATGCCCAGGGGTCAATATCACACTATGCAGACTGGCTTCAGCTCCCGATCCCAGGGCATGAGTGGAGAGAAGACCTCGGTGAGTCAGGGAGTCAGCTCTGCAGTCCACACTGAGGGGAGGCTCTACAGGGGAGGCTGGGAGCTCTGGATCAGAAGGGGAGGGTGCCAGGTAAACCCCAGATACCCCTTCACTGTGCCCTCCCCTCCCATAGACCTTCCGGCCCATCGCCAAGCCGGCCTACAGCCCAGCCTCCTGGTCCTCCCGCTCAGCCGTGGATCTGACGTGCAGTCGGAGGCTGAGTTCTGCCCACAATGGGGGCAGTGCCTTTGGGGCTGTGGGATATGGGGGTACCCAGCCCACTCCACCTATGCCCACCCGGCCAGTGTCCTTTCATGAGCGAGGTGGGGCAGCCAGCAGAGCTGACTATGACACATTATCCCTGCGCTCACTGAGGCTGGGGCCAGGGGGCCTGGACGACCGATACAGCGTGGTATCTGAGCAACTGGAGCCTGCAGCCGCCTCTACCTACAGGGCCTATGCTTATGAGCGCCAGGCTAGCTCCGGCTCTAGCAGAGCAGGAGGCCTGGACTGGCCAGAGGCTGCTGAGGGACCACCCAGCAGGACCATCCGTGCGCCTGCCATGCGAACCCTGCAAAGATTTCAGAGCAGCCACCGAAGCCGCGGGGGTACTGGGTCAGTATCGGGTGCTGGCCTGGAGCCAGTGGCCCGAGCCCCTTCTGTGCGCAGCCTCAGTCTTAGCCTGGCTGACTCAGGCCACCTGCCGGATGTACGTGGGTTGGACAGCTACACAGGCCATCGAACCCTGCAGAGGCTCAGCAGTGGGTGAGGAGCTGGGCTTGGAGCAGGGAGGGGACTGTAGCACACAGTCTGGCCATTGACTAACCCCTGGTTCTACAGCTTTGATGACATTGACCTGCCTTCAGCAGTCAAGTACCTCATGGCCTCAGACCCCAACCTGCAGGTGCTGGGAGCAGCTTACATCCAGCACAGGTGCTACAGTGATGCAGCCGCCAAGAAGCAGGTGACAAATCCCACAGACTATCCCTTGCTGTCCCTTGATGACTGTCCCACTGGTCCTGATGCCCCTGATGACTATCCTCACTAGGCCCTAACTTTCCCTGAACCATCACGAGGTTGGCTGGGCAAACCTCACCTTTCTATAACCTCAGCAAAGAAAGGGCAGAAATGCCCTGTGTGTGTGTATACCTGCATCACAGATATACACCTGGATACTTATACATCATATACACATATACGTCATACATATACCTGTGGCACATCTATCCTGCATCATCTCCATATACCTGAATGCACAGTCCTGCATTCACCTGTAGCACATATAGTCACCATATTCATACACCTGCCCTCCCAAAATATGTTTGCGCGCATTGTGTACAGACTTGCACATCACCTGTACCGTCTGGATTACCTATATACGTAGGTGCCTAGTTCCATGTTTGTGGTTATGTCTGCAAGCATTTTCACAGTCTGCATATGCCCACATACATCTGTATATATGTGCCACAGGCTCGAAGCCTTCAGGCAGTGCCTAGACTGGTGAAGCTCTTCAACCACGCCAACCAGGAGGTGCAGCGCCACGCCACAGGTGCCATGCGAAACCTCATCTATGACAATGTAGATAACAAGCTGGCATTGGTAGAGGAGAATGGCATTTTCGAGCTGTTGCGGACACTTCGAGAGCAAGATGATGAGCTACGCAAAAATGTTACAGGTACCCTTGTGCCTCTTCCTCTCATTCTGTCCCTCTCCTCTGCCCTCCTCCTCACCCCACCTCTGTCCTGTCCTTACCATACTCCCCTCTTCCTCCCTTGTCCTCAGCAATCTTATGCCTTCTCAGTCCTATCTTGCATTTGGGGGAGGAGGCTTGTTCAAGTTTCTTGCGCTGCTGTTGCCTATTTACTATCACTCGGATGCATGTATTCAACAAGCATCCGAGTGGAGGTCAGAGGACAACTTTGGTAGTCAGTTTTCTCCTTCCATGGGTTCTGGGGATCAAACTCAGGTGATGGGGCTTGTGCAGAAAGCACCTTTACCTGCTGAGCCATTTTGCCAGCCTATTTATTTATTTATTCATTTATTTATTATTTAGACAGGAACTTATTATATAGTCTTGGCTGTCTTGAAACTCACTATGTACATCAGGCTAGTCTTAAACCCATAGAGATCTGCCTGCCTCTGCTTTCTGAGTGCTGGGATTAAAGGTGTGTGCCTGGTTTATTTTATTGTTTTTTAAAGGTTTATTTATCTTTATGTTTATGTATGTGAAGTTTTTGCCTGCATGTTTGTATGTTTACTGTATACATGCCTGGTATCCAGAGAGGTCAGAAGAGGGCATTGGATTCCCTGAAACTAGAGTTACAGATGGTTATGGAACCAACTCTGTGTCCCCTATAAGACCAGCAAGTGCTCCACTCAGCCATTTCTCCAGCCCCTGATATATAATGTATTGATTTTATTTCATATGTATCAATGTTTTGCTTGCATGAATGTCTGTACATCACATGCATGCCCAGTGCCCATGGGGTTCACAAGAGGGCATCAGATAGCCAGGCAGTGGTGTCACATGCCTTTAATCCTAGCACTTATGAGGCAGAGGCAGGCAGAGGCTATTCTGGTCTACAGAGTGAGTTCCAGGACAACCAGGGCTACACAGAGAAACCCTGTCTTGAAAAACCAAAAAAAAAAGAAAAAAAAAAAAGAAGAAGAAGAAGAAGAAGGAAAAAAAAGAGGGGGCATCAGATCTCCTGGAGCTGGAGCTTGAGATGATGAAGGGAAGCCTGTGCTCTTAACCACCGAGCCATGTCTCTGGCCCTCCCCAACCCATTCTCATTGTCCCACTCTGTACACTAAGCTGGCCTTCAACTCACTATGTATCATACTCTGGCCATGAACTCATGGTAATCCTACACAGGCCTCCTGGGTTGTTGGGATTACAGGGATTACAGCCATCATGCCAAGCTAAACTCATTGTTGTCAGTGTTTGTCACTGTTGTGTGTATTGTGTGTTTTTAAAACAAGGTCTCACTGTATAGCTCTGGTTGACTTAGAATTCATGTAGACTAGGCTGGCCTCAGATTCACAGAAATGACTTGCCTGTGTTTCCCAAATGCTGGGGTTAAAGGCATGTAACTTATGCCCATCGATTGTTTATGAGAGAGGGTTTCTCTGTATAGCCCAGGATAGCCTCAAATTCATAGCAATTCTATTTTTAGCTTCCTAAATTCTTAGATTATAAGTGTCTCACCTACAAAACTATTTTTGTGACTTTTTATACATACTTTTTGTGGTGCTAGCTATGGTACTCAAGCGTACAAGCAGGGCAAGCCCTCCTCCAGTGAGCAGCATCTTTGAGCTCAGGCTCTCTCTTTCCATTCGCTTCCACTCTTAAGCCTTTAAATCCCCACATCATGTTTGTCTCTCTTGCTCTGCTCCTGTCCCATGCCTGCAAAGGTCACACTGAGGACCTCTCCAGAGGAGCTCTGGAGTAAGGCAAGGCTCCAAGAAAGTGTGGGGTCAAGAGCTGAGGCGATGGCCCGGTGAATAAGAGTGTTCGCTGCTCTTCCAAAGGACCCAAGTTCAGTTCACAGCACCTACATCAGGCAGCTCATAACTGCATGTAAACTCCAGCTCCAGGCGATCTGATGCTTTCTTCTGGACTCCACGGGTACCTGTACTCATGTGCTTATGATATACCCATGCATGGATATAATGCATGGATTTAATTTTATAAAAAGAAAGACAGAAAGAAAGGAAGGAAGAAAGAAAGAGAGAAACCTTTGTAAAAAAAAAAGATGTGGAGAGCCTGCTTTGCACCATCCCCAGAGGAAGCGAAAGAGCCAGGGAGCCGACCCTGACCCCAGCCTTGACCCCATCTTGTGCAGGGATCCTATGGAACCTGTCCTCCAGTGACCACCTGAAGGACCGCCTCGCCAGAGATACACTGGAGCAGCTCACAGATCTAGTGCTAAGCCCCCTGTCAGGGGCAGGAGGGCCCCCGCTCATCCAGCAGAATGCTTCAGAGGCAGAGATCTTCTACAATGCTACTGGCTTCCTCAGGTGTGCTAAGTGGAGGCACTGGGCCAGGAGATGCTGAGAGGAGGGAGCCAGGTGCCAGAGAAGGATTAGGGAAACTCCTAGAAGAAGCATGTTCATTTGCCACCTAATTGACAAGAACAGTTAGCCAAGGCCACTGGGAGACATAAACAGCAGAGAAAAGAATGAGATAGGCAGGATACTCTGGAGCTTTATGATTCATTGAATCAAGTCTCTTGCCCTGACATCCATCTTCCCAAACTTTGAGGAGTTAGTTGGGGGGGGGGGGGGTATGTGAAGGGCAGGGCCAGAAACGTCTTGTAAGGTCCAGGAACAGAAGAGTACAGGGGCCAGTGCCAACTCAGGATGGAGGCCAGTGTCTCCAGGACAGGGGCTTCCGAGGCTCCCTGAGGGGGCGGTGTTGGTATCCCTGGGGAAGCCCTGATCTGCCTCCATCCCCAGGAACCTCAGCTCAGCCTCCCAGGCCACTCGCCAGAAGATGCGTGAGTGCCATGGGCTAGTGGATGCCCTGGTCACCTACATCAACCATGCCCTGGACGTGGGCAAGTGTGAGGACAAGGTGAGGGGCATCTGGTGAGCCAAGGGGGTGCAGGGGCTTCGGCCCACTCTGATCACCCTGTTCCTTCCCTGCAGAGTGTGGAAAATGCTGTGTGTGTGCTGAGGAATTTGTCCTACCGCCTATATGATGAGATGCCACCGTCAGCCTTGCAGCGGCTTGAAGGTCGGGGCCGCAGGGACATGGCGGGGGCACCGCCTGGTGAAATGGTGGGCTGCTTTACCCCTCAGAGTCGGCGGCTGCGAGAGGTGAGCCCAGACCCAGGAGGCTAGGGACAGGGAGCGCCAGCCTGATGCTCTGACCTCAGTTGAACCCCTGGCCCTGGCTGATCCCTGTACCCTCCCACTCAGCTTCCTCTCACAGCTGATGCACTCACCTTTGCTGAAGTATCTAAGGATCCCAAGGGCCTCGAGTGGCTGTGGAGCCCCCAGATCGTGGGGCTGTACAACCGACTGCTGCAGCGCTGTGAACTAAATCGGCATACAACAGAGGCGGCCGCAGGGGCACTACAGAATATCACCGCGGGTGACCGCAGGGTCAGTAGGCTGACAAGCCCCACTCCTGGTCTTATGCTAGGCACTCGGGCTCATGGATGAGAGCCAGGCCCTAGGAATTCATGGTCTGTTTGGGGAAAGGGATCTTTAAGAGTGAGCCATGAAGCCCTTGCTCAGCCTGAGGAATGGGACCATGTGGATTAGGGTTTTGACATTCTGAGCAGAAGGGTTACCTGATCAGGTCATGACTTGACAGAACAGGCAGAAGTAGCAGGCAAGAAATGAAGATGTGATTCTGCCTCAATCCTGAACAGGGCCATCTAGGGCTGTCTGGGATGCTTCTGGGTTTCACCATGTTCCCTACCTTTTCCTGCAGTGGGCAGGTGTGCTGAGCCGCCTGGCCCTGGAACAGGAGCGCATCCTGAACCCCTTGCTGGACCGCGTTCGCACTGCTGACCACAACCAACTTCGCTCACTGACTGGCCTCATCCGAAACCTGTCTCGGAATGCCAGGAACAAGGACGAGATGTGTGAGTTCTGTCCCCGGTCCAGTCCACAGCCCATGTCTCCCAAGGAGCTGGCTTCTGGTTAGCAAGTCAAATGGAGTGGGCAGGTGTGTGTGTCAGCCCCCAGGGGAGGTAGAGGTTCTGGGCACGAAGGCAGCAGGGAATATGGCAGACTGATCCTAACCTCTTATCAGCCACAAAGGTAGTGAGCCACCTGATTGAGAAGCTTCCTGGAAGTGTGGGTGAGAAGTGTCCCCCAGCTGAGGTGCTGGTCAACATCATAGCTGTGCTCAACAACCTGGTGGTAGCCAGCCCCATTGCTGCTCGGGACCTGCTCTACTTTGATGGCCTCCGAAAGCTGGTCTTCATCAAAAAGAAGAGGGACAGGTAAGGACCAGCCAACCCATAGCAGCATGGCCAAGGTATACCCCACCCATCCTTCTCCTAGCCTTGACCCTGACCTTCTTGGAATGCCCACAGCCCTGACAGCGAGAAGTCCTCCCGGGCAGCCTCCAGCCTCCTGGCCAACCTCTGGCAATACAGCAAGCTCCACCGTGACTTCCGGGCGGTACGTTTTACAGAGACCAGTCAACAGGGTCTCAGGGCATGAGGCTCAGTACAGGATGCAAGTCACCAGGAGGAGGGACACAAGCCTGGAACTCAGGGGCAAGGGGCCCAGGCTATGCCCAGAACATTATGGGGAAGGCAGGGTCTCAGGCATAGCAAAGGCAGTCCTGATCTTCCTGTCCTCTCTTCGCTGCAGAAAGGCTACCGGAAAGAGGACTTCCTGGGCCCATAGGTGAAGCCTCCTGGAGGTGAAGTGATTCAGCTTCCAGAAGATAGGCTCAGCTCCTGCTGTCCCACAGTGCATAGAAGAGGAGCTGATGCCACAGGACCTCTCTCTGGAGTCCTGTGTGTACCCTTGAGGGGCCAGGGCCACCAGAAAAGAACAAGGCGCTTGCGACTGGGGATTGATTGGCTTCTGCAGAGCAGGGAAGGGGGCAGGGCTTGAGCTGCACTGGTGCACCGGGTGGTGATTAGTCACAATGGCAAGGGTGGGGTTGCCCGTGGCCTGTGACGGCAACATTGGGAATAAAGGTGGTTTTGAACACAGCCCCAGCTCCTTGTGTTTCCGTGACTGACCATAGATCCTGAAGTGTACGTTGTCTCCAAACATGCCTACCTGTCCCAGAAGACACACCTCCAGGCCTACACATAGGCCTCCTAAGGCAGAGGACACAGACAGGACGGAGAAGGAATTAAAAGGGATAGCCATTACTGCTGCTATCCAAGGCATAAACACAACAGAGCTGGGGACTTCCGGAGCAATACCCATGCCATAAACACACCCAATATTCTCTGTCCGCCCTGAGCTGGTGCTGGGACATGCCCAGGCCAGAGGATCAGACTGGCTGCCCAAGGCTTGAACTCCAGGAGTATCAGAAACAACACATCAGAGAAAATTCTTTGTAAAATTATAAACGGTGGCTTCTTACAGAAAGATCTGTCCAGATGAGAGAGGACTAGAGACAGTCATACTCCCAACCAGGAGCTATACTAGGAGCTATTAGAGCAAGGGATAGGCCAGGGGTAGCTGAGGACAGAAGGCAGGTTTGAGCAGATAGCAGCCAGGGAAACCATGGTGCTGGTAAGAATGAAAAGGAAGAGTCAGGATCTCATGACGGAGGCAGTAAGAGGCATAGCAGTTACCATCCAGAGAGAAATAGGCCCAGGCAGGAACCAAGAGGATTTTATTTTGTGACACCCTGGAGCCACACTCCTTTCCTGAGGGGCCCAGGGATGGAGGCAAGGGTTGCGGTCCTCGGAAGAAGGAGTGCCTGCCTCTACCCTGGAAGCTGCTGCCGTGATCTCATAATCTGGGCTGCTAGGATACAGGCTACACATCATCCTCAGACACAAGGCAGTAGAAGTCTGTTCGTGCACTGTAGTTTCGAGAGCCAAGGTCAGAGACATCCATTTCGCTGCCATGGCCCTCTCCTATGGAGACCCTGCTTTCATGCAGTGGAGTTGGTGGCTCCCCAAAGACAGGTCCACGGACACCTGCAGGATACCACAAGGCCTGAGGCTGCAAGATCTACAGCCAGTCTTCTACTAGGCTCTGTGGCCAGAAGGGGTTACTTCATGTTCACCCACAAGCCACAAAGACACTAGAAGCCCTGAAAGTTCCCCCACAGAGGCCTATGAGCAAAACACCTCCCCAGAAAGAGGCAGTGAGGGCCACTGTCAGTGGAGGTCCAACCTCCTTAGGAGACAGGATCTCTCAATGCCAAAGTCCTCCAAGCCTGGGTCCCTTCCGGGATGCTGGAGCTGTGTCTGACCCCTTGATCTGTAGTGAGCATACCCAGGTCTCCCTCAGGGTCTGGATCCAGCTCTGACTCCATGCCCCGGCCCTGGGCAGCACGTCCTCTCACGATTAGCATGGGATCTTTGTCATCCTGAAGTCGCGTTTGAGGGTCTCCCTCCACCGGCCTGTACTGCACCTTCCGTGGCAGTGCTAGCTGTAGCTCTTTCCAAAAATCAGAGGAAGGTGTCTGGGGGCCAGGTTTGGACCGTCAGTATAAACACATGGGGATCTACAAACAGGAAGCCTCTAGCCACCCAGACCCAAATAGCACTGCTGGTGGCTGACTTGCAGATCCCCAGAGCTCTCCAGCATCCCAGGCACCCACTCATAACCTCCCTCCCGCCCCCAGCCCTCGCACCACGGAGCCAGGCTTCCAAAGCAGCAGGGTCACGAGGTGGCGGTGCTGGCGCAGGAGACGGAGAGCAGGGTGTATGGGCTCACGCCTCTGGCCCTCAAAGGTGATGAAGATAGGTCTGCGGGTGAGCTCCAGTAGGCGGCACAGTCCCTCCCTGAGAAGACCGGACTGTCAGGAGAGGCAGGATCGGCCTCCTGGTCCCCCACCCAAGCCAACAGCCCGACGCACCGGAAGCTCTGGCTACACCAGGGCCGGCTTAGGAAAGCATCTGAAAGAACCACGATGAGACGCCGACAACGACTCAGGTTCACCAAAAGGTCGGCAGAGGGCTCTGTAGGCAAGGGCGTGGGCGGGCGCATGAGAGGCGGGGCCAATGACAAGGGCGGGACTCAGGGAACAGAGTAGGGACCAGGAGGCAGGACTTGGGCGGTACCCGCGCGCGGCAAGAGGTCGCGGTCCTCTAGGAAGAGCTTGTATCCCCGGCGCCGCTCCAACTGAGGCTTCAGAATAAAATTTACAAACTTGCGGTCCTCTGGGCAGTCGCTATAGGACACGTACGCATCGTATAACTTCCCATCTGTAGAGAAAGCCAGTCAGCACGGCCAGTTATAGAGGCACCCTTACTCCATGCCCAGCACTTCTCTGAACGTGTCTCTTCCTTCGGTTGACCCCAGTCCTGTGTCCTCCTTCTGAGACACTGCCTTTCCACTGCCTTTGTACACCTAGAACCCTCTAGAGCTACAACTCCCTCCACCCAGGACTGAACCCAGCATGCAGCTAGGCCCTACTCCCTGCAGAACCCCACATACCGTTCATCTCCACCTCCCCATAAGTGTCTTGGTACCAAAGCAGCACGTTCAGCCGACACTTAACATAGAGCAGGGCCACCAGCAGCAGAACCACCAGGACAAGGAGAGAAGCCAGTACTGCAGCCACATGGCCAGCAGGGCCTGCAGACAGGGAGAACCACTACTCCTTTAATGTTAGGACTTCAGGAAACCCTTGCCCTCCACCACCTTGAACTCCCTCACCAGCTCGCCAAAGAGTGAAGGAGTGGGAGCTGACGTTCCAGACAGAACAGGTGAACGTTCCATAGTCCTCAGCATTGGTCAAGTTGAGCATCAGAACACTGGACACAATCTCTGAGGAGTTGGCGCTGACCCTGGGAAAACCAGGCCAAACCCTCACCTGGAGACCAAGAACATTAGGGGATGCCCAAGTCCCACTGTCTGGGATTCACTCAGGGAAAAATTGCAGATTTGGGCTAAGTGGACAGAATTTGGGCCTGGGTCATGGGGATCCTATGGTTACAGGCTTAGCTAGTCAATAAACCATTATATGGGGCTGGTGAGATGGCTCAGCAGGGAAGAGCACCGACTGCTCTTCGGAAGGTCATGAGTTCAAATCCCAGCAACCACATGGTGGTTCACAACCACCCATAATGAGATCTGATGCCCTCGTCTGGTGCGTCTGAAGACAGCTACAGTGTACTTACAGTAATATAATAAATAAATAAATCTTTTAAAAAAAATAAATAAATAAACCATTATAGACTAAGGATTCTATCCCCAGACAGCCTCCACGATACATGAATAAACTCAGGCCTGCTCTCAAAGTCAACCCTCTCTCTTGGCCATGGTAATACTTGGCCACGTCAGATTTGCATAGGTGATACAAAGGCCTCCCCCAGGTTGTTAGAGTTTAGTGTGTAGGTCAGAAAGGCTGGCCATGGGTATATCCCAGTGGCTACTGTAACCCTGGATGCCTCAGTCTCTTACCAGAAGTCCTCATGGAGGCTGAAGTGGCTTCCATTGCCCAATGCCAGACCATCTTTTAGCCATTGCACTGATGGTTGGGGACACTGGGGCCTAGAGAGAACCCAAGCTGTGCAATTCAAAGAAACTGTTCTTCCAAGGGCAGGCCCCAAGGCCTGATCTTCAGATGGGGAGAGGAAATTAGGGGCCATGTTACAGACACCTGCAGAAAGAGTACAACAGGTCAGCCATGTTGGGATGCCTACTGCCATGCTATCCACAGATGCTCTATGACCAAGGGGTAAAAAATAGGCAATGGGCAAGTGGCATCAGCAATCCCACTACATCCATCATGGATCCTACAGGCCAGAGCCCAGGCTTGTAGTCTTTCCTCAGCAGTGGGCAGTTGTGTTTTGCCGGCCCTCATGTGACAGCCTTGTGCTCTGGGGGAACATTAACAGAAAGAGGAGTGGCCAGAGTCATATCTGAGCTGAGCCAGCCCAGATAGAGGAACCCATCTGTTGGTTTATCCCTGCTGGATATCCAGGCTCCTCACTACCCCGTCATAGTAGTGCCAGCTCCTGCATCTCTCAGCCTGGCTGGCTTCTACTGAAGAGCTACAGGGACTGTGGGTACCAAAGGTTGAAAGAATACATATAGCATTCCAATTTCTTCCACAGAGACAGGGCAAGCCAGAGTCTGAGTTTCCAGGAACCCAGACTCTGTAGCTTCACTGGCTACAGACTGCCCTCCCACTTCTCTGAGGAAGATATTTTCCCATCTTTAAGTAAAAATGTGACCCTGGCAGGAGGCTGGAGAGGTGCACTGCATTACCTCATTTCACATTCACACCCCTAGGACCCCATTGAGATTCCTAGGCTTACTGATTCCTGTATGCCTCTTCTGGGGGCCTTAGGTGGGAGAAGAAGTAGGGGCTTTCATCACTGCCCTGAGTTCAGAACCAACTACTGGAAAGAAGGGATGAGCATAGGCTTTGACCTCTGGCATGTATCCAAGCACAGAGTTGAGCAAAGAGTGCAATGTGGGGCCAGCGGGACAGGTAGAAATTGGGTTGGAGACTTTGTCCTGGCCCTCTCTGGCTTGCCTACCTGCCATGGCTCTTCCAGGACCTCTTCACGGCAGGCCGAACGCTGGTTCCACCCCTGGCACCACACCACAGTGGCTCCTTAACAGAGCAGATGGGTCCACTGAAGGCTGAGAAGGACTCCTTTCTGTCTATTCAGCCAGATGGACAGGAGGTCCTGGAGGTCAGAGGCTGCCAACATCCCCAGGGGACAAGTTAAACAGGAACAGGATGAGTTAACCAGTAACTGTTAGGCACCAGCAGTACTGGCTGCACATTAGATAGCTGCCTTGCAACTTTGGCCAGTCTCAGAGTGCTGAGTGAGTGCCTAGCTCTCACAAGCCCAAAGCAGACTCTGCCTCACACAGTTTGGAAGGGGCAGGCCCATGGGCCACCTTCACATGTCCCGTGGCCACTCTGGTGACATGCTCCAAGAAGGATCCGACCTCGGGAGAGAGCAGTTAACCTCATTCCTGGCTGTCCCCTGTAATAGATGGACTGCTGTAAGCAGGTGGGTGCATGGGTGCTTGTCACCTGGCCAGGACCCCGGGGGATTAAGGGGATATGAGCCATAAGTGAAACCTAACTGTGATATTTTGCTCTGGATGCAGTATGCATGCATGCACATGTGAATGAACACATCACACCCTGTGGACACCCTGAGGCTCATCTGGGCCAGGAGAGGTAAATGGGGACCAGGCTGGTATAGAGGCCACTTTGAAGGGCTTTGGTAACTAACCCCTTCTGGGAACCCTAAACACAGATGACTCCTTCCTAGGGTCTTGGGCTATTCTCAGCCTATAGCAATTATACATACCCAGGATTCAAAAAGCTCCATAGCACCATGAGTGCAGGAAGCCTTCAGGACATTTGCTTTAGCAGCCCAGGGCCCTAGGTGATCCCTCTTTCCTGGATACCCCAAGTTCTCTTTATGCAACAAGCATTTACTGAGTTCCTACTCTCCTCTATGTTGCACAACACATGGGCAACAGGAACATGGGGTCAAACCCCCAAACCCTGGGCCTGGCCTGCCTCAGATGCCCCTCCTATGCCTAAGGCCCCAGAAGCTTTAATGAGAACGAGTCTCCTACTCCGTCTCCCCTTGTTCTGCACTGGGTAATGCTCAGCCAGAAATCTCAAGCTTGGGAGCTAGCTCAGCAAGAGGCATATTACTGTCAGGGGCAGCAAGGTAATCCTTCCAGGACCCCTTTGGGGTGAAGGGGGGTCCTACTACAATTCCAGAAGCAGAACCACCCACCAAAGCTACCCAGCTGACCCCTCAGAGTGACCAGAAGTACATACCTAGCCCAGCAGGTCCTAGAGCACATCCTGCCATAACCCTCAACCTCCTCCAGCTCGGAAGACCTTGACCCCTGCAAAGGCAGCCACAGAGACTGCCAGAAGTCAAGACCAAACTTCCAGGATGTGACTCACTGTAGCAGTAGGTGTCCTCGCCTGTGCCCCCTTCTCTTTCACATTCTGTGCGTGCACATCCCCTCTCTGTCTCCCATGTTCACCTTTGCCAATATGCACACATGGATCTTCTATTCAACACTGCCTTTCCCACGGGGCTTGGGCTGCAGTACACCTCACCTCACACAGGCTCACTCCTAAATACCTCAAGGGCCACAAGTACACCCATGCACGCACACTTATACACTTACATACACACATGCATGCGCGCGCGCACACACACACACACACACACACACACCACACACCACACACACACCAGTGGGCTTTCATGCACCTCTGGACCATGGCCCTCTCCTCAGGCAAGCCTACCTCCAAGAGCAGACCACCAGGCCACAGGATCACTCAGAGCCATAGGGAAAGCACAGTCACCTGGTTCCAGCTCTTTCCTCCAGAAGAAAGATGGCCATTGAGGTCAGTAGCACGCACTTGGGAGCAAATTGTCCCCTCAGCTGGGCCCCAGAGAGGAGCCACAGTATTGTTGCTACCCACAATGCATCACCAAGCTTGGGCGAGGACCCGGCCTTTGTTGATGTGTATTTTAGTCAGAACTTTCCCCCTTAGTTTCCTGGCCTTGCAGTCACATCCTCTCCTAAACCCAAACCCCACCCAGGTACCCACCCCTTCCCCTGTCGGGTCGGGCTGTTGGCTGTCTTTGCCCCGCCTTGCCTGGCTCTTCCTGTAACTCTGAATAAGAAGGCCCCTTCCTCCCGGGGCCGCCCTAGTCCTTAAGCACTACATTTGTTCCTGTGTAAGTGGTTGTTACTCCAGGTGACAAAGGCTAGGGTGATGTTCAGAGATCCTGCCTGCCAA
>NW_022196904.1:130231687-130238153 GCF_008632895.1 Mastomys coucha
ATCCTAAACATACCCAAGGAAGACAAGCTAGGTAGGAGGCGTGCCTCCTAGATTCCACCCCACACACACTCTTTTTGACACAAGGTTTTGCTATGTAGTCTTGGTTGACCTGGAACTGTCTATGTAGGCCAGGCTGTCCTGGAACTCAAAGAGCTCCACCTGCCTCTGTCTCTTGAGTGCTGGGATTAAAGGCGTGTGCCCAGTCTGGTAACACTCTCATTTTATTATAATCCCATGAATAGAGGAGGACTTATGCTATCTGCCCCCCCCAACAACAAAAAGCCCCATCTATGACTCACCTCTGACCTACTGTGGCAAAGGGGATCTCTCAGAAACTGGTGACCAATAATGAAACCTAGAGCGTATTTCTCTGGTCCTTACCCTGTCCACCTCCCAGGCAAAAGACTGGGAGGACTGAGTAGCTGTGAAGGCTGTGGTATCTCACAGACATTATTAGCTTAGGGCTGGTGTGAGATAGCAAAGCCCTTTTTCTTTCTTTTTAAAATTATTTTATTTATTTATATTTCAAATGTTGTCCCCCTTCCCAGTCTCCCCTCTACAAGCCCCCCATCCCATCCTCCCTTCCCTTTGTCTCTAAGAGGATGCTCCCCACCCACCCACCTACTCCTGCCTCACCCTTCTAGCATCCCCCTACGCTGGGGCATCGAACCTCCACAGGACCAAGGGCCTCCCCTCCCATTGATGCCACATAAGGCAGTCCTCTGTTGTATATGTAACTGGAGCCATGGACCCATCCATGTATATACTCTTTGGTTAGTGGTTTAGTCCCTGGGAGCTTTGGAAGGGTCCGGTTAGTTGATGTTGTTGTTCTTCCTATAGTGTTACAATCCCCTTCAACTCCTTCATTCCTTCCCCTAACTCTTCCATTGGGGTTCCCGGGCTCAGTCCAATGGTTGCTTGACTTTGAGTATCTGCATCTGTCTTAGTCAGATGCTGGTGGAGCCTCTCAAAGGACAGCCATACCAGGCTCCTGTCTTGGGAGCACATCTTGGCATCAGCAATAGTGTTGAGGTTTGGTTCTGCAGATGGGCTGGACCTCAAGGTGGGGCAGTATCTGGATGGCTTTTCTTTCAGTCAGCAGAGCCTTTTTTCAAGTGCCAAAACAGAAGAGCCACAAGCCCCTGGCTCCACTGCGAGACGGGGAAAGACAGCTGGTTTCTCCTATTCCTACCAATCTCTCCCCCGACTCCAACCCTACTCCCACTAGATTGATTTGAGCCTTGGGACTTAGTAGCAGTATTTATACACTTGAGCAAGGCTCTTCTACAGTTCCTGGCTCTCCCTTCACAATCATAGCTACAGGAGTAGGTCCTGGAGACTGTCCTGTGGCCTTCCCGCCTCTGGTTCAGGCCACCCAGGAACATCTTCAACCCAGGAGCATCCTCAATGCAGAAGCAAGCTTTCCTGCCACCTTACCTGACTACGACCCAACCCTGCTCAAGCGGCCCCCCTCTGCCCCCACCCCTGTGATCTGGCACTCATGATCTCTTGGTGATGGTGCACTTTTGGCTCAAGGCTGGAAACGCTGAAGGGGACAGATGTCCATCCTCTACATTTGTGGAACCGTTTGCTACCTGAAGCCCTCTCATAGGCCTCCTGAGCATCCTATGCACAGTAGCTGGCTGACCTCACTAGAGGCAATTCTGTGTCTCCCATAATGTGAATCAAGAAACTGTAACGCAGCAAAACTCAGGAGCACCCAGGGCAGAAGTGAAGAGATAGGTGCGCCCGTACTGAGGTCAGTGCCCTCAAACATCTTTGCCCCCTAAGAAGTCTGGCAGAATGTTTGAGCTCCTGCATCTAGAAGACCTGTCACCCTCTCAGAGTCTTCAGTCAATACTGTTCTCCTTTCCTGTCTGCTAACGTCTATCCTGTCTGTCACCCTCTATCCCAGCGGGGTCACGACCCCTTTGGGGGGCCAATTGACCCTTTCACAGGGGTCTCCTAAGACTCTTGTAAAATACCGGTATTTACAATTCATAACAGTAGCAAAATTACAGTTATGAAGTAGCAGTGAAAATAACCTTATGGTTGTGGGGGGGTCACAACATGGGGAATTGTATTAAAGAGTTGCAGCTTCATAACAGTAGCAAAATTAATTATGAAGTAGCAACAAAAATAACTTTATGGTTGGGAGTCACCACAACATGAGGAACTGTATTAAAGAGTCCTAGCAGGCCAAGCAGTGGTGGTGCACCCCTTTAATCCTAGCACTTGGGAAACAGAAGCAGGCAGATTTCTGAGTTCAAGGCCAGTCTGGTCTACAGAGTGAGTTCGAGGCCAGCCAGGACTACACAGAGAAACCCTGTCTCGAAAAATAAACAAAACAAACAAACAAACAAAAAGAGTCCTAGCATTAGGAAGGCTGAGAACCACTGTTCTATTCCATACCCCAGCCTCAGGCCAATCTTGCATAAAAATCCAGATGGCCTCAGACACTTGCCTTTGCAGCTCTTTGAAGGCACTCCAGGGCCTCGGAATTTAAATCCCAACCTAGACCCTCGGATTGCCTCCCAGCATTGCCTCCATATTATGAGGTTCCTGGGAGGCCCAGGGTCCTTCTCCCAGAGGAACAGTCCTTGCTTGAGCTGTAGGGGCATCCTGTGCTATCAGATGAGTGAGTGTTCTGGAGCTTCGGAGCCCGAAGCCGAAGAGCCCGCTCCCCACTTGCGGGTCTGTTTTTGCTGCTCAGCATCTCGCCACCTGTGTGCTGCTCAGCGCAACTTTTGCGCCCCCCTCCCCGTTCCTGGCGTATGCTGGGTCCCCAAATATCTTTTTTAAAGAACGGAGTGTACATAAAAGGCCTCGAGGAGACCAATTCCCCGAGTTCATCATGCTCCTACATCTTGCCCTTGGTCTTCTGTGGGTGGCGCAGGACCTGCTTCCCGGAATCCAACAGGTGAGGCAAGCCGACCTATCGGGCACGCGTGCAGAAGATGGGGACGCGCACCGAGAGCGGAAGCGCGCCGACAGCTAGTCTGGGCGCGCACCAAACGCGGCGCTCACAGGAGGCTCTGCTAGGGTCTCCGCGACCCCGGGTCCCTGCGAACGCGGGTCCCTGCCAGCCTCTCAGTCTGACCAGGTGTCTTAGAATTGCTCAGGTTTGAGATACACTCGTGGGAGCGAAGGTGAGGTCTTACGCCCCACTCGCCCGCTTCTACAGGCTTGCACTGAAGTCAAGAGGAAGCTATTGACTATGTTGGAAGAATGAAAAAAGCAAGGCCAGAGCAGGGGACTGGACGCAACGCTCTCGAGCTTCCGGGCTGAGCAGGGAAACCCGTCTGGTTCAAAGCTACTTCCTGCGGGACCATGGCCCCAAGGCTCCTCGGAGCAAAGTGCTCCCAGGTCCTCAACTCTAAAACTGGAGCGGCTCCAGGAACCACGACCTCTACTCACCTCCGCGCGTCTGAGTCACGACTGCCACCCACCTGCTTCAGACCTGAGACTTGCGCGGAAGCTGACAGTTTACCTGGCCGAGGTGCGCAGCGGCGACAGAGCCAGCGGCAGGTGCAGCCCCGCCCCGCAGGCAGGGCGAGGGCGGACCCTAGAGTCCCGCTTTAAGCCTAAGGCTAGTGCTAGTGCGCGTCGGGAGTTCAGTCCCGGGATCTTCAAACTTCCCGGCTCAGAGGCGGTGGTCAGACCAGCCCAACCAGCCGCAACCCGCAAAGGGCCACCCGACCAACATGGCGTTTTGCCCTCTCCAACCCAAACTCTTCCTTTTCCTTCAGGAAGTCTATCTTGATCTATTCCCCAGTCGTAACTGACCCCGTGTCTTCTCTTGCCACTCGAAACCCCAGATATTTGGAAAGCAGAACCTTCTTCCATAAGGTGCCCCTCCCTTAGACAATGAGGCAAAACCAGAGAAAAGCCAGGTGGGCCCAGGCTACCACAGTTCATCCCATCTCAATCTAGCCCGGAGCAGAAATAATCCTTAGAAACTGGATCTACATCATGAGGCTCAGAAATCAATACACACAGGTTTATTTTGTTTGTAAAAAGTTTTGCCGGCTGTGGGGATCCAGGTTAATGGGGGGAGGGCACCCGGAAATTAGTCTCTAGGGCCTCCTGCAAAGCAGGAGGTCTGTGGAATTTAGGCTAATTTTACTGCGTGGGGGTTTTACAAACAGCCTGCAATTCTATAGGTACTAGGCTCACTCAAGAGTCTCAAGTAAGATCTGTACCAACTTGAACCCCAGGAAAGTTGAAGCAAATCCCACAGGCACAGCTGTGCTGTTCATAAATACCCTAAATATACATGTAATTTCAATGACCCCTACATATACAAGTATCCCATGATTAACATATATACATGGGCTTTGTAGGATGCCTATATACACATACATATATTCAAGGCCCTCCTATGACCTTCATGCATTAACATATATGTAGACCATCCAGGAGCCTACATATAGACGGACCATTTTACAGCCTCCCTCAACACATGCATACACATTGTGATGGACAGGGGCAAGATGTAGAGGTGGGGGCTTCTTCCTGATCCAGGCTTCTGAAAAGCAGCATTTCTCCACCTGACCCAGGTTGTCTATACATCTGTACTCCTGGAACTGAAGCTACAGGAAAGATGGGGTTGGTATGGGTCAGAGGCCAGGCCTGTCCCCAAGCACAGACCTGCCCCAGCCAGGTGAGCCTCTGCATCCTTACCACATTCTACGGTGAATTCTCTCATACTTGTCTGTCAGAACATCATTCTTCACTGACTGGGGCACATCAGGCACAAACCACGCAGCGATGAGCTTGATGCACAGGGCAAAATGCTGCAGGCAACAGGGAGAATGGCCCAGCAAGGTCAGTGGGTAAGAAGGATCTTTAGGATTTGGGGGCTAGGAAAGAGGACTAAGAGAGCTGCCTCTCCTCTGGCTCACCCACAATCTACCCACCTCAAAGAGGATAACAAAGGTCAGCCGGATGGCCAAAATGAACCAGAACTGCTCAGAGAAGTTGTAGTCAATGTCATTTCGGTAGTCCCGGTACCTGGGGTAGGGGAGTACCTAAGGTCAGGAATCAAGAGTTTAGAGGCCATTTACGGGGAATGAGAGGTTCCAAACCTGCACACGGTCACATTTTCTTGCCCTTCCATCCTGCCATGGTCCTTGAAGTGCTTGGTGTAGAAGACAGACAAGCTATGGTTGACATAGTCCTTGAGGCAGCTGGAGAGAGAAAAGTGTGGTGTTTACTTAGCCTGACGCCCTGAGAAGTCACCTGCACCTAGAGGGCACTAGGGGGTCAGCCACCACAGAAGGGCTCCTCCATTCTCCTTCATGAGGAAAGTCCTCCTTTCAAAGCACAAGACTATCCCTGGGAGATCGAAGGGAAGCTGAGGGGTCTTGGGAACGCCATCAACAGTCTGCCCTAGCAGGCTGGCCTAAAGAGCCCAGTCTGCAGGTGCCATGGATGCCAGACACATTTCTGCTTTGCCTTCCCGTGCCAGAAACAGGACAGGGACGTAAAACTTAGCAGGAGAGGCATTCAGGTACTACCTGTTCATTACCAACAGAGCCTGGCACTTCCCTTCCAACAAGGGTCCGGAATCCAGCCAAGGTATATAGGCCATGTAGACAGTACAAGGAGTCAAGTCCCAGCCTCAGTACAGCCCCAGATAGCTCTGGCAGCACCCACATATACCCAGAAAGCCCCATGTCTGGACTCCAAGGACTTAACTGGAAGGGTCAGTTCAATGTCTTACTCATCTGTGAAGGTGTGATTGGTTCGGCACGGGCCATAGTGGTACTTGTAGACTACTCTGGGGATGAACTCAGACGTGAAGGCGATGACCATTCCATTGGCAATGACTGCCAGCACTCCAATGGTCTCCAGCACCTGCAGCCAGGTCCCTGAATGACAGCAGTGGAATGAAGCAGCCAGTCCTGATCACTGGTAGTCTCCTGCCCTAAAAGCTTGGAGCCTGATTGGTCAAGGAGCCTCATGTTATCTCTGTTCATGGTCCCAGTGCAGCCGTGGGAGCTAAGTTATCTGCTTGGAAATCCCCAGCTAAGACAAACATAGTATAGTTGCACCTACTTCTCCCAGACTTGATTAGTGAAGGACTCAGGCTTCCCCATCCCCATCTTCTTCCAGGAACTTTTCAACAGGTTCTTTATCTCCTGGACCCCACCCAAGTGAGAATTCCTGAATCCTGCCTCATGTCTGAGGCTCTCCCTGACGCTTCTCCCCACATTAGCAACTAAACCATCTGTTTTCCCTGACACCTGTCATTCTCACTATGGAAAGTCAAGATGACTGAGGTGAGGCCTTGGGCTCTCTGATCTGTCTGTCATACCTTCTCAACCATGTGATCAAACGCCTGCTCTTCCATAAGGTCCCCTTGGCGCCTGCAAGCACTCCAGCCACATGCTGGAGGCTCATGGGAGAGTCTTGTCAGGTGCCCTCTAGCCTGCCTTTTTCTGGTTTTATTTTTGTTGTTGTT
>NW_022196904.1:130238163-130240497 GCF_008632895.1 Mastomys coucha
TGCCTCTGCCTGCCAAGTGCTGGGATTAAAGGTGTGCGCCACCACCGCCCAGCTTAGCCTGCCTTTTTCTAGGGGTTGAGCCCATGAGGCTTAGTTACCATATCTGAAAACCTAAGGAATGTCTCTAGAGTAATGGGAGGAGCTGTAGTTATTACAAGTTGCTTCAAGGTGGCCTGGCATGGGCTGGTGAAGAGCCCAGGATTGGAAGTTGCTCTTCCCAGTGCCCTGTCTGTTCTCCTCTATTGTGCAATGTGTGTGTGCTCTGACCTATGTCCTTAGCCTTCCGAGGAACCAGGCGCCGCTGTAGTCTGATCATCTTGATGGCATCCAGGCGGATCTCCACAAAGTTGCTGAAGAGCGCCAACAGGGGTGCGAGTGGGAAGGCAGCCACAAAGATGGTGGTGAAGCCGTACTGGATCACTGCAGGGCAAAAACATCACCATGTCCAGTACAGCCACCCACTCTTCAACCTGCACACCCACCCCATCTGCCCAGCCCACTGGAGAGCCACATACTCATCTCCATGAACTCATCAAACAGGCTGAAGGTGTTGACTGGATTCATGTGGTAGTTACGCTGCCACTCCTTCAGTTCTGGGTCTTCAGACGTGTGACCATGTTTGTAAGCCCGCATTAAGCGGCATTTATGGGCCAACAACCTGTGGGCACCAAGAATGTGTGGAACATATAGAAAGACTGCAGGGCACTGGGGACAGGCACTGTGGGAGGCTAGAGTGAGATGGAAAGAGGTCCTCACGGGCGCAGGTACTCACGGGCGCAGGTACTCAACGCAGTTGCTCAGGGTTTGCTTCAGGCCCATGATGATGGCCATCTGGATGAACAGGTCCATCATGCAGCCACTGAGATGGCACTGCGGGGCCAACATGAAGGTCAGGGATGGAGCTTGAAGGAGGAGGGGGATTCAAGAACTGGGCAATGAGGCCTCAGGACAGACTGACCTCCTCCAGTTTCCACAGGCCAGCCAGGCGTGTGGATTTCCCAGGGTGACCGTTGATCCTAGGAAGAAAATCAAGGCCTGTGAGGAAAATGGACAGCACCATGATCTTGTGACCATGGGAAGGTAGAGTAATAGTGTGGTGGTTTGAATGAGAATGCCTACCCAGCCCCAGGAGGTTCGTATATTTGAATACTGCATCCTTAGATGGTGGAATGTTTTTTGTTTGTTTGTTTGTTTTGTTTTTTTCAAGACAGGGTTTCTCTGTGTACTCAGAAATCCACCTGCCTCTACCTCCAAAGTGCTGGGATTAAAGGCATGCACCACCACTGTCCGGCTAGGTGGAATGGTTTAAGAAGGATTAGGATATATGGCTTTGTTGAAAGAGATAAATCACTAGGGCTGGGCTCCTCTTCATGCCCCGCCTCCCTCTGCCTCATGGTTGTAGATCAAGATGTGAGCTCTCAACTGTTCCTTCACTCCACCATCATGGACTTTAATCCTCTGAAACCAGGGGCTAAATTAAGCACTTCCGTTTATAAGTTGCCATGGTTACACTGTTTTATCACTAAAAGAGTAACTAAGGCAGAAGGTGGTACTGGGCGGTGGGCTACTGCTGAAAAAAAGACCTGATTATGTTGTTTTTGGAGAAATGTGGAAGACTTTGGAACTTTGGACTAGATAAGCAGTTGAATGCTGTGGGTCTAGCTTAATGGGCCACCCTAGTCTTCCTAGGAGCTTGGACAAATTGCCAGGAATGACTTCCAAAGACATGATGGTCAAGGGACTCCCACATCTCTGAACATGCTGGGAGGTCTGGTGGGGAGGCAGGGTTAGTAGGAAGTTTGTGACTAACTGGTAATGTTTAAATGCTTTATGACATTTAAGCACATAAATAAAGCAGCAATTATTTTCTTCAGAGAAAACAAAATGGTGTACATTGACTACACTAAAAATGGTTCATTTAAATAGGGAAGGCGAGGGGATATTCCTGTAGCTTCTTCATGAAGCACAGCCCCCCATAAAAGGTGAGAAGAGTGTGGTACAATGGGTGGAGCCACCAAGATGTTTCCATGGAAAAGGTCAGTCTGGGGCTGGAGAGATGGCTCAGATGTTAAGAGCACTGACTGCTCTTCCAGAGGTCCTGAATTCAATTCTAGAGGTCCATCTATAATGGGATCTCATGCCCTCTTCTAGTATGTCTGAGGACAGCTATAGTGTACTCACATACATAAAATAAATAAATCTTTTTTTAAAAGCGTTGAAAAGAAAAAGTCGGAGCTGGAGAAATGGCTCAGCGGGTAAGAGTGCTAATTGCACCGGGCGGTGGTGGCACACGCCTTTAATCCCAGCACTTGGGAGGCAGAGGCAGGCGGATTT
>NW_022196904.1:130240507-130264838 GCF_008632895.1 Mastomys coucha
CCTGTAATGAGATCTGACGCCCTCTTCTGGTGTGTCTGAAGACAGCTACAGTGTACTTATAGTAAATAAATAATAAATAAATCTTTTAAAAAAAAGTCAGTCTAGCTACCTAAATAGCAGGTAAACATGTACAAACAACAGGACCTACCAGGCTGGCCTGGCCCGTGTCACCTCCAAGGCTGAGGGTCACAAAGGGTGTTCTATATTGAGTTTCTAAGTATTCTAGGCATGAACTTTTTTTTTTTTTAAGTTAAAAGAACTGATCTGATCACTTTTTAAAAAAATATGGAACACTTCACAAATTTGCATGTCATGAAGGATCATGCTAATCTTGTGTGTATTGTTCCAATTTTAGTACATGTGCTGCTGAACAGGGCACTTTTTCTTTTTTGCACTTTTTTCTAATGCAGGGTCTTAGGCTGACCAAAGACTCACTCCAATTATTGAGTTCTGAAGTTATAAGAGCATGCCATCACATGAACAGGTCACCACATCAAGAGGTCACCACATACAAGAGTTCACACATAGGGCTTCATGCATGCTCTTCAACTTAGCTACATCCCAGCCTTAAGATTTGGACACTTTTATTTATTTTTATTTTTATTTTTTTGTTTTTTTGAGACAGGGTTTCTCTGGATAGCCCTGGCTGTCCTGGAACTCACTTTGTAGACCAGGCTGGCCTTGAACTCAGAAATCCACCTGTTTCTGCCTCCCAAGTGCTGGGATTAAAGGTGTGTGCCACCATGCCTGGCAAAGATCTGGTCACTTTTTAAAAGTTTGTATTTATTTATTTATTCATTCATTCATTCATTCATTCATTCATTTATGAATGCTCTGCTGCATATATACCTGCATGCCAGAAGAGGGCATCAGATCTCTTTCTTGATGGTCATGAGCCACCCAGGTGGGTGCTGAGAATTGAACTCAGGACCTTTGGAAGAGCAGCCATCTCTCCAGCCCCAGATCTGGGCACTTTTAAAGGCAAGAAACACCCGACAGGAGGGCTGAACCTGAAGGAGCTGGGGGCTAGGGTGGAGAGCAGGCTTCTGGGGCCAGGGAGCATACCTGCCCAGAATGAAGGCAATGTAGATGAGAGAGGAGAAGTGGGCGAAGAACTGCAGGATGAAAAACTTGACAGTGAACTTGCTCTCTTGCTCTGAGAAGGTCCTGGGTTCCTCTGGAATGAGACATGGCCATCCTGTCTGTCCTTAGACCAATGGGACAGCATGACCTACACTCTCTAGTGAGGAGCCCCAGAAGAGCCTCCACCCCATGTTTGATCAGAGCCCTGTAACTCTCAGTCCTGAGTCCTCCCAGTTCCCAGAGAAAGGCTAGCCTCTTCTTACCAAATTTACAAAGCTTCAGGGCTACACATTTGTTGACCTGAGGGAAGAAGGAACCACGTGGGGCTTACCTAGGACTTCAGTGGAGCCCCCCAGGGCCTCCCCTGCCTGATCCTTACCTTAGTCATGATGACAATGATTACATAATGTACCACTGCCCCGGTCACCACCACCGCAGTGGTCACCTGCTGCTCCATGAGGCTGCTGAAGAGGGCACCAGCCAGCACACGGTAGACAACCAGCACATGAGCCATGCCAATCATTAAACAGATCTGCAAAGGGTTGGGGTTGGGCGTGAGGGGTAAGGATAGCCGGGTCTCTAGCCCTTACCACAGCTCCCGGAAGTACCATGAACAGGGACAGGATCAGGATGATGGTGCTACTCAGGTAGGAATGACGGTGCTTTTTCAGCTCATAACGCGGTGAGTTGATGAGCTCAAGGGCCATCTCTTCCTAGGGAGGTCACCAGACATGCCTCAGACACAAGGATTCGGGTATGGGCCACAGGGGACACTGGAAGCAAGCAGACTTGATGCTGCTGTCCCTGCCCTACCTCTTCCTCATCCCATTCATACAGGTTCCACATCTGGACCTCACGGGCACGCTTTCTCTTCCAGATCTCCAGGAAGACCGTAGCTGCAATGAGCACAGAGAAATGTCACAGGATACCTGGGGTGAGCCAGGGTGGCTGAAAAGCTCAGGTTGGCTGGATGACCAGCAGCAACTCACCCCAGAGAGCCATGAAGATGGCAAATAGCACAGTGCCCTCGTTGTCAAAGAGATGAGTGAGCTAGAGAGAGGAACACAGAGGCTTCATGCCAAGTTTCCTACCATGTCCCCTGGTGGGGAAGGCAGAACCTGTCTCTTAGGGACATCCAGGTGCCTAATCTTCCCCACCTCTAGACAGATATAATGTGCCAACCCTCGCATAAGCCCAGAAAAGACTTCAGTAGCATCTAACCTTGGCAAAAGTGCACATCTCTGAGAGCCGCTGGTACCTGCGACTGTGGTCACCAAGGGGGCACATGAAGATGTCATGGGCACTACAGATCTCTTTGCTGGGAGTGTAAAGACAAGACTGGTGATTTTGAGATGCAGAATCCATCCAGGTCCCCACCTCCATACCTGGCCCACAACGAGATTGCAGGCCTCAGGCCCCAACCCACCTGATCTGACTGGAATTAAACAGGGCAAAGCCACTCAGAAAGACGATGAGGCCCACCACAGCAGCAGGCACCAGCATGTAGGTGTACCAGCCAAGCCAGGTGAAGTACAGAGCCACCTTCTCGCCAAAGTATTCCCTGTGGAAAAGCTTCCCCATCAAGGCCACCCTCCCCATTGGCCTCAGTACCTGGTAGGGTATGGACATATGAGGAGAAGGTGGGGGAAGGTACTGCTAGCATCAGTGTAAGTGGGGACTGTATCTGTCAGTCAGGACTGGATTGGCTGGGCCACAGGTTATCTGTTTTGAACACAGATGTGTCTTTGACCCACGGGTGAGCTGCTTGGTATGGTATTACCTGATTGTATCAATTGGCTGTGGCTGGAACATGTTTCTCCACCGAGCCCATGTTTTCTTCAGGTGTTGTTCTTCTTCCCCCTGGATCCCGGAAAACCGAAAACAAGAGCTTGGCTTCCTACCTCAGGTCCCTACCCTCAGGCCCATTCTGCGCTGGTCTATCCCTCACCTTGTGCAGAAGAAACATGGTCTCAAAAATCCCATCCTTCACCAGATCCTCAAAGGTGTCTAGGGTTACAGGGAGCCTCAATCAGAGAGCAATGGAGGGTGGGAGAATCCAGCCCATGGCAGCTCCCTCCTTGGCCACCTGCCCATCTGAGCTCACCACCAGGTCTCATCCTGTTGTTCACGACAAAGCTCACGATTCGGATTCTGAAACCCAAGAATCTAAGGATCAGGATAGCCCCACGATAGCCTAGTGGACTCTGCTCCTAAAGGCCCCGATCCACACATCCAGGCCCTCTCTGTTCTAGAAGAGGCACCCCACCACTATTGACCAGAATCCAGAGTCTATAAATCACCCTGAAAACCTGCTCAGGTCAAACGTGCCTGACCTCCAGAATGGGGTCCCGTTCTCACTTTCAGGCTTCCACGGCTCTCCTAGATGCAGGGGTTAGAGCCCCCACCTCTGACCACACTCCCCTGCACATACTGAATGTTCCAGGACAGCCAGGGCTACTCAGAGAAACCCTGTCTCAAACCTGTTTACATGGCTCTGAGTCATTCTGCTTATGTGGAAACTGATGCTCAGAGGTCAGGGTTTCTTGCCTGAGGCCACACAGGCATTTGTGCAGCCATAGTCACCTTGTGAACACAGGGACATCCCCCTATAAGTCTGTCTTGTTTTGCCCCCATCAAGATGTCTGTGATGGTATAAGCTTGGCCCAGGGAATAGCACTATTAGGAGGTGTGGCCTTGTTAGAGTAGGTGTGTCACTGTGTGTGTGGGCTTTAAGACTCTTGTCTTAGCTGCCTGGAAGCCAGTCTTCGATCTGCCTTCGGAACAAGAGGTGGGACTCTTAGCTCCAATGCCTGGATGCAACCATGCTTCCACCTTGATGATAATAGATGAAACCTCTAAACCTGTAAGCCAGCCTCAATTAAATGTTGTTCTTATAAGAGTTGCCTTGGCCCAGCACTTGGGAATCAGAGGCAGGTGGATTTCTAAGTTTGAGGTCAGCCTGGTCTACAGAGTGAGTTCCAGGATAGCCAGGGCTATACAGAGAAACCCTGTCTCTGGAAAAAAAAAAAAAAAGTTGCCTTGGTCATGGTGTCTGTTCACAGCAGTAAAACCCTAATGAAGACAGTATCTCAGACGGTCAGTGGTGGCGCATGCCTTTAATCCCAGCACTTGGGAGGCAGAGGCAGGCGGATTTCTGAGTTCGAGGCCAGCCTGGTCTACAGAGTGAGATCCAGGACAGCCAGGGCTATACAGAGAAACCGTGTCTCGAAAAACCAACAAAACAAAACAAAACAAAACAAAACAAAAAAAAAAGTATCTCTACTCTTCTGATTTCCCCTCATCCCTCCCTAATACCAAAAAATTCTGTGTTCACAAGACTCTGTTGCCTGCTACCCAATTCCCTGTCTGTCCTTTGCCAGAGTCAACTAGCCAGGCCCCAGATAGCTATTCCTAGAGCTGGGTAAGTGACATAGGACCAGATGGAGGTATCTGAGTATTTGTGGAGGAGCAGGTAAGTAGGGACACAGGAGACTCTCCCTGTCAGATATCGAGGGTCAGATGTCCAGACAGGAGTGTTTGGGCTGATGAGGAAGGGTCTGTGGGAGATAAAGACCTCAGAGTCCAGAAGTGATGACTGATGACTTGGATTCTGGTTCTCCAGGAAAACTGTGATCAAGAGTTCTCTCAGGATGTCAAGAAGTGAGCGTCAATATTACTATTACAAAATGGAAACTGAGGCACAGAGCCTTTCTTCATAACCAGGTCTGATCCCCTGCGACATCCACACTAAGACTGTGTGGAACTATTGTCCTATCTCAGATTGGATGTGGCCCTTGTCCTGCCTGGACACAGAACAAGGGTCCTCCTGGCCTGGCTTTGGATACATCCTCACCTTGTGGTAGCTATGTTGAAGCTCTGCTTGGCTTTAGAGCTAAGATCTTCAGGCTTCATGAGGAGAGTCCGGTACATGTCAATGACGCTACTGCCAGCTCGGATCCCAAAGAACACCTTCTTCTGGTCCTTTAACACCTTGAGAGCCACAGGAGAAGAACTCATCCACAGCCACTATCTCGTCCCCTGTTCCTGAGATATATAACATGGCATTCCTCATGACTCTCTGGCCCATGACTTGGCCCCTGAAGCAAACCAGCCCACCTTGAAGTGGAAGCCATTGCTCTCGAGAGTTTCTAGGAACTGCCGTTGCTTCTGAACATGCTTCTGGATTTTCTGGGTCTGAAGATCAGCCACCAGGACACAGTCCCATTGATCAGAGGCATCAGGCTGGAGAAATAAGGTATGGGATAGAAACAGTACCCTGAGCACAGATAGGAGAAAATGTAAATCTGGAACCCAGCACAAGACACAGGATGGGAGAAGGTGTGGGGCAGGAACCCAGCTTAAAACACAGGACATGGAAGGAGGTGTAGGACCACAGCCAAGCACAGGATACACAGAGTGGGTGGAATGCAGCTTAAGAGGTCTAAGCAGACCTACCTTACAACTACCCATTTCCATCAATGGCAAGTGGTCCCCTTCTGACCCCACCAAGATCTGGAAACTCTCATTACGCTGGGAGACAGAAAAAAGATGGGGAGATGAATATGTAAGCCCCTCACAAGCCTCTTCCTACATTCTCTAGGCAGGTACATGGGCGCTCAAGGGAGTGAGACTCTGTCCAGCTCCAAGATGGGGACTGGTCTGCCAGAAACTAGTTGGCAAATAGGCAGCCCCTGGTGGAGGTCATGCTGGTGATGTCACAAGGTGGCAGAAACTGACATGTGCAACATGACCAGAGTACCGTCTGTGTGGAAACACCAAGGAGTACCTTCAGGGCTTGAAGGAAAGGTGGACAACCCCATTCCTCCACGGTAGACACACAGTGGCTCATAGGGATGTCCCTGAAAGGAGTCTCGGTGAACACTAGATGAGCAGGAAATGGCAACCTCAGGACAATCAAGGGGTTGCAGGTCAGTGCTACTGAAAGCCAGAGGGCTAAAAGACACCAGCTACCCACATTTTAAGAGTCTAAAGAAGGGACTGGAAAGATGGCTCAGTGGTTAAGAGCACTGACTGCTGTTCCAGAGGTCCTGAGTTCAATTCCCAGCTCACAACCATCTGTAATGGGATCTGATGCCCTCTTCTAATGTGTCTGAAGACAGTGGCAGCATAAAACAAATAAATTGTTCTTTTAATAAAAGAAGAATTTGAAGATACCAAAGTCTGGGGACATCAGGGAGGGACATCAGGGATACACTTGTGTACTACTACTGGTACTGGTGGTTCACACAAACTTGGGGAACATTTGTTTGGCCAATGCTAGACCTTGTGGCCTGGCCATACTTGAGGGCACAGGCAAGAAACTCAGGACAAGGCATAGTCCCCATCGCTGAGAGCATCAGATCTGATGGATGGAACTGTGGTGACACAGAAAAACCAAAGGAGTCACAGGTTTTTGTGAGCCACCATGTGGATGCTGGGAATTGAACCAAGGTTTTCTGGAAGAGTACCTGGTGCTCCTAACCACTGAACTAGCTCTCCAGTCCCTAGCATTTTTACAAAATGGAAGCAATTAAAAGTAAAGCTCTGCTTAATTTTTTTAAAGAAATATTTTAAAATATATTTTTTATTTTATGTACATTGGTGTTTTGCCTACATATACACCTGTACGAGGGTATCAGATCCCCTGGAACTGGAATTACAGACATTTGTGAGCTGCCATGTGGGTATTGGGATTGAACCTGGGTACCTGGGTCCCCTGGAAGAGCCCTCAGTCCTCTTAACCACTGAGCCATTTCTCACCTTGCTTTTTTTCTTGCTTGTTTCCTTTCTTTTTCTTTCTTTGATTTTTTTTTTATTTTTTATTTTTCTGTGCATTGTTGCTGTGTCTGTGTGAGGGTGTCAGATCCTCTCTGTAACTGGAGTTACAGACAGTTCTTTTTTTTTTTTTTTTTTTTGGTTTTTTGAGACAGGATTTCTCTGTTTAGCCCTGGCTGTCCTAGAACTCACAATGTAGACCAGGCTAGCCTTGAACTCAGAAATCCTCCCAGCATGTGCCAACACTGCCCCGCTACAGACAGTTTCAAACTGCCATAGGGATGCTGGGAATTGAACTTGGTCCTTTGGATGAGCAGCAAGTGTTCTTGACCACTGAGCCATCCCTCTAACCATTTTTTTTTTCCTTTTCTTTTTTTGAGACAGGGTTTCACTATGTAGCCCTGGCTAGCTAGAACTCATTATGTAGACCAGGCTGGCCTTGAACTCAGAGAAAACTGCCTGCCTCTGCCTCCAGAACGCTAGGATTAAAGGCGTGTGCCATCACTGTCTGGCTCCCATTTTGGTTTTTTGTATCTTTTTTGTTTTTTTTTGTTTTTGTTTGTTTGTTTGTTTTGTTTTGTTTTCTCGAGAGAGGGTTTTTCTGTGTAGCCCTACCTGTCCTGGAACTCACTCTGAAGACCAGGCTGGCCTCGAACTCAGAAATTCGCCTGCTTCTGCCTCCCAGGTGCTGGGATTAAAGACGTGCACCACCACCGCCGGCTGCCTTTTTTTTTTTTTTAAAGATTTATTTATGTATGTAAGTACACTGTCATTCTGTTTGAACACACCAGAAGAAGGCATCAGATCCCATTACAGATGGTTGTGAGCCACCACATGGTTGCTGGGAATTGAGCTCAGGACCTCAGGAAGAACAGTCAGTGCTCTTAACCGCTGAGCCATCTGTTTTTTGTATCTTTTTATTGTACAAATGTTTTGTCTTTACGTCTGTTTGTCATGTGTGTGCCCGGTCCCTGTGAAGGTCACTAGACCCTCTAGAACAGGAGTTACAGGCAGTTGTGAGCCACTGTGTGGGTGCTGGAAACCAAACCCAGCTCTCTGCAACTGTTTTATTTATTTATTTTTTTTGAAATAAATCATTTTAAAATTTTGGTTTTATGCCAAGCAGTGGTGGTGCATGCCTTTAATCCCAGCACTTGGGAGGCAGAGGCAGGCGGATTTTTGAGTTCAAGGTTCAAGGCCAGCCTGGTCTACAGAGTGAGTTCCAGGATAGCCAGGGACACACAGAGAAACCCTGTCTCAAAAAAACAAAACAAAACAAAACAAAACAAAAATTGGTTTTACAAATTTTACAAAATTCTGGAATTGCTGGCAGACAGCTTGCCTGGTTATGATACCAGGAATTGAACTCAGGGTTTCACTTGTGCTAGGAGAGCTGTCTACTAAGCCACAAACACTAAAACTACACCACCAAGGGAGGGATCAGAGTCAGGGCAATAGATGCTGTGGGCTCTGTCTCCTTGGTGCCTGGTGCTGGGTTCTTAGGATTTCATGTACTCTGAATAAACAAGTGGCAGGTAGCCGGGGCTCCTTTCCTGAGGGTGTGGACTGTAGGAAGCAGAGAGGAGGAACTGGGGAAGTGGGGGCTGCCAGGCAGGTTGGAGCAAGCTGAGCTTCCCCAAACCTGATGGAGTAAAGGCCAAGGGGGCTGGATGGGCAGATGGCTACGGAGGCAGCATCCGGAAGATGTTGAGGATGTTGGTTTGTAATTCATGACGTGTGCCTTGGCTCTGCACACATGGGTGACACCGTCCCATCTATGTCCCTATGAGCAATGCAGGAGTTGACAGAGGGACTCCACTGGCAAGGATCCTGTGGCTCCATGGTTCCAAAAGCAGGGGACTATGTCCTTCTAGACACTTGAGCCAGCCAAATAAAGCCGTTTCTGTAGCTGTCCAGGAGGTTTGGAAGCTGTTCTCATACCCCATGGTCTGAGGGGCCCGTGTCTAACTTAGCCCATTACCAACTCCAGTGCCCATCCTCAGTGGCCCCTGCCTCTATCCCCACACTGCATGTTACCATCCCTGAAGTTACTTCAATGCCAAGTCTGACTCCTGCTTTCCCGGCCCCACCAACCTGTAATCCCTCCCCTTCTCAAACACATTCCTCCTACCTCCTACAGAGACTCTCACCATACTGCTCCAACAGGCCAGCCGAAGAGTTGCCAGGCAAAATACAGGCCACCCAATCATGTAGGAATTTCAGATAGACAAACAGGCTTTGGGATGGGCATGGTAGCACATGCCAACGATTCAGAGGGTTGTGGTGAATTTGTGGCCAGCCTGATGTACATAGCAAGTTCCAGACCAGCCTGGTCTATACAGCAAAACCTCATCTCAAAGCAAAACAAAATCAAACAAAATTAAGGATTTTTTTGAGGGTGGGGGTGCTGTTTGTTTAATTGATTTTTGTTTTGTTTTGTTTTGCTTTGTCTTTTCAAGACAGGGTTTCTCTGTGTAGCCCCCTGGCTGTCCTGGAACTCACTCTGTAGACCAGGCTGGCCTTGAACTCAGAAATCCACCTGCCTCTGCATCCCAAGTGCTGGGATTAAAGGCGTGTGCCACCACCGCCCGGCTGATTGATTATTTTTAAGTATAAGTATATTGCAATATTGCCTGGGTATACTTACACTAAGGAAAAACAGGTACAAATCCAAACTAGGGGATGTCCTGTGAAAAGGAGACCAGCCACAAAGTATACCTTTGAAGGCTGGGATAAGAGGCTGTCTCTAGTCAGTCCCACAATTATATCAGAAATCCCCTTCCCTCTAGAGATGTGTGCAGCTTTGGAAGTTACCTGAAGCCTCCTGGGGCAGGGGATGTCACTTCAGCCAGTGTAAGCTAAAGCCACTCTGGGCAGGACCACCATTTATATATCCATGGCAAAGCTATAGCTGGGGGCTGCACTAGCTTTTCGCTACCACCATAGCACAAGGACAGGAGTCAATCTATCAGCTAGGCCAGAGATCCCCTACCCAGCTCTGGTTCCATCATTTCCAACAGTTAACTGAAATCCAATTTAACCTAAGGTGGTCTTGTTTTGTTTTGTTTTGTTTGTCAGCCTTGCTGCTGAATCCATACCCTACTGCAGCCCCGTGAGTGCGGGCTCATATTCACATACATGCCCAAGGAGCTTCTGGTTCAAGAATGGGCAGGTGCTGCCCCTGCCTGCCTCTTCATCTAGCTGTTGGAAGGAGCACAGGCCTCAGACCTTCATCTCCTCCAGCCCCCACATCTTGTGTGTGCGCTGTGTGCTCTATTTGCCTTTCCACCTGGGCATTTCTGTCTGCTCCCACCCTCCCACCTCTGGCAACATTTCCCCAGTCTCCTGGGCTCTCTTGGCTTCCCATCCACTGCCCACAGACACATGTAACCCAGATATTGTGGGCAGGGACTGAAACTTCTCTAGAAGAGAAACCCACACTTAGAGCTGCAGTACAGGGCGAGCACCTGTGCCTCAACTTGGGAAGAAGGTGACACCCCAATCAACAAGAGAAGTGGCCAGAGGACCCTTATGTCCCTGGCACCCTGCCTAGTAATCCACCCACCACAAGGGCCCAGCAAGCTTCATGTAGGATGAATTGGTGACTTGAGATGAGCTTGACTTTGGAGCTGGGCAGATGTCCTCTCATGTCTCCCCTCTCCCAGAAGCCACAATCATCAGTGTGGGCCCAAAGTATTGGTGTGTAGAACATATTAGAGCAGAGGCAAGCCCTAGGACAGAACCAGGAACCTGGAGGACTTTGGAATCCAAACTAGGGGCCATCCTGCGAAGAGGAGACCATCCACAAAGTATACCTTTGAAGGCTGGGCTAAAAGGCTATCTCTAGCAAGCCCAACAATTATATCAGAAATCCCCTTCCCTCTAGAGATGTGTGTAGCTTTGGAAGTTTCCTGAAGCCTCCTAGGGTTGGGGATGTCACTTCAGCCAGTGTAAGCTAAGGCCACTCTGGGCAGGACCACCATTTATATATCCATGGCAAAGCTATACCTGGGGGCTGCACTAGCTTTTCACTGCCACTATAGCACAGGGACAGGAGCCAATCTATCAGCTAGGCCAGAGATCCCCTACCCAGCTCTGGTTCCATCATTTCCAGCCTATGGCAAGACAGACCCAGCCACTAAATTCTGCATTCATGCATGCTGGGTTTACCAACCACCCAGCCCACAGCCACAGTACCCAGCCTTCAAGGTCTGGCTGTCCAGGACCAGTGTGTACAGGACCAGATCCTGCTGATCCCCGATGGATGATGATACCCAGGAGCATCTATCTCAGTGTTGCCCTTGGGGCATTCATGATGGGACCAGCTCGGGAAGCTATCTTTACCTCCAGCCAAGCAGCTTGTTTGCTCAGTGTTCCTGAAGTGCTCAAAACTCCTGGGTCCCAATCCATTGCATTCCACCTCCAAGGTGTGTGGGCTTCTGAAACTCCAGGATACCCAGGATAGAGACAAGGCTGTCTCCACACACTCAACTGGGGCCTTGGACCTAGAGTTTCACCTTGCCATACTAGGGTTCAAGCATAGGTAGACATACTGGCTCTGATGTGATCAGACCCTCAGAGCTTCAATTTATTTTTTTTGTTTGGGTTTTTTTGTTTGTTTGTTTGTTTATGTTTTGGTTTGGTTTTTGTTTTTTTTTCCGAGACAGGGTTTCTCTGGGTAGCCCTGGCTGTCCTGGAACTCACTCTGTAGACCAGGCTGGCCTCAAACTCAGAAGTGCACCTGCCTCTGCCTCCCAAGTGCTGGGATGAAAGGCATGTGCCACCACTGCCTGGCTTCAATTTCTTTCTAATAGAATCTAAGGATATCATTTCAGCAACAAAGAGTCACTCTGACACAGGCAGGAAAAGAGTGAAGAAAATCGCCGGGCATGGTGGCACATGCCTTTCGTCCCAGCACTTCGTAGGCAGAGGCAGGCGGATTTCTGAATTCGAGGCTAGCCTGGTCTACAGAGTGAGTTCCAGGACAGCCAGGGCTATACAGAGAAACCCTGTCTCAAAATAAAAATAAAAAAAGAGTGAAGAAAATCACCCACCCAGCTGCCACTAAGGTTCCTGCCATTTCCCCAAGCCCTTGCCACCTCCAATCCTTCAGGCCATACATAGTGGGCTAGGGCTCAGGGTTCAGGGCTCAGGGAGGGCCCCTAGCTCCTCATTCTGGACACATCCACCTCTCCAGTTCATGGGACACCACAGCACCTAAGGAATCCTCCCTCCTGAGGGTCAGAAATGCAGGGAAGCAGAACAGGGTAGTCCTGTCCCCTGCTGCCCACCTCCTAGCCACCTTCCTGGTCAGTGCAGGCAGAAGAGACACGTGCATACAGCGCATCCATCTCCAAACCAAGCATGACCCACAGGGACACGGTACACATGCATGAAGACGTGGACCTCACTTCCCACCTCATTTGTCCCAAGATCATGTTTACCTCCCTCGATCGTGCTCTGAGGCCTGTAATACTCTTCAGTTTCATTACCCACAGGGGGATCCACCTGCCCCACCAGGGATTGTGGGCAGGGATTGAAACTTCTCTAGGACAGAAACCCACACTTGGAGCTATAGTACAGGGTGAGCACCTGTCCCCACCTGGGAACAGGTCTCAACTTGGGAAGAAGGTGACACCCTAACCAACAAGAGAAGTGACCAGGGGACCCTATGTCCCTGGCACCCTGCCTAGTAATCCACCCACCCACCACAAGGCCCAGCGCTCTCTCTCTCTCTCTCTCTCTCTCTCTCTCTCTCTCTCTCTCTCTCTCTCTCTGTCTCTCTCCACCCACCATCTCTCCTTACAGTGGTCTGTAACCATCTGTCTCCCACGGGTCCATCCTTTTGTGTGCTTCCCATATTCACCCCCAGACACTAAACTGTTAATTCTTTCTGGGTTCTCAGTGCTGAGCCCCAGGGGGTGGTGCATAAGTGGGTGCATATAGGGACCGGATTCATGTCTACCTTGTGGGAGAGGTGGTCCCAATCTTTACCTCATAAGACAGAAGATAAACAAGCCAGGGAGAAGACTGGCGCAGCATTTCTGGGAGAAAGACATGTATGTATGTCAGTCCTGAGAGGCAGGCTGCACTTGGCAAGTTTACTCGGCTCTCAACCCCTTCAGAGACTCACCACCTCAGAAGACTCACACATTAGGGATCTGAAGAGCTCAGTCCTGGAGCAGTGAGACTGCATGGCACCTGCCACCAAGCCTCAGTTTGATCCCTAGGACCACATGGTCAAAGGAGAGAACTGACTCTAGAGACTTATCCTCTAACCCTGTACATGCAAGTCCCCACAGGACTTAGTCCTCAGTACCCCTGAGAACTGGGTAGTCACTACTCCTGGTGACTTTGTCCTCGACACTTCAACTTTGCAGGAGTGTAAAGGGCGGTGAGGAGAAAGCTGCCAGGTGAGGCTAGACGTTTACGGAAGCCAGATCAAGGAAGGTTTCTTGGACTTTGCCAAAAGCAAGGGAGAGCCACGGAAGAAATTTAAACAGTAGAGGGCAAGCTCAGATCCAACCAGAGCTGGGACCACCAAACTCTCTGTGTACCCAAACTTTAGGTCCTAAAGGCACATACTCTCTCCTTATACCACCAGCTTGAAGAAGAAACTGGCAAAGGGATGGATATAGGAGCCAGGTTAAGGGTGTCTATGTGCTGGCTTGATCAGTCAGCTCCCGGAGCTGGGTCTGGAAGGCGCAGTGAGAGGACTGCATAAAAGCAGAGGGAGCAGCCACCCACACAGCCCACACCTGGAGGCTGGGTGCCTCAGATGGAAGTTGGTTTCACTCTCTACCTCGCCCTTACCTCCTCCCTGGAGACTAAGTGCTGGCCTCTGCCCCAGGTGACCATTTAGGTTGACAAAGGGGGAAACAATGCTTTCTAAAAGGTACCCCGAAAACACACATCCTTCTGGACTACGCCTAGGCTCCAGGTCCAGTCTGCCTGGAGCAGGATCCAGAAAGCATAGCACACAGCTACACAGGCCAGTCTAACCTGGTGCTCGTAGTCCCTCCCCGTCAGTGCAAGACACAGATCTGAGTGTCCCACCACAACATCTCTGTTCTCACTTTGCACAGATGAGTCTGACAGAAAAGCCCTAAGTCGCATACATTCATGGGAGCCCAGTCTCTGGGATCTTCAGAATTCCAGAATAGTACTAGAAAGCTACTTCATCTGTCGTGCCTCACCCTTAATCTGCCCCATAGGTACTGATCCAACTCTAGCCAACATGCTCCCTGGATGGCAGGTTGTTGGGAACTGCCTGCCACCAAGCCTTCTAGGGAAGGATGACAGCTGTAGAGGCTGCATGCATGTACTTTCAGAACCCAGGCTCACCTGCATGCTGGTGACTGGTGTCCCAGTCAACGTGGGGCTCTGGATGCTGGCACTGGCAGGTATGAGAGTGGCTGCGGGCTCTGGGTTATTACCTGACTTCCGCGTGGATTTGCCCCGCCCACTTCTCTGATTGCCTGCCCAAGGGTGCTGGGGAGGAGCCAGCAGCAAACCCGCCAAGAAAATCCCTTCCAGTGTTCAGCGACCCCAACACCTTCTTCTCCAGGGTAAGGGTGGAGCAAGAAGGCAAAAGAGCGCTGGAGCACTCTCCTGGGTTTTCTATCATCTTCCCTGCAGGGATGCCCTGGCTGCCAGGTAGAGTCCGTGGCATCCCGCTTCGGGAGAAAATGGTGACATGGACGACCTTAATAGACAAGTACTCAGTACCACCTGTCCCGGAGACATCTGCAGGGATCATTCCTGACCTTCCAAATATACTGTTGACTCCACAGAACAGAAAGAGGCAAAGGGATAGCAAGATAGAGCCCCCAAAGGAATGATCTTCTCATTGCTGGGCTCCTGGGATGACCTGAAGCCTGGGATCCTAAGACTGAGCCCTGCTGTGCAGCTGCGCTGAGAGCTGATGGAGAAGGCTATGGGCAGCCTCAGAGTAACCAATGTGTGGGAGCAGCCTGAGGATGCTGAGGCTGCCGGGGTGGATGGTCTCCCTCGGGAAGGGCACATAGGACACTGAGGTATAAATGCCATTACACATGTCAGGGGCCAACTCTGAAAACCACTGTGAAGCTGAGGATACAGGAATAAGGTCGATAGTCAGGACAGGATCTCTGAAAGTATCTATCACAGGGTGGCTGGCAGCCAGGACACACCCAATGTCACCTGCTCAACACCGTGTCACCAGGTATTACTCTCCTACAGTTCAGGCATTGAGTTGGTATATACTTGCTCAGGGTTCTCAGAGGAATGGCAGGCCTCTACTTCAGCTTCAGGACTGTAGCAAACTCTAGGACTGAGCTGGGGGTGGGGTGGGGTGGGTTGGGGTCAAAATGGAGAGGGGAGGAGAGAAGAAGGGAGAGAGAGTGCCAGCAGTGTAACTATGTCTTAGTCGTCACCGTCCTATTTTTGTGAAGAGACACCATAACCAAGGCAACTCTTTTAAAAGAAATCATTTAACTGGAGGCTTGCTTACAGTTTTAGAGGTTTAATCCATTATCATTATGGCAGGAAGCATGGCAATGGTACAGTACATGAGAACTATCCCAAAACAGAGGGGGAGGAGAGAGAGAGAGGGAGAGAGAGAGAAAGAGAGAGAGAGAAAGAGAGAGAGATCCAACAAGGCCACACCTTCTAATCCTTCCAATCCAATCCCTGATAGCTAAGCATTTAAATAAATGACCATGCCCATCAATGGTGGCACACGCCTTTGATCCGAGCACTTGGGAGGCAGAAGCAGGTGAATTTCTGAGTTCAAGGCCAGCCTGGTCTACAGAGTGAGTTCCAGGACAGCCAGGGCTATACAGAGAAACCTGTCTCAAAAAAACAAAAGAAACAAAACAAACAAACAAATGACCATAAGGGGACCTTTCCTATTCAAACCACCAACCACACTGTGTAAGTAATGAAACCAATCCAGAAGGACGCACTAGCACATCGGCGACAAATGGAACTGGTAGTGGCTGAAACACATTTCTATATTTTCTCTCCTAGGAAGAAGTCTGGGGCTGGATGATGAAAACTAGCATGTTCGGTCCATAGATATCAAGGGTCCAGAATTTCTTTTCTGTGTGTTGCCACGTTAAACACTTGGTCTTTATTCCCTTTGTTAGATTATCTTAAAGGGCAGCTGTTGAGAGACGGGGGCCAGAAAAACAGGCTTGGTCTGCCCTTGAGTGGAGCCACGTTTATTCACAGCAAGGGAGCATCTTCTATACATGTGGGTACTCAAAGAGCCTAAGGAGGGAGATGGGAGGTAGCTCCTTATAGGGCTGGAGATTACTTCTGTTGTCTGCAAGGGAAGCTGGGAAGTGTAGTCCTTCAGCAGGAAACTATTAATCCTCTCTTCCAAGATGGTTGCTCAATAGCATTACATCCACACTCTAGAAGAACAGAGGAGAATAGAGGGAACCCCACCCCTCACATAACCATACCATGAGGCAAAGAAGCTTGGGGAAGGTGATTTCTTTTTCTAAGGAAGAAAGTAGGACCCTTGTATCCTTGTACCTCAACTGTATGACCTTCAACCTATGGATATACAGTGTCAAATACCCAGTAAAAGAATCAGCAAGGGTTGAATCCAAGCTAAGACCCATACTACAGCTGGATGTCTTTGCATCTGTCCAGGATGCCTCACCTGCTGCCTCCCCCATCCTCTCTTCTTTCTTCTTTCACTGTGTGAGACAAAATGCCATTTAAATTTATGATATAGCCCACACTAGCCTGGAACTTGCCGTGTTCTTCCTGCCTTGGCTTCCTGAACTCTGGGATTGCAGCTTCGTAGGAACACAAGTTTTAGTGGATGGAATAAACTCTGTTTACCCAGATTTTTCATGTTATTGAACATTTAGATGGTTTGCAGTTTGGGATACAAAAGAGACCTCTCTCTATATAGCTCTTTATTGTTTTGAATTTTCCCTCTCAGAACAGTTATAGGAAGTGAAGTGAATGGACACCATCAGAACAGTGTTGAGGCTGTTGGTCAGTCTTGGGGATTAGTATCTAAAAATGTCTGGCTCAACTTCTCTCCAGATGGGAATGTAAGACCAGCTCCAGTTGGCACTCCCTTCCCTGAAATGTAGACCCTTCCACAAGATAAGTAAGGCTGAATGAGAGCCTGTCTCTAAAAACAAAATAAACAGAATTGTGCTTTGGGGCTGGAATTCAACTCAACAGCAGGATGTATACATAGCAAACTAGGGCTCTGGGGTCCCTGAGAATATAGAAAAAAGGTGCTGGGTGGTGGTGGTGCAGGCCTTGGGAGGCAGAGGCAGGAGGATTTCTGAGTTCGAGGCCAGGCTGGTCTACAGAGTGAGTTCCAGGACAGCCAGGGCCACACAGAGAAAAACAAAAACAAAAACAAAACAAACAAAAAAGGCTTATAATGAACAACAAAGACACTGAAACTAGAAAACTATGAAAACGCTGGAAACACAGGTTCACAAGTCGGTGTTCCTGTTCATGTAAAGTTAATTCATTGATTCTTCCTCATGTTACTACTGTTTCTTTCACACTTTCTACACAAACACACATCAACTTGATTGTGTTTATTACTACTTTATTAACATATCGTGACCTAGTATTACAGACTGTATTTTGCTAGACTTGCTGCAGCATCCTTTGGCCTCTGTTCTCGGTGCAGCTGAGGTGGAAGGAGCACCATGAATGAGGCCCTGCTGTGAAGTGTGGCCCAGCCTCCTTGGTATTAGCTGTGCTGCCCTGCCTTTCTAGGCGGAGAACTTTGGCCCAGGCCACATGGGGCGCTGACTCTTCTCTGTGGACCATGGACCTTTCCACTCCTTCCTTATTTCTCCAGCTACAGATCCTGGCACCTTTCAAGGGCCAAAGTGTATTGAGAGGCATCTATTGCTTATCAGGACCCAGTGACCTCACTGTGGCTCGGGATAGACAAGACCAACAAGGGGTCAGTGAAACTCCAAAGGCTCTTGCCCTAGGACCTCCATCTCTTCAGGAATGTGTCAATCATGGGAACAGATATACTCTGATGCTTTGACCAAGATGCCTCTGAGTGAGTGGAAGTGGGTGCCTCCAAGAACCTGGTTCCTATCTTCTCTCTGGGCTGGTTCCCAACCCTGTTCCATGCAAGGGGAGACTCAGTCGTCTCAGGTTGCTTGCCTATCACGTCTCTCTGAAGCTTGCCTTGTATTTTTCACACATGGGTGGGGCCACCTTACAGAATGTTCGGGTTTTTCTGCTTTGCTCCTTAAAAAAAAACTCCTAAGTAACAGGTGTGCTGGGAATGAGTTTTCTGTAATCCATTCAGCTTTATAGATTTACCATACGAATAGAAATGTCATTGTTCCTTTGCACAGGTTCTCCTTTCATGAAGGGTATTTTTAGAGAGTATTTCCGCCAGTGTTTTACTACTTCCCACCCTGAATGTGATTCCTAGGGCCTAAGAAAACCTTGAGCTCTGAAGTCAGGCCAGGCCACGCCCATGTGAGCTTTGGCGCCCTTCTTCCCAGGGTAAGGCCGGAATTTGCCACTTCCTTTAAGTCCTGTCTGGCTCCAGAGCCTTGGGTCTCTAACAGGAGGCTTCAGAGCTGAGAAAAGGCCACTCTGTGTTCCACTTCCTAGGAACAGAGGTGAGGACTTTGGCAGCCTATAGACATGATGGAGGTGATACACAGGTGCGAACCTACAAGCGGAGGGAACGCCTACAGAATCCTGAAGTTCTAGTAGAAGCTTCGCGTTCCTGTGAAGTGTTGGGAGTGGAGATCGTCAAACTTCGCGCTGTTCAGCATCTCTGTTCCTAAACAAGGTGCAAAAATAAAACTCAAGAGTTGTGACACTAAAAGCACTTGTAAAGCGTTGGAAACTTGGAGGAATTTTCCATCGCACATCGCCGTAGTTTGCAGAGCAGCGTGGTCCGCCTTAAAGGCGGACTCTACCTTTTAGACCACGCCCTTGCCGGGACCGCCTCTATCCAACGCCCCCGGGCTGCAGGGCCCGGCCCCGAAGTAACTCAGCTCCGCCCCTGAGCAGTGCTCTCTGGGTGGGACCTTTAGGTCTCGACTCCTCCCTGGAACTGCCCACACGCCAGGCACCGGAGCTTGGCCAAGCCATTGACCCCGCCCCAACCTTAAGCCCCGCCCTATCCATAGTCTTGCACTCCGACCGTCACGTCAGTCCACCCGAAACCCTGCCTTTGACCATGGTCCGACCCCAGACTGCCCTTTCAGAGGCCGGGGGCCCTAGACCAGTCCCAGACGACACCCTGGAGCCAGCGAGCTTTTGACTCCACCCCTCTCAGGAGCAAGTCTCCAGTTGATGCTATAGTTATTGCATCCAGTTTAGCTATGCCTGGGGAAAAAGGGGTACGGTCTCTGATCGGGAGAAACAACCACACTAGGGAAGCTAACGCACGCCTCCAAGGGAGCTCACCAGAGAGGTACAAGAAGGGGGCGCTAAAGGATGGATGGCTTGGAGGCAACCGCCCGTAGCATTATTGCTAAGGGATAAGCCGGTAGCTAGCCGACCTGCGCTGGATTATACTTCGCTTGGCATGGCAACACCTCGCCATAAGTTAGTACAGTCCCAGACAATACAGTCCGGGTGCAGCCAAACCCATCATGCTTTTCAGCTGCTTCAAGGCCCCTTACAGGATGGAAACTAAGACCCAAACTCTGCCCTCATATCTAGCCCCGTCTTGTTCACTCTCGCACACCCACGGATAACACAAGGTCAATACAACGCGTAGGGCCATACCGAACTACAGAAACGGGTGGCAGGAGGTACAGAGGCAAGCACGCAGCTTACCGGAAGACTCACACATTTGTGCATAGAGCAAAGTTCTGTATTCAGGTGTTGAGTATTGTAACAAAGTGTAAAAATTGCAAACTTTGAGGCAGGCTAGAAAGACAGGAAAGGAGAAAGGAGCCCCTCCCCAGCTGAAAGTCAAGAATTCCAGCGCAACTGACATTTGCTGTGTAGACTGGCTACCTAGAGGCAATATACTTCTTTTATACAGAAATACTTAAAAGTAACAATGTTAAAATACCAATAAACCACGCTTAAGCCCTAAGTGTATATAACCTTAGGATACGGGGTTACCTTTTCCCCAGATGCAAGCCTAAAAATTATTGAAAGTTTCACAAACAAAAGTCTACAGTAGGGACTGGAGAGATGGCTCAGCGGTTAAGAGCATTGACTGTTCTTCCAGAGGTCCTGAGTTCGATTCCCAGCAACTACATGGTGGTTCACAACCATCTTTAAAGGGATCCAATACCCTCTTCTGGTGTATCTGAAGACAGCTACAATGTAACTCACATATATGAAACAAATAAATAATTTTTAAAAATTTACAGTAAAAGCTTCATGCAACTCTTGTGACCTAGGGTTTTACTTCAACTTCAGTCCTATCCAGTGCACATCCAGAACCACTCTATGACCACATTTATATTCCTTAGCAACCTCTCGAGATGTAACTTCAGATGATATCAACATCTTTGTTTTGGTTTGGTTTGGGACACAGGCTTTCTCTGTGTAGCCCTGACTGTCTTGGAACTTGCTCTGTACATCAGGCTGGTCTCTAACTCCACGTACCTCTGCCTCCTGCTAGTGCAGGGAATAAAGATGTGTGCCACCATTTCCAGGCATCCAACATCTTATATGGCTACAGTAAAGATATTTAATGGAGACTGTCTTGAGAAACCCACATTCCCGCTTAGGTGTGTTCCCTATATGCCTATTACCCACCCCCTACCATGTGTAGACCTGTGTTAAATTCTCTTCTTAATTAATTCCAGCTTTACTTCATCCTGACTCACCCTGAAATCTTCTGGGGTGTAGTCAAGAAGTCCAGTTTCAAAAGCTCGGCATGGAGCTGTGTCTTCAGCTCATACACCCCCACTGCTGACAAAGCCCAAATAGAAGTACTCTGTCAAAACTCTAGTCAAACGAGGCTGAGTATGACACATGCCCATAATCTCTTGGGAGCCTGAGGCAGAAGGATGGCTGCATTTCTAGCTAGCCTGGGCTACCTGGTGAACTGCAGGCCACCTAGTGGGGTACATATAGAGATCATGTCTCAACAAAAATCTACCCATGGCTGAGCAGTGATAGCACTCACCTTTAATTCCAGCACTCAGGAGGCAGAGGCAGGTAGTTCTCTGTGAGTTCAAGTCCAGCCTGATCTACAGAGCAGAGCAGTTTCAGGATTGCCCTGGGCTACACAGAATAGCCCTGTCTCAAGAAACCAAAAAGTGAAAACCAAAATGCCAAACCTACCCAAGGCCAGAGAAATGGCCTGGAAGGTAAAAATGCTAGCCTCACAAACCTGAAGACCTAACTTCGATACCTGGAACCCATGTAAGAAGCTGCATTCTATGGCAGGCATCTGTAATCCTAGTACTCCAGTGGGTGAGATGGTAGGCAGAAATAGAAATTCTCCTTCAAGAGAGCCGTCTCCTTTTCAAGAGCCAGCTAGCCTGTAGTATTGGTCTCAGACTCTACCTGCCTCAGCCTCCTGAGTGCTGGGACTAACAGCACATACCACCATTTCTAGGCATCTAACATCTTATTGGCTACTGTAAAGACACTTAAGGGAGACTCTCTTATACATCTCTCTACTGTTATCAAATGTGTCAGTGAATTTGATAGCAGTACAAGAGCATTGATAAGAGATTTTTGCCTCAACACAGTGTGCTAGGAATAAATTCAAGGTGAAAAAACAAAGAGACCATCACTCTCCAAGAAGTGTGACTAGAGGGTAAACTTTACCCACGATTGTGTTGGAGACAGGGCGTGTACTTGGTTTTTATTCTAATGCAACTGGTGGCTTTTTTTTTTCTTCACTGCCTGGAGTCTGACTCTCACTCTTTCAACACTGGCTACTTTGAAAAGCATCTGCTATAAAAGAAATGAAGGAGAGCAGAAAAGAGTCACTGCCCCGGGCCATAGACTTCCCAGAATGCCTGAGGCCTGTGAGGAAGGAAGGTGCTTCATTATTTCTCTGCTGCCAGCAAAAAGAGCCAATTCAAGCCAGATTAGATTATAGCAACTGCAAGCTTATTGGGAAACTGTGGGGGGATTTACTGACCCCAAGGATGGAGGCCAGAGAAGTCATCATGGGAAGGGAGAGAGAGGAAAGGGGAAAGAGAGGAAAAGAAAGAAAGGGGTGAGAGAGGTGGGGGAGGGAGAAGAAGAGAGGAGAAGGGAAGGAGAGAGAGAGAGAGAGAGAGAGAGAGAGAGAGAGAGAACGAACATTCGAAATGTCTGGATTATATAGGGAAGAGCCTCTCTAGGGGTGAGGGGAGAAGCACAGCATTTTCTAAACACTATCCATGGATGGCGACCACAGCTGATCAAGTTGCAGCAGTTATAGCAAGGCAGGGCGATCTCAGGTATAGGCCTTAAGAGGCTGATCTTAAGAGGCTGATAGTATTATTCATTTTTGGATTTGGTGAAGGAGAGTAGTCAAAAAAGAATACTTTCCCCAGGTTCTACCCAATAGTCCCAATGTTCTAATTAGCATTTCAGGCTGAGAGACTCTTCAATACAGGTGATGCTTTTGTTTGTTTTTGTTTTGTTTTTGTTTTGACAGTTTGAATTTTACAGAAGTCTATGTTGGGTCTGTTTGTTGTTCTTACGATAAAATATTTTATCATACAAAGTAGTCTGAGTGTCTTTTTCCCATGTAACTTTTGTTCCTTTCTTTTTCTGGCTCACTCATTTATAATCTCAGCCCTTGGGACACAGAGGCTACAGAGTGAGTTCAAGGACAGCCAGGGCTACACAGAGAAGCCATCTCTGCCTTATGGGGAAAAGTTATAGCCTTTCTCTGTATAACCCTGGCTGTCCTGGAACTCACTCTGTAGACCAGGCTGGCCTCAAACTCAGAAATCCGCCTGCCTCTGCTTCCCAAGTGCTGGGATTAAAGGCATGTGCCACCACTGCCGGCTACCTTTCTTTTTTGAGACAAGCTCTCACTTTGTTGCCTGGCCACTTGCTCTCTTAGATATGTAGATCAGGCTAGATCTTTCAGCGTCTGCTTCCTGAGTGCTGGGACTAAATCTCTATGCCACCATAGCTAGCTATAACTTTATTTTCTTTCTTTTTTTAAAATTTTTTTAAAGATTTATTTATTTTTATTTATATGAGTACAATGTAGTTGTCTTCAGACATACCAGAAGAGGGCGTCAGATCTCATTAAGGATGGTTGTGAGCCACCATGTGGTTGCTGGGATTTGCACTCAGGACCTCTGGAAGAGCAGTCAGTGCTCTTAACCACTGAGCTGTCTCTCCAGCCCAAACTTTATTTTATTTTTTATTTTTATTTTTTATTTAGTTATTTATTTGGGGGGGAGGGGGTTTCAAGACAGGGTTTCTCTGCATAGCCCTGGCTGTCCTGGAACTCACTCTGTAGACCAGGCTGGCCTTGAACTCAGAAATCTGCCTGCCTCTGCCTCCCAAGTACTGGGATTAAAGGTGTGTGCCACCACTTGCCATCTAACTTTATTTTCTTAAAACCCAGACATTGTCAATTTTTAGAAGTAATTCACTGTATCCAGTGAAATCTCTGTGTTCTTGCCTTTAAATTCTGAAGTAGATAGTACATTTGAAAGATTGCTTAAATTTCTTTTTCCAATTTACAGTCTTGATTATCAAGTAAGTATATTTTTTTTGTCCTTGTAAAAAGATGATTTGTGGGCTTTGTCTTAATCCTTAGTAAAATAATAATTACAAAGCCTGGGAGAAACATCAGCACCTGAGAATGAGCTCTAATGCCTCCAGTCGTAGTGGCTTTTTTTTTTTTTTTAAGATTTATTTATTATTATATGTAAGTACACCGCAGCTATCCTGAGACACACCAGGAGAGGGCATCAGATCTCATTCTGGATGGTTGTGAGCCACCATGTGGTTCCTGGGATTTGAACTCATGACCTCTGGAAGAGCAGTCGGTGCTCTAAACCACTGAGCCATCTCACCAGCCCTGTGGCTTTTGTTTTTTATCTTCAAAAAAGACTAGTACAATAAAGGGACTCTGGCTTTCTATTGACTCTGCCTCCCTTTGAGATAACTGGTGATTTCTGTTTGCTTGCTTGTTTATTTGTTCTTGGTTTTTTGTTTTTGTTTTGTTTTTTTAATTTATTGCAGGGGAGAGCTCGAACGCAGTCCCCCACTACCACAAATTATGCAGTCGAGTTTCCCGAATTTGGGGAAATCGCAGGGGTCAGCACATCCCCAATGCAATGGATAAGCCTCGCCCTGGGAAAACCACCTTCGTGATCATGGTGTCTCCCCTGCCAGGTAAGTATTGTTCTTGGTTTTTCAAACAGGGTCTCCGGTAGCCCAGGCTGGCCTCAATCTGACAATGTAACCAAGCAGTACCTTCTAGGTTCTTTTCTCTGCCAAGTAAAGAACTAAAAGACAGCCAGGCAGTGGTGGTGCACGCCTTTAATCCCAGCACTTGGGAGGCAGAGGCAGGTGGATTTCT
>NW_022196904.1:130264998-130269282 GCF_008632895.1 Mastomys coucha
GACCAGGCTGGCCTTGAACTCAGAAATCCACCTGCCTCTGCCTTCCAAGTGCTGAGATTAAAGGTGTGCACCACCACTGGCCAGCTGGGGCACACATCTTTAATCCTAGCACTCAGACACAGGCAGGCAGATTTCTAATAGAGGTCAGCCTAGGGGCTGGAGAGATGTCTCAGTGGTTAAGAGCACTGACTAACTCTTAAGAAGGTCCTGAGTTCAATTCCCAGCAACCACAGGGTGGCTCACAACTATCTGTAATGGGATCCAATGCTGCCCTCTTCTGGCGTGTCTCAAGACAGTGACAGTGCACTCATAGATAAAGTAAATTTTAAAAAGAGGCACAAGCAGCAGACTTAGCTTTTATTATAAAAGCTTGTTATATTAGCTTTTATTAATAAAAGAAAGGCTTTTATTAGGGTAAAGACGCTCACAGGCTATTGGGTTTCAGACGGGGGGGGGGGGGGGGGGGGGGGGGGGGGCGGCGTTGAGGGGGACTGACTGATGCTGGGAGAACCTGGCTCTGCTTTGTATGTAAAATACATTCCTCAGCCCATTATCCCAGGTCTGACACCCAACATCAAGGCACCAGCTGGTAAGTTATTTCTCCACCAGTGAAATGAGCAAATTCAATCCAAATTAAAGTACACCTAAGCACAAGTATACTGGGAAACTGCTCTTGGGCAAGAGGGTCACTGGTACCAAGGAAGAAGGCCAGGGAAGTCACCATGGAGAGTGAGACAGAGGGGAGCGGGAAGAGAAAGAGAGAAGAGAGCCAATGCAGAGAGAGGGAGGAAAGAGAGATAAGAAGGATAAGAGGAGGAGGGAGAAGAAGAGGAGGAAGAGGAGGAGGAGAAGAAAGAAGAGGAGGAAAAGAAGGAGGAAGAGGGGAGAGACCAAAATATTTGGGTAAAGGGCAGCCCAGCCCCTGGACTGGAAAGCTCAGGGTACCAGTACAGTATGCCAGGTAGGGACTGAGGGATGCTGGGAGAACCTGGAAGCTACATGTGCTCTGGTATGTAAAATATGCATTTCAGCCCTTGTCCCTGGGTCTAAAACCCTGCACAGGGCACACAGAAAGACCCTCTGCAGATCTAAGGGAGCCTTCGGGAGAACCTCTGAAGCCCTTTTTTTGAAGTCCCTTTGAAGGCTAGGTGGCTGTTTGTTTGAGAAAGGACCTCACTATATAGCCCAGGTAGACTAGGAGCTCTCTATGTAAATGAAGCTAACCTCCAAACTCACCGAGCTCTGCCTGCCTCTGGGTCCTGGAATGAAAGGTGTGGACTACTGGTACCATCCATACCTAGTGACACAGGCAGAGAGCTTCAAGGATCTCTGAGGGGGACGTGCTCCTCTAATTTGTGGTTTGTCAGTTTGAACAATGACAGGGAGGCTGACAAACCCACAGCTTTTGGGCAAACACGTCCTGATCTGGCCTTGAGCTTGTGACCCTTCTGGTGGAGAAGAGGTCCCATCAAGCCCTTTCTTTTAAGCTGCTAGACTTTTATTTCAGGTCGGGAGGGTGAAGAAGAAACCAGAAGTTTGCCATCTTGTTTTTTGTTTGGTTGGTTGGGGTTTTTTTGTTTTTTGTTTTTTTTCCAAGACAGAGTTTCTCTGCATAGCCCTGGCTGTCCTGGAACTCACTCTGTAGACCAGGCTGGCCTTGAACTCAGAAATCCACCTGCCTCTGCCTCCCAAGTGCTGGGATTAAAGGCGTGCGCCACCACTGCCCAGCTTGTTTTTTTTTTTTAAACCTTTTATTGATTCTTTGTGAATTTCACATTATGCACCTGAATCCCACTCATCTCTCCATCCCTTCATATCCACCATTCCCCCTTGCAACCTCTCCCTACCCGTAAAACAAAATAAGAATTACAAAACAGGGAGGGGGGAGGGAACAGGGTTTTCTTTGGAGGGGAAACTGGGAAGGGGGATATCATTCAAAATGTAAATAAAGAAAATATCTAATAAAAAATAATTGCAAAGTTGGGCGGTGGTGGTACACGCCTTTAATCCCAGCACTTGGGAGGCAGAGGCAGGCGGATTTCTGAGTTCGAGGCCAACCTGGTCTACAGAATGAGTTCCAGGACAGCCAGGACTACACAGAGAAACCCTGCCTCAAAAAAGCCAAATAATAATAATAATAATAATAATAATAATAATAATAATAATAATAATTACAGAATATAATATTCACAAAAAAGAATTACAGAACAAAACATATTTTCGTGGAAGATAGAGTGTCACAGTGTGTCCCTCAGTACACACATCTGTCCACCCTCTGTCCACACATCTTCACTTGCAAATGTTCATTGCAATGAATCACTGGTCTGTTTCCAGGCCTCTGACTTTGGCTACACTATCAATACTAGATCCTCATATCCTTTCAGATATCCTGTTGTTGCTGATGTGTTTATAAAAATATAAGGAGATAAAGAATATGTCCTATTGGGGTGTGGTCAAACATGGAGGAAGAGGGTGTCTCGGAGGGCCCAGACTGAGGCATCCCTTCCCCTGAGGGACCAGCCACATGATAGTATAGTATAGAATAGAGTTTATTCAAGGGATGGGGAGGGGAGTTAAGAGGGTAGTAGAGGCAGAGAAGGGCAGAGAGAGGGAGAGAGTAGAGAAGTAGAGGCAGGCCATGGTCATGAGCATGTGGAGAGAGGGGTGGGGGAAGGGAGAGCAAGGGCAGGAGAGAAGCTAGAGATCAAGAGAGTGCCATTGTTTATTTGTTTTTGTTTTTTGTGGGGTTTTTTGTTTTGTTTTTTTGAGATAGGGTTTCTCTGTATAGCCTTGGCTGTTCTGGAACTCACTCTGTAGACCAGGCTGGCCTTGAACTCAGAAGTTTGTTTGTTTGTTTTTGAGACAGAGTTTTTCTTTGTAGCCTTGTTTCTCTAGGGACTCAATCTATAGACTAGGCTTCCCCAAACTCACAAGATCTGCCTGCCTCTGCCTCCTGAGTACTGGGATTAAAGGTGTGGGCCACCACCACCACCACCAGGCTGAATTTTGCCATCTTTAATATCCAATAGGCTCTCTGCCTGCTATCAGGAAATCTATCTAACTCCTAGTCTCACAGGAAGGATGACCATGGACTTCTTGATTTATCTACCTCCACCTCAAAGTGCTGGGATTTCACACTGGTGGCACCACATGCCAACACATCTGAGAAAACTGAAAACCCATTCTCTACCTCTGGCTTAAATGTAAGTACTTTCAGCAACTATCTATACTAGTTTCAACTATCCAACTTGACTCATCCTGCTTATTTAAAGTAGTCATTAATTTTCATTTATCTTAAAATTTGAGATAGAGTTTCACTTTATAGCCTTGGCTGATATGGAGCTCACATATGGCTTCAAACACATACAGGTCTTCCTGCCTCTGACACCTGAGTACTAGGAGTATAGGACTATGCCACCATGTCTGGCAATAATTTATCTAATTTATCTATCTACCTATATCTATATATTAGTGTATAAGTGTTTTGCTTGCGTGTATGCATTTGTACACCAACTGTATGCCGTCCCCTGGAGACTAGAAGAGGATGTTGGAACCACTGAATTGAGTTACAATATATTGTGAGCTGCTATGTGGGTGTGGGAATTGAACTCCGTCAACCAGTGATCTTAACTGCTAAGGCATTTCTCCATTGCCCCCCTTCTTTTTTTTTTTTTTTTTTTTTTAATTCAAGGTTTGCGTAACTCAGGCTGTCCTTGAATTCCTTCAATCCTCCTGCCTCAGCCTCCTGAGTTTAGTTTGCATGCTAGGGCTGACTACCACAACAGTTTAGGTTGAGACTCTTTTTTGACGTCCCCAAAGATAAGTCTTCGGAATTTTATCAACACCAGCCAGTCTCTGTCTGGCGGAGCACGCGGCCGGTCTCCTAGCAACCAGACCGCGTTCCTCCCAGCTGGCTGCTTAGGGCCTGGGCTTCCAGCGCCCAGCATGCCCCGCGGCCCGGCGCACACTACGCGTCCCACAATGCCTCACGGCTCCGCCCCACTCCCGCGGAGACCCCGCCAAGCAGCGCTGCGACCCCAGCCCACCGCCTGCAGCCTGCTGGGCTGCGCAGGCCGGGCGCCATGCGGAGGGGCGAGCGCAGAGTCACCGGAGGCTCTGAGTCTGAATCTCCGCTGCTCGAGGGCCGCCGCAGCACGGAGTCCGAGGTCTACGACGATGGCACTAACACCTTCTTTTGGTGAGGGTCTCCCGCGTCGGGATCGGAGATTGGGATAGACAGTTTAGATTTGAGTAGGGAACCGTCAGGGCCTAGATCAGCCAGGG
>NW_022196904.1:130269292-130272168 GCF_008632895.1 Mastomys coucha
CCCATGGTCGTCTACGTAAGAGATGGCGAGTGTTTTTTCGGGTCGGGGAAGCCCCGGGATGAGCTCTGGAAGGCCTGGCCACTACATATTAGTGACTTTCAGGTTTCCTTTCTGTTAGATAGTTGATGTTCCCCTGCTCTCCCCTCGTAACATTTCCCTGAAGTGGCCTGATGGGTATGGCATATTTGTGTGGTAGGTTTTGCTTACTGCTACCCTTTTCAGTGACCCTGGCTTGCGCAACTCAATCTCTGACAAGTTTTGGGGTCAGGCTGCTCCTGCTGCCTTTAGTGGAGTGGGTGCCTAGGAATTGCAGGTGTTTTACTTCTTTGAAGGACCATGCCACCGCCCTGGCTGACCAGTATAAGGTGTAATCCCATGACCTTGGGCTAACCCTTCCCTTTATCTTTCCTTGTTTGTGAGAAAGAGCAAGCTTCATGAGAGGAATGGCTTTGCCTTTATTTCAGACGGCTAAGTTTCCACGAACCTGTGCAGTCCAAGGGTGGGCCCTTGCAGACAGGTGGGACTCAAGTGCACAGAGACAAATGTGTTCCCAGTGGAGAGGATGTTTTAAGTCGAAGTAGCTCTGAGGGGACAGAGTTGTGGCAGTGTCTGGACCACATCTGATCAGAGAGAAGCCTGGTGTGGATGTGTTTGGATAATTCAGGAGAAGGTGCCAACACACAGATAGGGTCCTTGGTCCTCCGAGGAACTCTTGTCGTATTTCAGCTTGTATCTCTGGCTTGCAAGTGGGAGTGGTAGCTGGGGCACTGGTGAGATACAGTTGAAATAGCAGGAAAGTGGGTTGGGTGTGGGAGATAGCTTTGCATCTGGACCTTATCCTAGTAGCACCTTCCCTGGGCTATAGACAGCTTCTGCATTAAGATCCAACCAGAACCGCTTTTCCATATGATGCCTCCTGGTGACTGAAAACAATAGAGGGAAAAGAAGCAATCCCAGCACTCGGAAGGCAGAGAGGCAGGTGGTCTCTGTGAGTTTGAAACCAACCTGGTCTCTACATAGTGAGTTCCAGGACAGCCAGACCCTGGAGATACAGAGAGTGCTCAAAAGCAAACGTGGGGCAGTTGAACTTGTGGGAATGGTGCCAGAGCTAGTGCCAGTGGACTTCTCTGACCTTTGAGGTCCTTTGGACATTGAAATGACCTAGAAGTCAGGGTGTTGCAACCCCATAACTGATCTCAAGACTGACCCCATACCTAATGAGGGCATATGACAGGACATATGGTCTCTAACCCCATAACTGACCCCATACCATCTCAATCACATCCTGGATGACAGGACAAAGGGAAATGATGCTTATAAAATCCCTGGCCCACATCTGGTTTTTGTTTTTATAAACCTTGTATTGCCCTACTTCAGGGCCAAGAGATCTTTGTGGCAGGAGCCTGCTTCTGGTTGCCTTCGTAAATAAAGGACTCTTAAGTGGCCTTACATTCATAGCAGTCTGTGAGTTACTCAAGTGGGTATCATTCTCTATCAGGTATCCTCCATCATGCCTCTTGGACAGGAGAGAGGCATGACCGTCCCCAGTACAGTTGATGTCCACTGGACAGAGAATTCTGGAGTGGGTTGCTGGCTTGCCTTTCGTGTTTTATATTAATTTATTCATTCAGTGATTCTTCAGTGTCGTTATGCTATGTGCTTATGCTAAGTGTCATTACTATTTTAGGGGATGTATCAGGAAACGAAACAAGAGCTCAGATTCTGGCACAGACCTGGAACTTTATTTATATAAAGTTTTATTTTGTGTGTGTTGATGTTCTGCAAGCATGTGTGTCAAACATGTATGCAATGTCCCTAGAAGCCAGAAGAGGGCGTTGGATCCCTTGGAACTATAATTCCAGACCGGTGAGCTGCTGAGTGGATGGTTGTTAGGGATCTCATCTGGGTCCTCTGGAAGAGTAGCCTGTGTCCTTAACACGCTCTGAGCCAGCGCTCCAACCCCCTTCCACCCAGTATCACTTTCTTCTTCTTTTTTTTTTTTAAAGATTTATTTATTTATTATATATAAGTACACTGTAGCTGTCTTCAGACACCCTAGTAGAGGGCATCAGATCTCATTACGGATGGTTGTGAGTCACCATGTGGCTGCTGGGATTTGAACTCAGGACCTGTGGAGGGGCAGTCAGTGCTTTTCACCACTGAGCAATTTCACCAGCCCCCAGTATCACTTTCTAACCCACTCCCGCCAGCATGGAGTCAGTGACAGTTTGAGAATTGGTAATCCACACTTGGATCTTAGAACGTGGTGCTTCTAGTGGGCCATCTAGGTGAGCTGGGGCAGAAATCACCAGTACGTCCGCAGTAATTATTTCTGCAGCTTCAGATATGTGATCAATCTCTGTGGGCTAGGGCTTACCTAGATTTGCCCACATTTAGCAAGCATGATTTAGTAATTCATACATACTTTTTTTTACTATCAGATCAGCAGGCCAAGAAAGCAGTGTAACAGGCTAAAAGCCTCTTGGAAGACCTGACTGGGACAATCCCTGTCCCTTTCTTGGCAACGCCTTCATGTTTTCCTGGTTGGTTCTGGCAGGGCTGCCTTCCTACCCACTCAGCATGAAGAGCATGGTCATCTCCAGGGAAGAACAACAGCTGGTATTTTCCACTCATAGCAAGGAACCAGTTTGTCCTCATGCCTGACCCCAGGCAGTGACTGCAGTCCCGAAATTTACATAGGTCAACTCACATATTCAGCCTGGTCATGGGATTCAGACCATCCCAGCGTCTGCCTATGGTAGGGAGGAGTAGGAGGCACGAGTGCACAAACTTGACATTCTGGAAGGTGAACCATGACCTGCTTCAGCAATCTGTTGTGCCTCCCTCCCCCATTCCCTCACCTCTGTGTGTGTGTG
>NW_022196904.1:130272178-130315366 GCF_008632895.1 Mastomys coucha
TACACTCTTGAGCAACCATTGATTGAAACATTCTGAGGTCTTCTGCTGTGAGTCTGTTTGGCTAATGCTCTCCCTCCTGTTTCCCCTTTCCCAGATCAGGGGAGGCCAGGTTTTGGTGACTGTGTGAATAATGGGGTGAACATTGACTTCAAGGGAAAGGTGCTACTTATTGTTTATTACTGAGAAGAAATAAAAAATAGTACTCCCTTTCAAGATCATACACAGCCAAGGATGTCCTCAGCTTACTGGCTACTTCAAAAGCTATGAGAAGATCAGAACAGGACAGAAACCAAGGAACTGAAGTAATTTCTAAGATCTTCGGAAAAGAGCTGGGGAATGTACTTTAGTGGTAGAGTTCTTGTCTAGCATATATAAGGCCGTAAGCCCAGTTCTCATTACTGGAGGGGAAACTGGGGGAAGCCTTCCACATTCACTGTGTTACAGTAATCACTTTCTGACCATATCTACCTGTGCTGTAGGCAGTACACATCAACCCCTGTGGTGCCCATGGGAATGGTCAGTCAGCCTCTCTCCTGTGCTTTATAAACCTTGTATTGCCCAAGAGTACTTGGTGGTCCTCTCTGCTCTGACACTACCTGTGTGTTTTTGGATTCAGGCGTGCCCACACCTTAACTGTGCTGTTCATCCTCACCTGTGCACTTGGCTATGTGACTCTCCTGGAAGAAACCCCTCAGGATACAGCCTACAACACTAAGAGGTAACTGCTTCTGTTCAGAGGGTGTGATGCTCTGTGGAGCTCTGGCCAGCCTGGGCTCTGTGTTTTCCTTGTATGTCTAAGTGACTGGCCAGTGTACCTTTCCTTGAAGCTGTGTAGCGTTTCTTGAGTGGTAGGGATGTTGTGCTTTAGCCTTCGGGGTGACTCCCCCTAGCTGGTATGCAGAAGCCTCGTGAGAGTGACCACATCATCACACCAACAGCTCACCCTCAGAGTGGTAGACTCCAGGACATAAGGATTCTCAGACTGTCTGGGATATAGAGCCACCAGCAATGTATCCTGTGATGGCACTTATGTCCTTGAGTACAACTGTGGTGTTGGTACCAGCACTAAACATTTAAACAAACTATATAAGAAGCTGGATGGACGTTTGATGACCACCTGTTTCCTTGCTTCTCGAGATTCACCAAAGCATGCAGGTCACGACCACTGTCCCTAGCACACAGGGACAAGGTCCGTCAGAGTACTGATAGACTCTTCTGTTGCTCCTCTGGTTCTCTGGGCTGCATATTTGCCCTGGAATGCTGCCTGGGAAGGAAAGTCAATTACTGCTACAGTTACTGTTACTATGCAGATCTTACTTGAACTGGGAGGCTAGAGGGGAGGCCAGAGAGTATTTATATTTAGTAGGAAGATACAGAGGGAGTCATGAGAGGCCTAGTGAGGTTTCAAGGCTACTTTGGTTGCTTGTCCCTGGGGTGTGTGGAATCCCCATGGTCTTAACACTTCTAGGCTAAAATTTTGTTTTTGAAAAATGGGAGTCTTAGTACCTTGCTGTAAGAATTGAATGGGGTGCTGGGTAGTGGTGGCACACACCTTTAATCCCAGCACTTGGGAGGCAGAAGCAAGTGGATTTCTGAGTTCAAGGCCAGCCTGGTCTACAGAGTGAGTTCCAGGACAGCCAGGGCTACAACAGAGAAACCCTGTCTCGAACCTCCCCCCCCCAAAAAAAAAGTAATTAAATGGGGTAACAATGAGTCTGGAGTGAACATAGTCATATCCCCTCTCCAGTATCAGTGGGCCACTTGAGATTGACCACATCATCACACCAGCAGCTCACCCTCAGTGTGGTAGATTCCAGGACATAAGAATTCTCAGATTGTCTGGACCCTAGGACTCCCTTCTGCCTTTCTTGTGCAATACAGGTAACACCCCTAGCTCGTTTCCCAGCTGTTCCTAGCCCATTCTCCATGAAATTCTCTACTGCTCAGTGGCTTCCAGCTCATAGTCAGCCTTTCAGGGATGTTTTCTCTCTCCTCCCCCCTCCTCTCCTCCCCTCTTCTCTCCTCTCCTCTCCTCTCCTCTCCTCTCCTCTCCTCTCCTCTCCTCTCCCCTCCTCTCCCCTCCCCTCTCCTGAGCTTGTTGGGATAGCTTGCTCCCATGCCCTCTAGCTCTTCTGTAGATGTCTGGCCTGGCCTTTGCTGGTCCTTCTTGCTCATTCTCATCTACAGGCCTGCCTGTTCTCCCTCCTTTCTTGGGAAGGCTTCTACCAGAATCTAAGTCTCAGGCAAGGTCTATAAGCTCAACATGCTCTTAGGGAGGCGAGTTAATACTGAGAGAGGAGCTTGTGCTTCTCGGCTGTTGGGTCAAGTCTGCTTTGTCCTTCTCGTCCTGGTGCCGACAGAGGGCTCATCTGCAGATATTGGTTCTTGGGGTATGGAGGCAGTATACTCTTGTTTATGCCTGTATCTGCTCAGAGGGAATTTTCAAATAGAACTGGGTCTTAGCCAGGTATGGTTGCTCACACATGTAAACCTAGCACTTGGGAAACTAAGGCAGGAGGATCAGAAGTTAGGCCATTCTTGGCTACATGGTGAGTTCAAGACCAGCCTGGGTTACATGAGACCGTGTTTCGGAAAAACAAAGAGGACATGGTGGTACACACCTTTCTAGCACTGAGAAGCAGAAAAGCAGATCTCTGTGAGTTTGAAGCCAGCCTCGTCTTCAGGCCATTTTTTGAGACCCTGTCTCAAAAAAAAAAAAGAAAAAGAAAAAGAAACAAACAAACAACAATGAAATGTGTCTGCTGGCTTCCTCTGAATTCATCTGTGTGTACCCAAGAATAGAGGGCCAGTAGGATCTGCAAGGCACAGTAAGAAGTCCAAAGAGATGAGACATTACTCCATCTCAGGAGGTGCTCCCCAGGAACTGGATATATCACTCAGGGGGCTAGGGTTTAATCCTTAGCACCACACCCTGCACTCCAAAAAAGTTTCTCTATATGACAAGTTTAGCTAAAGATGCCCAGGTCTGATGTCACTGGGCAAGAGTTGTCTCAAGGAAGAGTACAGTCCTCCCTCTGATGAGCAAGAACATGCAAAGATACCCTGGGATGGTCACCAGTCACTTGCCAGAGCTGTTACAGAGCTGTTGTCCACCCAGTCTGTTGGTCCCATTGTCAATACTAGGTGACGCAGACCCTGGAGAGCCCAAGAGCTCAGACTCCCGAGTGTAAGGAGGGTAGCACTGTGGACTGTGTGGACACAGCTCTTTTACACCCAGCACAAACCTCCCCCGGGGGACACTGGACATCTGTTCCTCATGTTCTTTGTCTCCCTCTTTCCTCTTTAAGAACATGAAGGAACTACCTTTCTGGCTTGTAATTCTTCAGGTAGAGCCTGGAATCTGCTATTTGCCCCTCCCTTGGACTACGGCAGTTTTCTTATGGGTTTAAAAAGTAGGCTTAGTGACAAGCATGTTACCTACTGAGCCATTTTACCAACTTTATAGAAAATTTTTTCAGGCGGTGGTGGTGCATGCCTTTAATCCTAGTACTTGGGAGGCAGAGGCAGGTGGATTTCTGAGTTTGAAGCCAGCCTAGTCTACAGAGTGAGTTCTAGGACAGCCAAGGCTACTCAGAGAAACCCTGTCTCAAAAAAAAGGAAGAAAAAGAAAATATTTTATAATTTTTGTGGTGTTTGTTCATGTGCTAGTTTTTCATCACATTTGTTTTATGTTTGCCTGTATATGTATTTTTCATTTAAAAATTTAATTTTACCTCTGTGTATGTATGTATTGGGATATGTAAGTGAGTGTCCTCAGAGCCCAAAAGAGGATGTCGAATCCCCTGGAGCTACAGTTGTGAGTCACAGTATAGGGGCTGGAGTCTAAATCCGGGTCTCTTGTAAGAACAACAGATGTTCTTAACTACTGAGCAATCTCTTCAGCTCCCCAAGATTTATTTTTTTTATTTTTTATTTTTTATTTATTATATGTGAGTACAATGTAGCTTGTCTTCAGACACTCCAGAAGAGAGTGTCAGATCTCATTACAGATGGTTGTAAGCCACTATGTGGTTGCTGGAATTTGAACTCAGGACCTTCAGAAGAGCAGTCAGTGCTCTTAACTGCTAAGCCATCTCTCCAGCCCCCCAAGATTTATTTTTAACATATTTTTAAAAAAGATTTATTTATTCTTATTTATATGAGTACACTGTAGCTGTCTTCAGGCACACCAGAAGAGGGCATTGGATCCCGTTACAGATAGTTGTGAGCCACCATGTGGTTGCTGGGAATTGAACTCAGGACCTCTGGAAGAGGAGTCATTGTTCTTAACCACTGAGTCATCTCTCCAGCCCAACATAATTCTTAAGATTTACTTAATTTTTATGTGCATATATATGTGCCTGTGTGAGTTACATGTACTGTGTACATATAAGTGCCCATGGGTATCAGAGGGCATTGGATCCCTTGGATTTGGAGTTATAGTCAGTTATGAGCCTTTTGATATGAGTGCTGGGAACTGAGCTCAGGCCCTCTACACCAGCAGCTAATGCTCTTAACTAGTGTGCCATCTCTCCTGCCCCCTTTGTAAAGTGTTTCCTTTCAACTTGTGTATCATTGCTCTTTGTCTTTGAGATGTGGGGTGTGTTTCACTATATTGCCAGCCTTGCCCTGAAATTCAACAAGTGGACCAGGCTGGTCTGGAACTCACAGATCCACTTACCTCTGCCTCTCAAGTGTTGTGATTAAAGGCATGCTCTACCATACCCAACTGCCAGTTTGTTCTTGAACTCCAGGGCTCAAGTAATCCGTTTGTCTCAGCCTCTTGACTAGCCAGGACTCTCTACTCAGTACAGCTTTGTTTTCTTCTCACATTAACCTGTTGGTCTACACTTCGATGCATTTCTAATAAAGTTCCAGCTTGGTAAGTTTGAGACGCACATACCTACATGCCTGTTGCTGACTGTGGCAGCCTTGGGTCTCACACCACGTGTTCTGGTTTCCAAGGGGTGGTGTTGCTATGTTAGTTTCTGTGCCTGGCTTCTTCCTCACACCAGGGATGTCTATCTTTGTAGACAGACTGTCAGTACTGTTAGTAAGCTGTCCCACACAGATGGCTCATGATTGATCATCTGGAGTGGTGATCTGGGGCACTTTAGGCTCTTTCACCTCAGTTAGTGAGCTGTCCACTCCATTTACAATTTTAGAAAATTTACAAATTTAAAACCTACCCATGATAAGATTACATACCTGTCATAGCGCTAAGTTGTTTGAAGCAGGGGACTCCTAAGTTCTAAGCCAGAGCTGTGCAGTGAGTGCTCTATTCCTCCTGACAGCAGTGTTATAGAACCAGGTTGGAGACTGATCCATAAAGTGACATGTGCCTTGGAGAGCTGCAGATGTTCTGCTAAGATTAGGGGTGGCTTTCATCTTGTCTGCTCGGGTAAGCAAGTAATACTCAGGCTAAGGGCAGAGCAGAGTGAGACTGGTATTCCTGTGAACATTTGCCTGAGTGGGTCCTTAGCAAGGACTGTGGCCTCACAGGTTCAGCCAGCCTTGGCTTTGCGTGGTCCATGCTTCTGCACCCTGTGCCCTGTTTTCAATGTCTGGTCTACATGTAGGTATCATACTTTCCATCTTGCACCTCCAAGAGTACATTGGTGTTGGAAGTGGTGGTCCAACAGGACAGAAATTCTGGGAAGACCCACTAGGCCTGTGCTATGAGTTAGCCATTAGATCCTGATGTTTTTCAGAGGCTTTATGAGGGCTAATCCTGTGTTCAAGTGAATCGGTGGTGACACTCTAAATGACATGAGAAACCAAACACACGTCCGTCTGAGAGTGGTGCTGCTTGTGGGCTGTGGAGGTGGAGTGAGCCATTGCAGATCAGCCTCCCACCGAGTAGCTGCCAGACGGAGTTGTGGGCTACTTCCAGCATGGCAGGGACTAGCCTATCACGGGTGTCCACTGGGGTCCCTGCTGCCTCCCACCTCTGCCTGAAAGAAGCCTGCGCACACTGAAGGCTGTCTGTTCTTTATTTGCAGAGGTATTGTGGCCAGTATTTTGGTTTTCTTATGTTTTGGAGTCACACAAGCTAAAGACGGGCCATTTTCCAGACCTCATCCAGGTAACTCACCGTTTCTTTTCCATGTGTGCCACGTCTCTCTTCTGTTCTGGGCAGCTACAGTATCTGTGCTGCTGGATGTGAATGTTCTGTTCCCCTCTGCCAGCTCCTCCTGTGGCTGCTACCCCACGGCATGGAGAGCTGGCTGTACTTCCTCCACTTGTCTCTCCCCTGTCCTGTGGCTTTCTCACCTTCCTGCTGACCAGGGTGCCCGCCTGGGGTATTAGGAGGGGCTGGAGACCTAGGAGTAGCCATTGAGTACTGTTTCCACCACCCCCACCCCAAGTTTTGACAAATCTGTGGCATCAAATTGCCCCCTGTGAACCTCAGCTGGAGGACACAGACCACCCACTTGTCTGCTCAGTTGGCCAGAGCTCAGATGAGGAGGCCCTTGAGGCTACAAGTTGGTTGGTGTCACAAGTTGGCGTATACTGAAAAACATGTTTTCTTTTCTGCCCCAATGGGAGTGTAAACTGTGAAAATACAGAAACTATTTTTAGACATTTTAAAAAATAAACACTTAAATTTGGATGTGTTGTGTATATTTATTTATTTACTTAATTTTGAGGGTCTCACTGTTGCTCAGGCTAACCTTAAATTCTCAGATTCAAGGAATTCTTTTGCCCCTCTTCCCGTATACTAGAACCACAAGTGAGTCCCCCAGTATTGCAGATTTTCCTGGGTTTACTTTTGTATTGTTTTATAAAGTAGGCAATCTTGAGAGATTTTCCCATGTATCTGTGTACTTACTTGATGGTTTAACCAACCACTGTGGGAGAAGAGATAAGGGATTAGCCTTGAGCTTGTTAGTCTTCAAGACTAGGGAATGTCTGCCAAGGGTGAGTTAGTTCTGAGGCTGTGAACACCGATTCCTCTGTGGTCCTGAAGCTCTGAGCTGAGCCCTTGAGGACCTGAGCAGGCTGTAGGGTTTGTGATTGCTGCTAGATTTCTGAGTGGCCTCCACCCTCTGAACCCATGCAGCCTTGCCATGCTAGGAGTTGAACTAGAGCCACAGAAAGGGGAAAGAATTAAAAAGTGCCCACTTCATTTTAGCAGCAAATGTTTGTGATTTTGTTGTTGTTGTTGTTTTTTGTCTTTTGTGTAGCCCTGGCTGTCCTAGAACTATCTCTATAGATCAGATTGGCCTTGAATTCACAGAGATCCTCCTGTTTCTATCTCCTCAGTGCTGGGATTAAAGGTGTGTGCCACCACTACCCAGCTTATTTGTGATTCTTTTTTTCTTAGATTTATTTATTTATCTTATGTATATGAATACACTGTAGCTGTCTTCAGACACACCACAAGAGGGCATCAGACCCCATTACAGATGGTTGTGAGCCACCATGTGGTTGCTGGGAATTGAACTTGGGACCTCTGGAAGAGCAGTCAGTGCTCTTAACCACTGAGCCACCTCTCCAGCCCCATGTGTGATGTTTTAAGATGCCGTTTTTTGAAGTAAGTTTCCCTGGATGATTTGTCCTCTGACACAGTGGGAAAAGTCAACAGCACCTGTAGAATTATATTTGGAGCTGGCACTCTATTTTTAATTTGATTATTATCACATGTACATGTGTATATTTGGTTTATACTGGAAAGGAAGGATGCATAACTTTAGGTGTTAATGTTGTATAGTTTGCTTTGTTACAATAAAACTACCATGTGTCCAGGGACAAGGGATGGCTAATTGCTAAGGGCTTGTCCTGCGTTTGGAGGAGGAGAGCTGTAAGCCATATGGTAAGGCATCTTCCTTCAAGAGCCACATCTCAAGGAGCATGACAGGGACCACACTGGCCAACTGGCAGTAACTTGCTTCTGCACTTGGCTCCTGGACTCTTAAAGTGTCTCCAAAACACACGGGTTCTCTAGTCCAGGGGCCACAAGCCCTGTATCATAGCAAACAGAAGTCACCATGCATGAAAGTTCCCATGGAACTCTGATCTGAGTGACTGCAGTTCCAGCTCCCAGCACTAGAGTGTTGGTCTTCTCCCTCCTGTTTTTTTTTTTTCTAATAGGGTCTCACTGTGTAGCTCTGGCTGCCTAGAACCATGCTGACCAGGCTGGTGTCTGTCTCCCGAGTGCTGCCACTAAAGGCATGTGTGACGAAGCCCAGGAGTCCTCTCCTAACACACATGCTCACCTGTGCTCTGCTCTGCCTTTCCTTCTAGTGTAGTTGCTTTGCATAAGCTCTAGGCTTCTTCACCATTCTGTCTTATTCATGCAGGAAGTCCGTCCTCAGCCACTTCCCACCTCACTTTTTGTTGATATGCTGAGCATGGAACCCAGGGTCTCCAGTGAAAGGGTGTGTTCTGTAGCTGAGCAGGTCAATGCACTGTGAGAGGGGCAGCTCCAAGAGTGTCCACCCTAGGGAGGAGGGCTCCCTGCCCTACCTACTGTTCCGCTCTTAGGAAAACCCAGTCAGGCTGCCTCAACCAGGGCCATTATCTGCCTGGCCTCATTAGAGCAGCAAACGGAGGCTTCAGCTGACCTGTCTGGGGAGTTGCTTTATTTGGAAACTGTAATTGGCTGTGATTCTGAGTGAGTACCTTGAAACAGGTCCCAGTTCTTTTGAAACAGCCTCCCTCGGCTCAGGTTTTTACTTTTGTTTTGTCTATTTGCAGTGCTAGGAGCTGAACTCTGGGTCTCATTCGTCCTATACAAATGTGCCCCACTAGCTACAACCCCAGCCCTTCCCAAAAGCTAGGGTTCAGCACCATCCCCAGCACATCTAGGGTTCAGCACCACCCCCAGCACATCTAGGGTTCAGCACCATCCACAGCACAACTAGGGTTCAGCGCCATCCCCAGCACATTTAGGGTTCAGTGCCATCCCCAGTACTGCTGAGCTGCCTTTGATCCTTTCTCACATTTTATGTTGGTAGACAAGGGGCACTGGTATCAGAACAACCAACACAAGGAGTCGGGTTTGGGGTGGATCTTCAGGATGGGCCTCAAGGAGGCAAGGGTCACGTGCTTCTGCTTCTGATTTGGGCTCTTCTTGCAAAGAAGATGGGAAGATGGGAAAGAGCAGTAGCCGAAGAGGTGACATCAGCATTAGAACTGATGACATAAGGGTTCCTGTTGGAGGTGTGGCCTGAAGTATCTTCTCACATACACACACACTGCAGGAGTGGGGGTCATCTTGCTACCCTCAGCTAGTGAAGATTTTCACACAGCCTCTTCCCCCACTTCAAGTGTGAAGAACATTCATAACCACCATCTGTATATGAGAATAACATGAGAGAATGCCATGGAGGGCTTCCTACATCATGTTTCCTGTCTGTCAGGGTTGGTCATTCTCAACCAAGTAGATCAGGTCGCACATTCTTAATGCATGGAATTTCCCTGGCTCTTTAGTACTATAGTGCATTCAGGGATGGAGGGGCATTTCAATAGGAGAAGTCTGCTGATATAAATATGGTTTGTGTTAAAACACTTTCCTAAATGCAGAAGACTAAAAGTTCATACTCATTCATGATAAGAAATTGAACATATTAGAATTATGAGATTTTCATCCCTGGAAAAGGTGTCTAGCAGAGTGTGGTGCAGGTCAGCACATTAGTACATCTAAGAGCAGGATGCTGCCATCGCCTCTTTTACAAGCATCATAGGTCTTCGTGCCTCTGCAGCAAGACAAACGGAGTAAAGACCCCAGGACTTGGAGAGGAAAGCATCTCACATTTCATAGGAAGTTCTGCGTGTAATTTCATTTAGTCCTTGCTTATAAAGATTCTATGAAGGACACCTAAGCATCCTTTTAAAAAAGACTGCCTATGATCAGGAGCCTCCTGGGGCTGGGTGGGGCCTAGCGCCCCCGAGCAGAGCCCCTGACATTGCTGTTATCTTGTTGTAGCTTACTGGCGGTTTTGGCTGTGTGTTAGTGTGGTCTACGAGTTGTTTCTCATCTTCATCCTTTTCCAGGTAAGCAGCTTTTCTTGGTTGATAAAACAGGAATAGATAATAGAGGAGGCGTGAATCTCCAGGCCCCAGAGTGCTGGCAAGAAGCCAGGCTGGACCAGCACAGGTAGACACAAACTGTCTTACCTCCAGGCTGGCCCATACGGAAGGGTGTCTTAGTGTGGGTACCGGCACAGGCTACTGCCATACTTGTGTGCAAGCCGGGACACACACAGGGAATACAGCTCATCTGATTACAAGACAGGTAAAGTGCAGTCCAGCAGATCTGCCCCTGGCCTGAAGCTGAACAGCTGCAGCTCTAGGAACTTTGGCCCACCGGGGACCCAGGGAGCTGGTGGGCTTGGCAACTCACTGGGGAGTGGGGGGATGGGGATGGAGTGCTACATTATGTGTTCACTAATGGTCTACTCTGCTTCAGTCCCTGAATTCTGAGCTCCATGAGTGAGTGGCTAGGTTTTTTTTATTGTGCTAAATTCCCCATCTGGGGCAATTATGCAGGGCTGAGTCCCTGTGCATGTACAAACATCCTAGCAGAGCCAGCACTCAGATATCTTTGCTAGTCTCTCTGTTCTACCCTCCAGTTACCTGCTATATGTCAGGACTTGTCTCAGAACACCTCGAGTGAACCTTGTGAACCCTTGATAACCCACATCCTATCTCTGAGGCCCACCCAGCTGTATCATCAGCACAGTGCCTCTTCCTATGGCTGAAGGACATTTCAGCACCTGAGAGACATTTGGTTTCCCATTGAGAGCTGCTGTGAATCAAGCTGCTCTCCACATTGTCAGGGCTTGTAGGAAACAAAGTTCCATCTCTCCTAGACAGGCCCTCTGTGTCTCACCGGTCACATCACGCAGTGCCTTTAATGTTTGAGGAGCTGCCAGATTACCTTCCAGCATGGCCGTGCCACCTTGCATCTCACCAGCGCTGACCTAGAATTCCTGCTGCTTTATACCCTGTCTTTCAATTCTGTTGTGTGAGTGCTCAGAGGTGGAATTGCTGGTGGTGAATGAAATTATATCCTAATGGGTATAAGGTGGCATCTCTTGTCTTTTTTCCTGCCAGGAATTCACTTGAAAACACCATAGCACACCTAAGTGTCTCATCTTCAGGGCTCCTCTGGGTTGTATAGTTCACAGGCTAAGCCTGCTGCTGATGGGATGTCAGCTCTGCAGAGAGCTGGTGGGTGTCTGGTAGGTGAGGTAGCAATACAGTCTTCCACATTGTCCTTCTCTTTCTTTTTCTAAAGATTTATTTGTTTTATGTAATTACACTGTCGCTGTCCTCACACACCAGAAGAGAGTATTGGATTCCATGACAGATGGTGTGAGCCACCATGTGGTTGCTGGGAATTGAACTCGGGACCTCTGGAAGAGCAGTGTTCTTAACCACCGAACCATCTTTCCAGTCCCTGTTCTTCTCTTTCAAGATTGTCCCGTGTCAGCTGATCTCCTGCATTTCCAAATGAATGCTAGAATCACTTTCTGGCCGTGTAAAAGAGCCCATGGGGTTTCTCTTTCTTTCTTGGCAATGCTGGGGATGGAACCTAGTCCTCCTGCAAGCTAGACAAATGCTCTGCTACTGAGCCCCACCCCAACCCTAAGGTGAGGTGTTGACAGGGTTGCATTGGTCAGTTTAGAATGCTGCCATCCCAGTGTTATTAAGTCTTGCAGGTTCATGGACATGAGGTATCTTTCCATCCCTATTTAGCTCTTTGATGTCTTCCTATTATGTTTTATAGTTTTCATAATGTCCATTTTGTACTTCCATTGTTAAATTATTCCCAAGTATTTTATTTGCTAATAGGGTATAGAAATCGTTTATTTTTGTGCTGATTTGTGTCCTGTGGCCTTGCTAAACTTACCAGCTCCAGTACTTCTGTAGGGTTTGCTGTTGGCTGTTGTTTAGCCCCTGCTGTCTGCACCAGGATGCTGTCTTCTATTTCCTACTCTTGCCTGACTCCCCTAGCTGGACCTTCCAGAGACTGATCACAAGCGTGGACCTCCGTAACGGCTCTCCACCTTACAGGAGTGTCCAGCCTTTCCGTGAGGTGCATCACAAGCATGGACCTTTCCTGGCATGATTTTCTTCTTGGAAGCTATGGGCATTCCTGAGAGGAGGTGGTGGAGTCTAGCCTCCTAATAGTCTGTCTAGGATCTTTGCATCCATATTCATGAGATACTTTATTAGATTTCCTTGAACTGGTTTGTTTGTTTGTTTGTTTGTGTGTTTGCCTGTCTTTGGCATTGGAGTTCATCATTAGAATTTGTCTTTCTTAGGATTTGTGTTTCTTAGAATTTGACCGGATTTAAGGTATAAGCCATCTGTCAAGGGGGCTTCTCCCTGGTAAGACTTACCTTGATCGTGGAGAGGCTCCAGGGCGTCCTTCATACAGGCCTTTTACTGCCTATTTCTGTCTACTCTTTGGAAGGAAATTTCTTTGTGCTATCCATGTCCAGGTAGGAGCCACGACTTGGGCTCCACTATCTCGGGGTTGTGTATGTATGTGTTATGGAATTCCTCTTGAGAAAAACCCGTCTTTTTCCAACCATCTGTTAAGTATCTAATAATTTGTTGTGATCAGCATAACTCAAAGTTAGTTTGTTCAGATTGTGCTCAAATACTGCTTTTATGTTTTTGCTGAAGTTCTTTAGACCTTAGCCGCTCTCCTTTAGTTTCTATCTTGTTTGACACATCCCCTTCTTTAAGGGTTCTTGGTTTTTTATTTGTTGAAGCACTTCCTGACTCAGACCATAGGATGTTCCAATTGTGTGCACCTCCTGCTTGAACCCTGGAATCAGCCTTTGCCCTGGGGCTCTGAAGGATGGATGCTAGTCTTAAGAGACTGCAGTCTGGGAACTGGATTTGCTACAGAGAGTACAACCCATTACCATTATCTTATCAGTTCTAGTGTCTATCTTGAAAGTCCTGTAATGTAGCGACTTCCCTTCTGCCCCTCCCCCATGCCCTCCAGAAGAATGCCATGGCTTCATGGGGTGTCTGTATGGTGATCAGAAGCAGCATTTGTTTTGCAGATATTTTGAATCTAGGAACAGGTAGGTACCCTTGATCCTAAACTTATGTCAAACCTAGCACTCACCTTTTCTGACTTCATATGAGGCCTTGAGGCTTAAGCTGGAAGGTGGTTTCAGGAACCATTCCTGCCTCAGCATGTCCTCAAGTCTTGCTAGTTTGTTTCCAGGACACATGGTATTAACAAGATGGCCACCTGTGGAGTCTGTACCAGGGAGAGGTGAGCCCTGACTTTCAGACCGGGAGCTAGACTCTAGCTGGCCAGCCTGATCTGTCTCCGGTCTTGTCCTGCTCACTTCTGCCCCTCTGCTAGACCTCTTCTTTCTCATGGTCTCTAGGTCTTTGAGGCTTCTCTTTGTCCTGGCTTGAGGTTTGCTTCAAGGGCCCCCTCCCCTTTTGTGCCCAAAAATGTTTCGTCCACCAAGGGGACAGAATTCTTACCAACTGCTGCACATCCAGAAAGATGGGCTTGTGCTTGACAGAGTCCTTGGACATGGCCCTGGACCCTGTGTGAAAGGTAGCAGTGCAGGGCTGCCTCTTCTGGATAGGGATCTAGTCCAATATCCACTGGAGAGAGTATTGTAGGGGGCTGGCATTTGTGCCCTGATGGCTCACTGGGGCTCAGGCACACCCTTAGCCCTAGCTGGGGTGGAAGAGCTGCTGTCCCTGTGACATACTGACCAAGATAGAGGTCACACACCACAGACCACTCCACCCAGGCTGCCTTGCTAAGCCTCACCACACTAATGGCTCTGCTTTGCAGACAGTCCAGGATGGCCGACAGTTTCTGAAGTATGTGGATCCCAGGCTGGGAGTCCCATTGCCAGAGAGGGACTACGGGGGCAACTGCCTCATCTATGATGCTGACAACAAGACTGACCCCTTCCACAACATCTGGGTAGGGGTGTTCTCAACTGTGGGCTTCAGCAGCCCAGGACTGCCCTTGGTTTTATGGGATCAGGCAGGGTTCCTGCTTTTCTTCAGACTCCTACAGGGCAGAGTAGGCCTGTGGCCTTATTCATGTTAGATGAGGATCCATCAGAGGGGCATCCTGGTCTCTTGCCAGTGTGGCTGTCTGAAGGTGTCCATATAGCAACATACTTGCCAGGCTCTGACTTGGCATCAGCCTGGAGGGCTGTGAAGGGGCGGGGAATGACCCTGGGCCTCTGTACAGTATGAGGTTTTATGGTCCCTGGAGACTTGCCCAAAGCCCAAGATACCACAGGGGAGGAGACTACCTGATGGAGGGGCTACCTGAGGTGGGGGCTGGGCCTCAGGGTTGCATCCTTGTTACCTACAGGACAAGCTGGATGGCTTTGTTCCTGCACACTTCATTGGCTGGTATCTGAAGGTAGGGTGACACCATCCTGGTTCTGTCTAGTTCCCCTTTCTCCATGTCTCAGGCCATTTGGGTCCACAAAGGGTAGGTGGGCGAGCCCTGGTGAGGAAGCACTGTGCCGTCCTGGAGAATATGTCTAATACCAGAAACTTGCAGTTTTCTTAGGGGGACTTAAGTGCTTACCTGCTCTTCACATCTATGCCCTGTTCCTAGCACTGTAGCCAGTTAGGAAAAGGGAATGGGCGAAATGGCAAGCCAGGAAGCCCAGGCCAGCCTGGGCCTCAGGTGCACCCCCATAACAGTGCTACCTGTCCATCCCAACCCATGGCTTGAACCAGACCTCTTGTTAGAGCTCAGTGCTAAGTCTCAGGGCCCCTCTATGTTGGCTGAAAATCTTCAAATTAGAAAGGTGGCTGCCTGCCCTCTACATTGACCAGGGGACCTGCTGGGGCTGGGGCAGAAGGCAGGGATTATATGTTTGAGGAGTGTTGTCTGTAGGGAAAGAGTGGTAAAGCCTGATGGGAGCTGTCTGGCCCCTCACAGACCCTCATGATCCGGGACTGGTGGATGTGCATGATCATCAGTGTGATGTTCGAGTTCCTGGAGTATAGCCTGGAGCACCAGCTGCCCAACTTCAGCGAGTGCTGGTGGGACCATGTAGGTGGAGCGGGCAAGGCACAGCCTGGGTGGGCCCAGGCCTGTCATCTCAGGCCCTGTGGTTAATTCCTCTCCTTTCCTGACCCAGTGGATCATGGACGTACTCATCTGCAACGGGCTGGGCATCTACTGTGGCATGAAGACCCTCGAGTGGCTGTCCTTGAAGACATATAAGTGGCAGGGCCTCTGGAACATTCCAACATACAAGTACATCTTGGGAGTTATAGAAGGGAAGGAACCACAGAGCATTGGGCCCCCAAGGACAAGGCCTTGCTACTTGGGAGGGTGGCAAGCAAGACAGTAGAGTGGTAGAGAGTCGACTGTTATTCTTCCATCTGCCTTCCTGGCTTGCTTCTCTCAAGAGGCTGTGGGCCTGATCTATCCACCTCTCATACAGTCTAGGTTGTCCTTAGACGTGCTCTGTAGTCTAGGATGACTCTTGCCCCCACCTCCCAACTCCTGGGAGTCCTAATGTGTATCCCTGTACCAAGCTTCTCTGCTACTTACAAGGTTTAAGAAAAAGAAATTTTACCTGAAATGGTGGTATATACCTACAGAGTCCACTGCTTGGGAAGCTGAGGCAGGAGAATTCCTTGAGCACAGAAGTTCAAGTTTAGTCTAGGCAATCCAGTAAGACTTGTCTCAGAAGGCCCAGAAAAAGTGGGAGCTGAGCTATGCTTACCTACCACACTCAAAACCCTGGGTTCAATACCCAAAACCACATGATGCAAATGTTCTGTAATCCCACATTTGCTGTTTGTTCTTAAGGCAGACTAGAAGTGCAGTTGTCCTCAAGTAGATAGTAAGTTTGAGGCTAGCTAGCCTTGACTACATGAGATCTTATTTCAACAAATGAAAATTAAAAATTAGCCAGGCATAGCAACACGCATACCTTTAATCCCAGATAGGCAGACAGATCTGCATGAATTGGAGGCCAGCCTGGTCTACATAGTGTAAGACCTTGTCCCAGACAACAAAAAGCAGGGTTTAGCCTAGCCCAGGACTTGGGAGGCAGAGGCAGGTAGGTAGATTTCTTGAGTTCAAGGATAGCCTGCTCTACATAGCAAATTCCAGGACAGCCAGAGCTATACAACAGAGAGACCATGTATCAGAAAAAAACAAAATAAAACAAAAAAACAACCAAACGAACAAAACACCAAAAAAGGTTAGAGGAGCTATGCAAGATAGTCCCAGCACTAGAAATGTAGAGGGCAAGAGGATTGAGACCCAGATCCTTGGCACCACAGAGGACAAAAAACCTGGGTACAATAAGAAACAAGGCTCTCTCCTATCTAGGTGCCTCGGCCATGTGTATAGCCCCCTCTGAGTAGCTGTGTGGGATTTTGAAAAGGGCAGAGCCTTATGTCTGCTGAGGAAGGCAATAGCACTGACTCATAGGTTCTGGCTGTAGCTCTGTGACCTGAATAAAGCTGGTTGACTGGCCATGCCCTCAGGCTGCTGGCTCTCTGGTTCCCAGGGGCAAGATGAAGAGGATTGCCTTTCAGTTCACGCCTTACAGCTGGGTACGCTTCGAGTGGAAACCAGCCTCCAGCCTGCACCGCTGGCTGGCCGTGTGTGGCATCATCCTAGTGGTAAGTCCCAGCAGCCTGGTGACTGGGTATCCATGCAACACCAGTGGTTAGTTCTAGAACTGATGAACTGACCTTCTCCCATCCCCTAGTTCCTGCTGGCAGAGCTGAACACCTTCTACTTGAAGTTTGTGCTATGGATGCCCCCTGAACACTACCTGGTCCTTCTGCGGCTTGTCTTCTTTGTGAACGTGGGTGGTGTGGCCATGCGTGAGATCTATGACTTCATGGATGAATTGTGAGGGCTGCCATAGGGCCTAGGGGGTGGGATGCCAGAGCCTGGGGGCCCCAAGGGTATTTGGGGTGCTGAACAAGCCAGGTAGCTGCTGCCTCTCCGCAGGAAGCCCCACAGGAAGCTGGGCCAGCAGGCCTGGCTGGTAGCAGCCATCACAGTCACAGAACTTCTCATCGTGGTGAAATACGACCCGCACACACTCACCCTGTCACTGCCCTTCTACATCTCCCAGTGCTGGACTCTTGGCTCCATCCTGGTGCTTACATGGACTGTCTGGCGCTTCTTCCTGCGGTGAGTGGGAGTGGGACCCCAGGTCATCAGGCTTCACTGTGAGTGGTGTCTGTCCCCCTCTTTGGTTGAATACAGACAAGGCTCCATCCATTCCCTACCCTTGCCTTGCCTTGTGGCTCTATCTGCCTTGGCCCATGTACTCCCTGTGAGTCTCCGTGGCTCTGCCTGGCAGATCCAGGTTCTTGACCTGACCTTTCCTGCCTGTAGCTGACACTCCAGCTTGACCTCTACATAGCTATTCCTAGAATTATAGCACATGTAGCCTCTTGGAGAACAAAGGTATCCAGGTGTCTATGGGGCCTATGTGTGGGCTGCTGCAAGAACTGGTGGTGAGGTGGCTCTGCTGCCCCACAGGGACATCACCATGAGGTACAAGGAGACCCGGCGACAGAAGCAGCAGAGTCACCAGGCCAGAGCCGTCAACAATGGGGATGGGCACCCTGGGCCGGATGATGACCTGCCAGGGACTGGAACTGCAGAGGAAGAGGGGACCACCAATGATGTTGTACCTGCTGAGGAAGGGGCCTCAGCTGCTTCCTGAGCCTCTCCCTCTTCACTGGCCCTGTGCCATAGGGCTGTCCCATTTCTCCCATCCTCATGCTCCCTTCAGAGGAGGTGGGGGGGCATCCACACTCCACAGGGGGCACCTGAGTGTACATGTTTGTGTGCAGGTAGATGTTTGCACATATTGGCTCCTGATACTTCTCAGGGGCCGAGAGCTAAACAGTGAGCCTGGAACTTGCTCTAGAGCAAGAGTCTTGCCCTGTCCTTCTACCTGGTCAACCCAGGCCCTGGTCCATGGTCTGTCTCCCTTGTGCTCAGTCTCAGCACAGGCTAGGAGAGGTATCTCAGTACTCTTTCTCCACTCTCTATGGGGTAGGCAGAAGCCCCATGAGACCTGTGGTCCCACCCAACTTAGAGCAGCATAAGTGAAGGATATCATAATATCAAGATGACTGCAAAATAGTGGGTCTGGAGTCAGTTCTGAGCCATTTGCTTTGGAGCCTTCCTTTAACCAAGACTATAAGCTGAAAGGTGTGTACATGGAGGTCACAGATTGGACTCTTATGGGGCATGAAGTCAGAGTCCAAGTTGGATACCTGTACCCTGGGTGCTAGGGTGTTGTCACCATGGCTCCCTGAGTTTGTAGTTGTCCCCTTGAGCAAACGGAACAAATAAAGTGATGATAAAGGTGCGTAGCCTCTGGCTGCCCTTTGCCCTGTGTTCCAGATGCCTTGCAGAAGAGGGGACTCTGTGTGTGTGTGTGTGTGTGTGAGAGAGAGAGAGGGGGGGGGGGTGGAGAGAGAGACACAGGCAGAATACAGTTCTCACAGGTCTTTGAGGGCATGTGGGACACAGCTCTCCTAGGACAGGCATAGCCCTTCACAAAACAGGTCCTGAGTTACCTGTCGGCCACATTGTTTCTTACTGGGTGTGGGGCTGGTGATCACTGAAGAATGACCATGGGAGATGACTGTGAGCCTTGCTTTCTGGTTGCAGCCATTGGAAATGCAGTAGCAGAGTACCTGTCTTCCGACAAATTTCATTTTCCCATAAATGCAAATGTGCAAGGCATGCCTCTTAGCTTACTGAGGCAACATGTTGTTTCTTTGGATTTTTGAGCCAGGGTTTTGGTGCATAGCTCAGACTGGCACAGAGCTCAGTGTGCAGCCCAAGCTGGCCTCAAGTTCTTGGCAGTCCTTCAGCCTCCCCAATTCTGGTATGTGCCACTATGTTTAACTAAAAAGTTTTTTTTAATATTTTAAATTTTTTCTTAATTATGTCTGTACATGAGTGCAGATGCCCGTGGAGACCAACAGATTCCCCTGGGGCTGGAGTTAGAGGTGGTCGTTCACCCACCTATGTATCACATTGTATCCACCTATGTACCATCTACGTATCCACTCCCATGTACCACGTTGTTTTCCTCCAACTTTGTGGCTGCTGTGACCACTGCTGTAGTGATCCAAGCAGTACCTGTGTCTCTGACATAGATTCAGCTTGGTTTTATGTATATATATATATGGTCCTGAAATTGCCAGGTCATCCCATAGGTCCATTTTTACATCTTTGAGGAACCCCGTACTATTTTCCACACTCTACTAAATGCACATTTCTACCAACAGTAAGTTTGCTCATTTCTCTGTGTCCTCAAACTTACAGCAGTCTTCCTGCGTCTGCTTCCCAAGTGGTGGAATTATAAGACTAAGCAACCATTTTAATTCTGACCAGTATTTGTTATCTTTTTGGTTTTGTTTCTTCGAGTCAAGATTTCTTTGTGTAACAATCCTGCCTGTCCTGGAACTCATTCTGTAGATCAGGCTGGCCTCGAACTCAGAGATTGATTGCCTCTGCCTCCCAAGGCATGCCCCACCACCACCTGATTCTTTTTTCTTTTTTAAAGATTTATTTATTTTATGTATCTGACTACATACTGTAGCTGTACAGATAGTTGTGAGCCTTCATCTGGTTGTTGGGAATTGACTTTTAGGACGGCTGCTCGCTCCAGTCGGCCCCACGTGCTCAGTCCCTGCTCTATCCAGCCCAAAGGTTTATTTATTATTATGAATAAGTACACTGTAGCTGTCTTCAGGGGCACAAGAAGAGGGCTTCGTTACTGGTGGTTGTGAACCACTATGTGGTTGCTGGGATTTGAACTTAGGACCTTTGGAAGAGCAGTCGGTGTTCTTACCTGCTGAGCCATCTCTCCAGCCCTCTCCTTTATGAGAAGTGTTGCCTGGATGTATGCATGTGCACCACATGAAAACCTGAGGCCAGATGTCTTTGGGTCTCCTTTATCTGTGTAGATGTATTACTCATTCTTAATCAGTTTACTTATAAATCCTGGTTAAAACAACAAAAGTTGGTTGTTGTAGAAATTTTTAAGCCCAATCTGCGGTTTCTACCCCACTTTGACCATTTAGTTTCTGGATAAAAGACACACAACTTTTATTATTTACAATAAGCATTAAACAGCACAAGGACTGGGCAGATATCTACCCTCTGTTATTAAAACCTGTTTTACTTACTATGCTTCATCTGGGCTGACCAACTCCAACTGACCAGCCTTCAAGGCCATGTTTTCTTGACTCCTAAACCATGGCAGCTTTTTTTTCTTCCTCACCTTTTTCTCTCTCGTGGTCCTCTCCTGACTCCCCAGTCCTAGGAACCCTAAAACCTGCCTGTGTCTCTTCTGCCCAGCTGTTGGCTGTCACCATCTTTATTTACCAATAAGAAATAACTTGGGGGCTTCTTTACTCTAGGGCAACCAAGTCTTGGAGTCCCTCACTTAGCAGTACAATACACAGCAAAAGACCAAATCTCAACAGTTGGTGGGCCTGGCGGTTTATGCCTGTGATTCCAGCACTCCAAGTAATTGAGGCAGGACTACTCTAATTTCAAGGCCAGCCTGTGTTACAGTGGAATACCTTGCCTCTCAGTCAATATTGTAGATGGTAACTGTTACAGTTGGCACACATGTGCAAGTAAGTGTAATCTTAGCTGAGCATGACAGCACATGCTTTTGATCCCAACATTCAGCAGAAAGAGGCTGATCTCTTAAGAGGCTACACAGAGAACCCATGTCTAAGAAAAATAATAGCCGGGCAGTGGTGGCGCACACTTTTAATCCCAGCACTTGGGAGGCAGAGGCAGGCGGATTTCTGAGTTCGAGGCCAGCCTGGTCTACAGAGGTGAGTTTCAGGACAACCAGGGCTACACCGAGAAACCCTGTCTCGAAAAAAACAAAAACATAAAAGCAAAAACAACCCACAGATAAGAGACTTTTAATTGTAAAAAGACTTTGAATTTTAAAAGAGATTGAATATTTTAAAGGGATTGCAATTTTAAGAATTTGCAAAGACTGTGAGATTTTAAAGTTATTTAGATCTTGGGGATGAATAAGAAAGTAAGGGTTGTGGCTTAATAGTGATGTGTTTGTGTGTCAAGTTGACAAGGGGTCAATTGTACTGGCTGTGGAAGTACGCTGAATAAACCCCCCCCCCCCCCCAAAAAAAAAGAAAAATAATAAGTGACCTTTTTCACTGACTTTCTGTCATGTGAGGCATCGGTATGTGCACCAATAAACACAGTCCCTTCTGCTAAGGGGGAAAAGAAAAAGAAAAAAATATATAATTTGGGGACTGGAGAGGTGACTAAGCAATTAGGAGCTTGCTCTTGCAGAGGACCTGGTTTCTGTTCCCAACACCACATGGCTGTAACTCAGTTCCAGAGGATCGGACAATCATCTGCTGTATTGGGATGAACGTACTGCACAGACATAAATGTTTGCAGAACACTCATACAGATAAAATAAAAATAAATTTGCACATACCTTGAATCTCAGTACTTGAGATACAAAGAACAGGCAGATGTCTGTGGATTCAAGGGCAGCCTGGACTACTTAGCAGGTCTGTGTTTGGCTAAGGCTATATAATGAGACGCTGTCTCAAAAGTAAGGTAAAAGAATAAAAATAAATCTTAAAGTAAATAAACCCCTTAGCTTTCATTTTTGCCACATCACACATCACACAGCCAGTCTCTTGTAAAATTTTGACTGACCATCCTCTCATTAAGTGCTTCTAGTCATGGAAATTATTTTGGCAATTTCACTTGAAGATTTCATCCTTTTATAATTTGGGAGTTTTAGACTTTAGAAGTTTTGATCTCTTGTGGTTTGTCTCAACCCATTTTTTTTTTTCTTTTTTGAGACAGGGTTTTTCTATGTATCCCTGGCTGAGCTGGAACTCTGTGGACCAGGCTGGTCTCAAACTCAAAAATCCACCTGCCTCTGCCTCCCAAGTGCTGAGATTAATGGCATGCGCCACCACTGCCTGGCTTGTTTCAACCCTTTTGTATTAGGAAGAACTTTACCACTGAGTCTTACCCCAGCCCTCCTGGGATTTCAGGTATGGGAATGTATCTTTCAAAGTCATGCTTGACTGGTGCAAGCAGAGGCCCTCCTCACTCACACGCCTCAGTGTGAGCAGCAGGAAGATTTCAGCTCTGAAAGTCACTTTAAGACCTACCTTGGAGCAAGGTGTAATGGCACATAGCTGGAAACCCCTCTACACTGTCTGTAGTCCTAGTACTTAGGCAGTAGGTATTCAAGGCTGGCCAAGGCTACAGTAGCAAGACCCTGGTTTTTTTTTTTTTTTTTTTTTTTTGGTTTTTCGAGACAGGGTTTCTCTCTGTAACCCCGGCTGTCCTGGTACTCACTACGTAGACCAGGCTGGCCTCGAACTCGGAAATCCGCCTGCCTCCGCCTCCCAAGTGCTAGGATTAAAGGCGTGCGCCACCACCGCCCGGCTAAGACCCTGGTTTTTAAAAAGGCCATCTTTGAGATTGAATAAGGATCCACTGCTGGGCTGAGCATATGCATGAACTGCCCCATACACAGGAAGTAGTCATAGCATCATGGGTCCATAGTAGAGCTACACCAGCCCACAAAGAACGACAAGGACCTTTTTGCCAATAAAGTGTTTTAATAGTTATAAAGTGTCTTAAAGTTTTCTACTGAAGATCACAATGCTTATTGCCAGTCAACACAAGGACCCCCAGAGCCAGAGAGCCTGCTGGCTGCCCCTGGGGCTGGATTAATGAATCCAGAAGTGCACATCTCAGGAAATGATCCTCAGGGATGGCCTTTCCTCCTCCAGGGCCCGAAGCTGGTCTTCCACCTCACTCGCCCAGTAAATGTCATACAGTCTGTACATAGCCAAGCAGGAAAAAGTGAGTTAGGGTGCCCCTAATTACTCATCCATGCCCACCTTCCCGACAACCCTCTGAGCCCCGGCAGCCCCAGTACCACCACCTTCATCAGTCCCATCCACTTACACAAGCTGCTGAAGGGCACAGCTGGGCTGTTTGAGGCTCTCCAGCAGTTGCAGGACACCTGGGCCCCCCATGCAGTTGTTACTGAGGTCCAGTTCCCTCAAGCTGCGGTTGGCCAACAGGACAGTGGCAAGGCTGCTGCAACCACTGTTCGTCACATCACAGTCTCCCAGCCTGGGTGGAGAAGGCAGAGCTGTTCCCTATATCTGAGATTTAGCAGGAAGGCAGCCCCTCCATATTTCAAATGTAGCTAAGCTTCCCTCAGGAGGATAAAATAAACAGAACTCTAGCTTTCCCGGGAGGGCAAGGGTGCACAGCCTCCATGTCTTTTAGCACCAGGAGCCTGGTGAGGTCAGAAGCCTGTGCACCAAGGCCAAACTACATCAGGATGTACATAGAAAGTGACAGGGTAGACAGGTTTCCAGACTGAGGGAGACTGGGATACAGGCCAAAGGAATAAGTGAGCAGGTCTAGTACCCATACCAGTCAGGAAACCCGAGGAAGCCAGAGGTACTAGGGAGTACAAGGTACATGTAGGCCAGGTGACAACAAAAAGCTGCTATGGACTGGCTCCCTGAGGTGTACCTGAAATTTGCAGAACCCCATCTGTAGGTAATAGTAGCAGGCCCCAAGTCTCTTAGGAAAGAACCTACACTCCTTTCCCCCAAGACTTCCAGAGTATCCCACAACCAAGGTACTATTTCTTGGGACAGGAGAGATTGCAGGGCTGTTATTCCTGTGGTGGCCTTGTCCACTTCAGTTAGTGTCCAGTCCAGAATGACCAAGAGTCAGATGTGCTGCCTCAGAAGGAAAAGCTGGGATAGATGGTAAAGGACAAAACATTAAGAGCAAAATGATGCTCTGGACTGGCTAGAAAGTGGGAAATCTCTAGAAATGAGAACAAAAGCTTAAGAAAGAAAATGAGGGCAGGATCAAATTGTCCTTAAAACCCAAGGACAGCTGGGCTGTGGTGGCGCACACCTTTGATCCCAGCACTTGGGAGGAAGAGGCAGGCAGATTTCTGAATTCAAGGGCCAGCCTGGTCTACAGAATGAGTTTCAGGACAGCCAGGGCTACACAGAGAAACCTGACTTGAAACTATGCCCCTCCCCCCCCAAAAAAAACCCAAAACAATAACAAAAACCAACAACTGACTCCTGGGCTCTGCTGAGAGAAAGGGAACAGAGAAGGATCAAGAAAGCACATTACTTATCCAGGCCAATACCCACATAAAGGCAAATCAATAGCCCAGAGCACAATGGGTAGAAAAACTTAAAACCTGCCAAAGAGGGCTGGGCTTACTTGCTAAGCCCAACAACCTGGATTCCGTGCCTGGAAACTCACGGTAGAAAGACAGCTGCAGGTTATCTTCTGACTTACACATGGTGTGTGGATTTGGGGGCAAATACACAAGTAAACAAAAATGTAAAATAATTTTAAAATCTGCCAAAGAGCCCGGTGTGGTGACACGTGCCTTTAAATCCCAGCACTTGGGAAGCAGACGCAAGCAGATCTCTGTGAGCTCAAGGCCAGCCTGGTCTACAAAAGCTAGTCCAGGACTACCAGAGCTCTGTTATACCAAGAAACCCTATCTTGGAAAATCAAAAAAGAAGGGAAGAAAAACTCCCCCCCCCCAATAAAACAGGCAGATACATGGGGGGCAGGGGGCGCGTGTGGGAAAGCAGAGATCTCTCTGGAAGCAGAAAGAAATGGAAGAGATAGTACCCCAGGTTTTACATCGAGCTCACTGACCAGGATACACACAAGCACTAGAAACTCAGCTAATAGAGAACTCACCACTTGGATGCTAGAGTGTGACTAAGGAAATGAAGGAACCCAGGCTTGGTGGTACAAACCCTAGCACTCAGAAGGCAGAGACATATATATCTCTGAGTTTGAGGCCAGCCTGTTCACAGTGAGTAGCAGGGCTACACAGACCCCATTTCAAAAAGGGGGTGGAGGGAGCCCAGGACATCCTGGGGATTCTCACAGGGGGTGGCCAGAGCATGGAGCTATGCCTGCCTTTGCAGCACACACTCACCAAAGCACACGCAGCACTATGTCTGGCTGGGCCAGTGCCTTGCAGAGCTCCTGGACTCCCAAGTCTCCCAGTGGGTTGCTGCTCATCTGCAGCTCCAGCAGAGAACGATTTTTGGTCAACACCGAGCAGAAGTGGGGACAAGAGGCAGCTGTGAGGCTACAGGTCTTTATCCTGTGGGAACAGAAAGGCTGGAACCAGTTCCTCCAACTAGCCCTTCCCTTGAAGGTCCGTTAAGGGACCCAGGTGGCTCACCCACTCCCTTCCCCATCCCGCAGCATCTGTTTATCTGCACCTCAATCTAGTAGCGCTGTCCTCTTTCTGACACCATCTTCAGGGTACAGCAGCATCTCCCAGACCTCACTCCACCCTAGCCATTCTGTCTTCTCTGTCCTGGATGTATCCTAGCCCCACCTCGGGCCCTCACCAAAGTGACTCTAGCTGACAGCCAGGCTCTAGTAGGCTCTCACACAGCAGCCGGGCACCCTCATCCTTCAGCTCATTGCCAGCTAGGCTGAGTTCCTTCAGGCTCTGCTTGGCTTTGAGGACACGGCACAGGTCCTTGCAGCCCTCTGCAGTAATATCACATTCCCAGAGCCTGTGGGATAACAGTATTATTCAGGGATGTCCCTCGCTCACCACCATGTCCTCTATCCCTATGAAAAGAGACTGGGAACCAACTCACCACAGAGTCCGGAGCTTACAGCTGGAAAGCAGCAGTCCTGAGCACAGTGCTGCAATGCCCGCATTTCCCAGCTTGTTGCTGCCCAAGTCCAGTTCCTGCAGGGAGGCTTTGGAGGCCACGACATCACACAGGTCCTTGCAGTTGGCTGATGTGACACCACAGTTCTCCAGCCTGGAGACATAGGGCATGATCAGAGGGGATCTGGTGCCTGGCCCTACCCCTCAGCCTCTGTGGCCTAGTACGTACTTGAGAGACTCCAGTTGACAGGCAGAGTCCTTCAGGCCCTGGCACAGAATATGGATACCAGCTTCATGGAAGTCATTGTTGCTCAATACTAGCTCCTTGAAGTCAGGTTTCACTCTGAACACTGAAGCCAGGGGCTCGCAGCTGGTAGCTGTGAGGTTACAGTATTCCAACCTGGGGGCAGGCAGGGGCCTCAGGCACGTCAAAAGGATTAAGGATAGGTCTAGAAATGCAGTATCAGGGAGACATAAGGGGTGCTGGTATCTCATTTACCAATTGCTTCCTTGGGCCTTATCTGATTGTTCAGGCACAGTGAATAGCTAGAGTCTCCAGGCTTATGTGGACACCAGCATTGCTCAGGAAACCTTCACTGAAAAGAACCCTACCAACATGAGCCCTACCAACATTCTGGGGTTCTCCCAGACCTAGCAGATAGAAACAAATTCCTATTGGAGAAGTGTCTTCAGCTCATCTGGGGTCACACTCTACAGAATCTAGCCAGACTCCACCAGCATCAGCTCCTAATCTCAGGCTAGGTCAGCTACCAACCCTTAGCAAATGGGAGGCCCTAGAATCCTAGGAATCCCGTCCAAAGGTCCAAAGTTCTCATGTACTATGCTGATGTGAGGCTTCCTGATGGCTGGCTGGGCTCTGGGTCAGGGGCTACAGAGAGCTCAGGGACCTGGGCAAGGTATACACTCACTGAAGCTTCTCAAGACGGCACTGGGGGTCCCGAAGTCCTTCACAGAGCAGCTTCAGGCCTGCATCCCCCAGAGGGTTGTCATTGAGATGTAGCTCACGCAGGGTAGACAAAGAGCGCAGCACACCAGGCAGGACCCCACAGCCAGCCTCCGTCAAGCTGCAGTTCTGAAGGCTGAAGCACATACCACCAGCAGCAGTCATGAACAGATTCCTACCACATCTTGCAGGGTTAAGGTACTGCTTTTCCTCTAGATGGGGCTCCAGGCCAAAGGAGGAGACCAGTATGGCTCAGCCAGATTTTTACTAGTGACTGGGACCTGGATCAAAGCCATAATGTGGCCTGTCCCAGCACTGCACACTTCACTGGTGTCCTGGCTAAAGCTGGGGTGCCTATCACCACAAGCTGTCCCTACATCCCCAACCTCTTCATGGCTTTCTTCATCACAGCTGCCTATTTGTCCACGTTCAGGCCTGGACGGGCTGGGCTAGTCCCTGGGCTTACCTCAGCTTCTGGATCTTACAAGTGGAATTCTGCAGGCCCTGGAGCACCAGACCCACACCAGCATCACCCAGTACATTGGTGCGAAGGCTGAGCTCTGTCAGGGCAGGGTTGGCCTGGATCGCTGAGCTGATGTCTTTGCATTGCACTTCAGTGAGGCCACAGTCATCCAGCCTGCAAACAGGACCCCTGAGTCAGAATGGTGCTGGCCTCAGTCCCAACCATCAATCGCACAAAACAGCTGGTATGACCCATCCAGAGCCGAGAAATTCAAATATGGATTATAACTACAATGCTTAAACTTGAAACAGGCTCCAAAGTCAGCCTGGGCTACATAGTGGAAGAAAGCTGTCTCAAAGAAAACCAAGAGCTAGAATTGCCCGTCTAACTTGTACAAAGCTCCAGCCCTGAGAGATGGGGTGGGCAGGGTAGGAGCAGATGTTGATAGCAAGTAGAGGAACTCAGACCTGGTCAGAGATGCAGCAGCATGAGTACATAATGAATCATAGCCATGGATGACTCAGTCACAGCCATATGGGGCCACTGTACACCCAGAGCACCATGTGACTGACCACACCCATAGTATGGCCATACTCTCCAAAAAGCACATGACCACCAGGTGAAGCCCTCAGACTAGCCAGGGTATCTAGACTCAAAACTCAGGTCACAGGAGGAAGAGGGACTCTGCAGAAGGGTCTAATGAGATGATCAGTAAAGTATGTGGGATCCTAAGCGATCAGAGTGGGGGAAAGTCACGGGGCGCATCTGGGCGGCGTGAGAATGTGGGATATGGGTATGGGAAGCTGCTGGAGGGCCGAGGCTGCCCGGATAACCTTCTGACTGCTACAGAGCTAAAACTATCTCAGGAAAGATGAGGAAGCAGGCATCAATGTCTGGCCTGTGAACCTGAGTCACCAAGCACTTAACAGCCTAGTGAGGAGGGCTGGGAGCACCTCCCTTACTCAGCCAGAAGGAAAAGCTGAGTAATAAGGGTTCGAACTGCTGAATGCAAGGCGCCTACCACCTGCAGCTGCAGTCACCCTCCACACCAAGCCTGCCCACCCTACCTGAGCCTGGAGAGGTTCACATATGCTTCTCATATGTGATACGTGCTAGTCAAGTTCTACTGCCTACCTACATGAGCTACACAGCTAGTAGTGAGCTGTTGCTGTTGTTTTTAAAACACAAACATACAAAAATGTTGAAAAACTCAAGAGTAATACCTCATGAAGATTATGCAAAACATCTTCATGTCCATGAATAGAGAGAGTGCTTTTGGTGCACAACAAGCCCGTCAGGTGGCCCCAAGCTGCAAGAACCACCCACCTCCACAACAGAGTACTGTCCCCTCCCACACACACCCAACTGTCCCCACAAGGTCCCCAAGGCTGCTTCTACCTGACCACTTGGTATTGCTGGATCAGAGGAAGGAGCTCTGTCCACCGGGCATCACTCAGCTGCTCACACTGGATGTCAAGGCTCATGGTGGGTGCACGGTGCAATCTGGGCAGGGGAAGAAGGAAGCAAACGCTTGAGAAATTTTCATATTTTGACAGGCTAGAATTTTTAAGAAGATGAGTCCAAAAGTCAAGAGAGTCTATTTTTTCAGTAGGAGCCCAGCTTCTCCCCAGCAAGTCTGCCCACACATTATGAGTCTCCAGAAGTAAACAAGTTATGAGGGAGAAGCTAACTACATGGTACCACTAAGAGGAGCAGAACCTGAGTGCCTAGGACTAGGCGACACAGTCACTTCCTAGCCTCTGAAGGAACCCGGCCACCCAGCACCTCTTTCCTGCTGCAGACAGCACCAGGATACCAACTCTGGCCTGGAAATCTCCTGCTTATTTGTGGGACCCCGGCTATGGTCTGGGAACTCCAGCGGGGGAGCTTCCTGCTCATTCAGCCTACTTCTTACTCTGAGAACAAGATGGGGTAGCACCATACTCTACTGTTGCCAAGCCATCTACAAAGTCAGGCCAGGGAAGCATGAAGCCTGGACACAAGTGACCACCTTAAGGGCAGGAAGGCACACGACTCTGGGGGAAAAGGAGAGCATTCAGAGGCAGCCACTACAGCATTTGCTTCCGTGACTTCCTTCTGAGTCTAGGGACTCAGACCAGGCCAGGACCAACTTCTTCGTAACCCCTCAGCCCAGCTCAGGCCCAGCCTATCCAACTAGGAAAGCTGGGACAAACAGGTCACAGGCTCTGACAGAACCTGAATAAACTTGACAGGCACTGGCTGTGGAAGGATGTTTCTGAGGCCTGGGGACATACCCAGGTCTCCACATTCCTGAGCAACTATCTGTCAAGCAAGCTTGCATGGACAGCATGTGGGTATCCTGGGGGGCTCTATGAAAGAAGTGATCGGTGCTGTCCTGCTAACACAGAGGAGGGAGAGGGGTATTAGGTTCTGTTTAAAAGAAACAGAAATCACTTCAGTTGCTCTCTAAGATAGTTTTGACAATGACAATGGTTCTGTGTGGTTTCAGTGCCTGGCACAACATGGCCTTGCTAAAGGGGTCTTCCCCTCCCTTCCCAGGGCTAGCAGGATACAGCCTTCATGCTAAGCGGGAGGGAAGATTCACTTTACACATATTGGGAAAACTGAGGCAAGGGCATAGATAACTCACTGTGGACCTTCGGCCAAGGCATGGAGAGATCATAGTTATCCCCACCCACAACGAGCCAGTGAGGAAAACCAGCACTGCCTGGTTCAGATGTGTCATCCAAAGCCAGTCATCACTGGGACACTGGGGTGGGGCAGCTACAGTACTTCTAGTCACAGGTGCAGTCTCCAAGCCCAAAGTCCGGCTCTCTTCTGCACTACAGACTACTGGGTCCTAGAGTATCTACCTTTGGGGAAAGCACAGGACTTTACCGGAGGCGAGGCAGGGTGCCAGCCAGTTCTGACTGTGATCATCTGAGGTCAGGGACAGGGATATGAAAGTGACCAGACAGCTGGTTCTTCTCCCACACTCCTCCCCTTATTTGGCCTTGGGACCAGGCCCTCGGAGTGCACAAAAGTGTCCAGGCAGGAGACCCTACCAGCCCAGCTTAGAAGCATTATTCAGACCTCTGCCTAGATGTGATTGGGGATTGCTAGCTAGCTGCTCCTAGCTGTAGCCCTGTTGGGTTAATCCTAGGATCTGAAAACACCCTCTTTGGGCCTTAAAAGTGAGCAAACATGCCGCGGGCGATGGAGCTATGAGGTCAGCCTTCAAGCACTGAGCAAGGCTCCTCAGAGGCACAAGTGTGTCACCCTAAGAAGGAACTAGCAGGCCTCGGAGCCTCGCCGGGCCCGTGATCCCGCCCCCGCCCCCGCCCTATTTTTTGGTCCCTCAAACCTTCTGGTCCAGACGCTCTGCCACGTATTAAGAGGGCCAGGAAGGGACCCAAAAAAAACTCTCAAAGGCAGCCGGGCGCCCCAGAACATGGCCCTAGCTCACCTGGTGCCGCTGCTAGAGGTCCCAGCCGCTCCCGTTTCTTCCGCCCAGGGCGGGGCCTAGAGACTTTCGCCGGTTCTCAGTCTCTGGCCCCAACTAGTCTTTCACTTTGCCTTCTGAGACCGCCTACCAGGTCTGTCCCTCCCACATGCAGGCTGCACTTTGGGACCAGAACTTGACAAACCTGAGTCACTTCTTTGGGCCTGACTAAAAATATGTAAAATGATCCACAGCTGCCACGAAATGGGCGCGACTGTGATGAGAGAGCCCAGTATGAACAACAGCACACACCCATCTCTCCTACAAGCCAATAAGGTTTTCATGGATAGAACAATGTTCAGAACATCTTTTCTGGCCCTGGGGATGTGGCTGGGAGTGGTAACATACCGCCTTTGATGCATGAGGCTCTCAACACCCCCAAAAAGCAAGCATTTCGTCACTATTTAAGCACTTCTGATAGTTGCCTTAAATATTTTATGTATATGAATGTTTCATCTGCATATATATCTGTGCATCGTGCCCAGGGAGGCCAGAAGAGTGTATCAGATTCTTGAGGAATGGCTACCATTCAGGTGCTGGGAACTAAACCTGGGTGCTCTTAACTGCTAAGTCCATGTTTAAACTTCGTAACATACTCCCAAGTTATAGGATTTGCTTTTGGTTTCTGTATTTTTGAAACAAGGTCTTTTTTATTTCTTTTTTTTTTTCTTTTTCTTTTTTCTTTTTTGGTTTTTTCAAGACAGGGTTTGTCTGTATAGCCCTGGTTGTCCTGGACTCACTCTGTAGACCAGGCTATCCTCGAACTCAGAAATCCGCCTGCCTCTGCCTCCCAAGTGCAGGAACTAAAAGCATGCGCCACCACGCCCAACTTGAAACAAGGTCTTGATGTGTAGTCCAAGAGGGCCTTGAACTTGCAGATTTGCTTCCCGAGTGCTGGGATTCTAATACTGTGGAAAAAGTCAGCATCAAGAGTTTGTCACTCCAGAGCCCTGCTCTCCTGCACAGATGGCCATACACACACTTGTCAAGGAACTGGCATTCATCCACCTAAGTGTTTGTTAAACACTTGTCATGTGCCAGATCCTGTTCTGAGTCCCTCCCGGAACTTAAATAACAGAAGTAAAGGAGAGTCTAGCAGGCCAGCATAGGAAATTAGGAATTGTGTTCCCGAAAAGACCTGGGACAGGGGGCCCTGAAGGGAGAAAAGGAGGCAAAGAGGCAGGCAAGAAGATAGGTTGGAACTCAGCTTCATAAACCCTGCACAGTGGACATTACAAACAGAGCTTAGTCTTCATTGCTGCAGGAGCCATCCTCATGAGACCAAGATACCACCAACTGGCCTGTGAAGTAGGGGATCCGTTCTTTGGGGAAAGATAAAGCCCACCCATTACAAGGGAAACTTTGGCCAGGCCAGCCTTTACTTGTTGCTAACATGAAGGAGAATTCCTGAAAAGAAGCAGCATTTACAGAGACTGACTGACTAGGGGTGCAGTGCTGTGGAGAAACTGGAATGGTGCAGTACTTTATCCTAGGGGCTAGGTTCTACCCCTCGAGGACAGCTCTTCCTTGCCTACCTCTGGGTTGAAACTAACATCTTGTGACTAATAGAAACCTTTCGGGATTTTTTTTGGAGGGGGCGGGGATCGTGATAGGGGTTCTTTATGTAACAGCCCTGGCAGTCCTAGAACTCTCTTTAGACCAGGCTGGCCTACAACTCACAAAGATCTGCCTTCCTCTTCCCTCTGACTTCTGGTATGAAAGGTATGTGTCACCATACCCAGCTTCCTCTTGGAATCTTTTAACTTAGCAGACCAGTAGCTTCCACTAACCAAAAGCTAAGAATGTCATCAGATAGCATCTTGGACCTACAGAAAAGCTTCCTCCATTTTGTTTTACCTATCTTTCTGATGTACCCACCAATGTACATTGCTTGCCTTGATTTATGATTTTCTTCTGTAAAACTACAAAACAAAACAAAACAAAACAACAACAAAAAAAAAACTGCTTCCATTGGAACACAGAATTTGGAGTAACCCACATCTGTGTTCTCAGGCCATGGTCACTAACAATGACTCCAGGATAAGCTATCTCTTACTCCTCTTAAGGTGAGAGCTGTCATCTTTTGCATGGATATCCAGTACTCACAGACAAATGGCAGGGGCAACCAACTTAGGATCCCCCGTTCGGGCAAGCCATTTGGCTGGCAGGTACAGTGTGTTTCTAGCACCTCACCAGGACCTCAGAACAAACTAACACAAGCACCTGTCTTCCTTCTACCAGCATGAAAATGAGCGAGCGTTTCTATAGAAACCACACCCAATGAGGAAGGGTGAGAAGTGAGAGAAAGGGGAGGAAGGGCTCCCTGGGTGCTGAGTTTGCACTAACTTTCCTGGATGCTGTATGGGAAGACTAATATGAGTGGGTGGGGTCCCGGGAGAATCATGAGGATCCACGGCCTACACACTGGGTGAAAAGGGCAAAGAAATGTTTATCTTTTGGAGGCTCCAAAAGGATCCTCCCACTGACACTTGACTTTTAATTTCTCTCCTGAGCTGTGAAGAAACAACAGATATGAAATTGGTTATTTTTTTTTCACAACTGTTACAATGGGGGGGGCAGTATTTTGTTTTTTGTTCTTTTTTGGTTTTGTTATGTTTTTTGTTTGTTTGTTTGTTTGTTTGTCTTTTTCTTTCAAGACAGGATCTCACTGTGTAGCTCTGGCTGTCCTGGAACTTACAATGAAGACCAGACTGGCCTCAAATTTACAGAGATCCACCTGCCTCTGCCTCCTGGGTGCTGGGTGCTAGGACTAAAGGTGTGCACCACTCACCATACATGGCTCTGTCACAGTTTTTTTAAGCTGTGGTCTTACCATGGGCTGCCTTTAATCCTAGCACTCTACTCCAGAGGCCCAGGCAGGTAGATCTCTGTGAGTTCAAGGACAGAATGGGCTACACAGTGAGAACAACAAACAAAAAGATATGACCTTGCTATGTAGCCCAGGCTCACTTTGAACCCCCCGCCCCTACATAACCAAGGCTGGCCTCATCCTCCTCCATGCTGAGCTTGGAAGCCTTTGCTACCACACACAACCTAATTTATCTGTGTACAACCTATCCATGGCCCAACCACTTCATCTAGAAGAACAAAGATGAGTTCATTTGGGGGGGAGGGGGTCGGCACAGGGTTTCTCTGTATAGCCCTGGCTATCCTGGAACTCATCTGTAGACCACCAGGCTGGCTTCGAACTTAGAAATCCATCTGCCTCTGCCTCCTAAGTGCTGAGATTAAAGGTGTGCGCTACCACTGCCCAGCGAAATTGTGTCTTTAAAAAGAAAAAAACAAGGGCTGGGGAGATGGCTCAGCGGGTAAGAGAACTGACTGCACTTCCAAAGGTCCTGAGTTCGGATCCCAACAACCACATGGTGGCTCACAACCACCCGTAATGAGATCTGATAACCTCTTCTGATGCGTCCTTTAGACAGCTACAGTGTACCTATTTATAATAATAAATAAATCTTTAAAAAAAAAAAAAGAAAAAAACAATCACTTATACAAAGGCCAGTCTACTGAGCAAGGCGCTGTCGCAAAAATACATTTATATTTAAAAAGGATACAATGTAACTATTCTTTTGTCCACAATTACCTGTTTTCAGATTTTTCACTATCCTGCATGAGGATCAGCTCGTTCTAAGGTCCTTCCTATACATTGCCAAAATGACATAAATTGCCGCAGAAATCTGTCTGTGATAGCCAATAATGCAAAGCGATTGTGGCAGGCTGCGGTACCAGTTACTTGCCCTACCACAATGGAGCAGCTTCCATTTCCCCTAGAGTCTGGGAAGCTTAGGGCTAGCCTGGCTGCCCGTTCAGGCTCTGGGTACACAATTCTCCGAAGACCTGGACGATCGAGCGATCCTCCACTTCAAATCTCGCTCTATCCAGGCCCTCCACCTATTCCTCAAATCCCGAGGAGGTGCTTTCAGGGAGGAAGGACAAGGGCCGCTTAGGTTAGGGAGAAGAAATTCTGCTTCAGGGGCCTGAAGGGGAGACTACGCATGCGTACACTCACATCCCACCACCCTCCCCCCCCCCAGCCCACCCCCGGAGGGACGCAGTGAGATGGCGTCATCCAAGTGCGCAGACACCGCGGCGTTCGTCCCTCCCCCAGTACTGCCCCGCCCGGAAACACCCGTCTCGCCTCCAGCTCTCCTCCGGCTGAGCTGGGTACCGACATCTCAGTGACCCCGAGCTAACATAGCACGTGAAACTGACCTCACGAAGACCGAGGCCTGGAGACCCGGAGCGTGACGGCGACGTCCGGACAGGGGTGGGAGAAGCGGCGTGGCGAGGCCTACGAGGCGTGTCCTCGCTGTGGGGGCGGGGTTTGTTGTGGAGGCGGGGCCCACGCGTGGTACTTTCTGGCTTCGTGGTACGGAAGGGACGCTTGGTACCCGCCTGACACCGCCCTGGAGTCCAGCCGCGACAGCCGTCCCTGGGAAATCCACCCGGCTGTGTAGCGGCAGTGCTCTAGGGATGCCTGACGCCCTCACTGTTAGAAACTGATGGGTACTGTTGACCAATTCCTAGACACGCTTTTGACCTACGAGATAAATGTGTTTCCGGAACTCTACCAAAGTGTGTTGGAGGTTTTGTTTGTTTCTGGGGCCAAGGCGTTGTCATATACCTCTTGATGGCCTGAAACACTCTTTGTAGCTCAGGCTGGCATCGAAGCCAAGTCAGTCCTGCCTCTGCCTCCCTGGGCTCTGGGATTACTCTGCCTTGCTTACTTGATTTATTTCTATTTGAACAAACCCTCACTATGTGGCCACCACATCTGGTAGGTATCTGGGTTATTTTATTTTATTTTTTTGATTGCGTGTGCCTGTTGAGAACATAGGAGGAAGACATCCCGTGATGTCTTACTTCTCTACTGCTGTGCAATACCATGTTCAAGGCAACTTAATAAAAGGAAGATTTTAATTTTTTTGTGTGTTGCAGAAGGTGAGTTCTTAATCATCATTAGAGGGGCCATGGCAACAGGGAGCCTAGTAGCTGAGAGTTTATATCGTCATATATAAGTAGGAGGGAGAGAGACCTAACGGGAAACCTCACTGCCCACCCACAGTAGCACACCTTCAGGCCATATATCCTAATCTTCCTCAAGAGTTCCACCAACTTGGGGATCCAGGATTCAAACAAGAGCCTTTGGGGTCTATTCTCATCCAAACTACCATACTCTTGGAACCTGGTACTAGACTGGAAACCAGCAAGACTCAACAACCTGCTCCTCATTGCTCTAGGGCTCAAAGTGCAGAGATGCTGGGTGACCAGGCAGCCCCCTCAAATCCACATTCCATCCCACACACCCCCAGCAAAATTAAAGCTTTCTATTACAATACTAAAAAGAACCTATCGACTTTGAAGGAGGTGGAAACTGATTTTGTTTACATTTTCTTGTCTTACAAAAAAATTATTTATTAGAGACAAATTGAAACCATATAAACAAACTAGTATCAGCCTACAATCCTGTGGCCTAGATAATTCACTGTGATTTTTTTGTTGTTGTTTTGTTTTTTTCCAGACAGGGTTTCTCTGTGTAGCCCTGGCTGTCCTGGAACTCACTCAGTAGACCAGGCTGGTCTATTGAACTCAGAAATCTGTCTGCCTCTGCCTCCCAAGTTTAAAGGTGTGTGCCACCACCGCCCGGCCGACACTGCCATTTTGATTGCTGTTACTAGCACTTGTTGTAGACCAGGGTGGTCTTAAGAAATGCAGTGTGGGAGGCCGGGCGGTGGTGACGAGCGCCTTTAATCCCAGCACTTGGGAGGCAGAGGCAGGTAGATTTCTGAGTTCGAGGCCATCCTGGTCTACAGAGTGAGTTCCAGGACAGCCAGGGCTGCACAGAGAAACCCTGTCCCCAAAAAACAAAAAACAAAAAAAAGGAAATGCAGGGGCTAGAGAGATGGCTCAGTGGGTAAAAGCATTGACTGCTCTTCTGGAGGTCCTGAGTTCAAATCCCAGCAACCACATGGTGGCTCATATCTACCCATAATGAGATCTGATGTCCTCTTCTGGGATGTCTGAAGACACCTACAGTGTACTTACATATAATTAATAAATAAATCTTAAAAAAAAAAAAAAAGGAAATGCAATGTGGGGCTGTAGAGATGGCTCAATGGGTAAGAGCACCAACTGCTCTTCCGAAGGTCCTGAGTTCGGATCTGTGCAACCACATGGTGGCTCACAACCATCCGTGATGAGATCTGATGCCCTCTTCTGGTGTGTCTGAAGACAGCTACAGTGTATTACAACGGAGCAAGAGGGGCCAAAGCAAGCAGAGGTCCTGAGTTCAATTCCCAGCAGCCACATAATGACTCACGGCCATCTGTACAGCTACAGTGTATTCATACATATAAAATAAATAAATCTTTAAAAAAAAAAGAAGAAGAAGTGCACTGTGGGGCTGGCGAGATGGCTCAATGGGTAAGAGCACTGACTGTTTTTCTGAAGGTCGTGAGTTCAAATCCCAGCAACCACATGCTGGCTCACAACCACCTGTAATGGGATCTGATGCCCTCTTATTGGTATGTCTGAAGACAGCTACAGTGCAGTGTGCCACCGGGCAGTGGTGGTGCACTCCCTTAATCCCAGCACTTGGGAGGCAGAGACAGGTGGATTTCTGAGTTCGAAGCCAGCCTGGTCTACAGAGTGATCTCTAGAGGACAGCCAGGACTATCAAGAGAAACCCTGTCTCAAAAAAAAACCTAAAACATAAAAATTTAAAAAAAAAAGGAAAACTGACTCGAGTTGTCCTCTGACCTCCTCTCAGACTGTGGCATGCCCACATACATACACATTCATACACAAAGAAATAAATACATGTTAAAGAAGAAACAGGTGAAACTAATCTTTATTAAGTCAGTATGTCCAAATTACCCTTTCAGAATGTAGTCAGTATTTTTTAAATTAACTTGAACATAATTGTTCACATCTTTCATATTCAATACTTGAGGCCCTATAAAGTTACATTGCTCATGGGACTTCTTAGTTCAGGTGAGCTGTATGTATTTCCAATGCTTTTTTTTTTTTTTTCTTTTTTGATTTTTGAGACAAGGTTTCTCTTGTAGCCCTGGCTGTCCTGGAACTCACTCTGTAGACCAGGCTGGCCTTGAACTCAGAAATCCAGCTGCCTCCAAGTGCTGGGATTAATATTTTTTAATTTTATGCCTTCTATTACATTCTCATAATTTGAGGAAGTAGACATGTGTGGGCAGATATAACGGGTAGAATCCAGGGCCCATCTATAATGGGATCTGATGCCCTGTTCTGTCACACAAACATACACTATGACATAAATAAATACTTAAGAACAAAACATACAAACAAAAACGGTTAGAATTCAGAAATGAAACGGTACTGCTTCTGTGCTCTTTACTATTAATGAAGCCATTTCACCAGCAGGGCCAGCTGTGAAGGGCTCTGGCTCCCTCTAGTGGACTCAAGTTGGCAACATTCAAGGAAGATGAGTCCTTCTGAACTAGAGGCTAAACATCCAGGAGCAGCAAAGACCAAGATCAAGAACAGTTTGGGGCACTTCTATACTTAGTCCATCTCTGAAAACCCACCCTGGCTGCCTAGGGAAGTGGGAATACTAGAAACAACTCATGAAGTTACATGCCCCAATCCATCAGAAACCATAGAGGATCCTCAGCCTGGCAGGTGAATGGTCCACAGAGGCCAAGGCAGCACTTACAGCCATTCTACAGTGAGTGGCTGACCTGAGTGGTATTTGCTATAGTGGAATTCTGGAGATGTGAACAGGATTCTTTCAAGAAACCAGAAGATAGCTCCTCTCAGCACTTCAGGGCTATCACCCTCTGAATATCCAATCAGGCAGATTCCTTGCTTGCTTTGTTTGTTTGTTTTGTTTTTTGTTTTGTTTTGTTTTGTTTTGTTTTCGAGACAGGGTTTCTCTGTGTAGCCCTGGCTGTCCTGCAACTCAATCTGTAGACCAGGCTGGCCTCGAACTCAGAAATCCATCTTCCTCTGCCTCCCAAGTGCGTGTCCCGCCACGGCTAAGACAGCTTTCTTAAAAAAAAACTTTTTTTGAGGGGTCGGGGAGAGGGCAGAAAGATGGCTCAGAGGTTAAGAGCACTTCCGGAGGTCCTGAGTTCAATTCCCAGCAACCATATGATTGCTCACAACCATCTGTAATGGGATCTGACGCTCTCTTCTGGTGTGTCTAAAGAGAGCTATAGTGTACTTACATACATAAATAAAAAAAATCTTAAAAAACAAAAACAAAAAACTTTTTTCCCCAGTAGCCTTGGCTCTCCTGGAACTTTCTCTGTAGACCAGTCTGAACTCAGACAGAAATCCACCTGCCTCTGCTTCCCTGAGTATTGGGATTAAAAATGTGCATCACTACCACCCAGATCCTTAAAAAAAAGGCGGGGGGCTGGAGAGATGGGTCAGTGGTTAGGAACACTGACTGCAATTCCCAGCAACCACATGGTGGCTCACAACCATCTGTAATGGGATCTGATGCCCTCTTCTGGTGTGTCCGAAGACAGCTACAGTGTACTCACGTATATAGACTTTTTTAAAAAAAAAAAACAAACTTGCCGGGTGGTGGTGGCACATGCCTTTAATCCCAGCACTTTGGGAGGCAGAGGCAGGTGGATTTCTGAGTTCGAGGCCAGCCTGGTCTACAGAGTGAGTTCCCCAGGACAGCCAAGGCTACACAGAGAAACCCTGTCTGAAAAAAAAAAAAAACCCTTAAATATATATATCAGATAGGAATGATACACATGCTAGAATAAATCTTAGAGAACACAAATACAATAAAAATAGGGACCCACCGGGCGTGGTGGTGCACGCCTTTAATCCCAGCACTTGGGAGGCAGAGGCAGGCGGAGTGAGAAGGGCCAGAGCAAGCAGGTGGGGCCAGCAGAGGTCCTGAGTTCAACAGCAGCTACACACATGATGGCTCATGGCCATCTGTACAGCTACAGTGTAGTCATACACATAATAATAAATAAAATAAATCTTTAAAAAAATAAAAAATAAAATGTATGTATGCTTATATAACATGTACGTTCATATACATGTGAGGCTGGGGACAGACTTCATGTTATCCTCAGGAGCATCATCAATCCCTGTCTTTGCATTTATAAAGCAAGTAAGTGCTGTACCACCTGAACCACCCTCCGGCCCAGCAAAGTGTGTGTGTGGTTTTTACTCATTTACTTTAGGTTTTTGTGGAATGGGAACTAGGGGAACAAGGGCTCTTTATGTAGTCCTGTCATGGAACTCACTATTAGACCAGGTTGGCCTCACATCTACAAAGATCTGCCTCCCAGCACACCTGGCTCAAACAAGTTTTAATGGATGCTGTGCGTCCTCCTGCAGGCTACTTACTCTGAGCAATAAAATTTGGGGTGAGATCTGTCCATGTTAATAGATGTTTATTCATTTCAACAACTGTAAGGTATTCTATTGCATAAATATACCAACATTTAGCAAGTTCTTTTATTCCTGGTTTGTCTGATTTTTTTTCTCCTGCAGCAAATACACTTTACATTTCTCTGTATCTTTGTTGGGTCACAGCATGCATGATTGGTCTCATTCTGTCACTCCCAAATGGCATAAGAATTCACCTTCCCAGAGCTGGAGTGATGGCTCAGTGGTTAAAAGCACTTATTCTCTTCAGGACCTGGGTTCACTTCCTAGCACCCACACAATGGTTCACAACTGCCTGTAACTCCAGTTCCATGGGATCTGACACCCTCTTCTGGCCTCTGTGGGGACCACGTATGCATTTGGTACAAATATACACGTGCAGGCAAACAGTCACATCAGACAAACAATAAATAAATAAAATCTTTTTATAATTCACCTCCCCAACACATCAGATCTTCCATTGATGTAGATCTTCAGTAGTTGAATGACAATCTCAATCTTGAAAGAGCTGAGCATGACAGTGCACACTGTTCCTTCCCAGCATTTGGGAGTACAAGACCAGCCTGGGCTATGTAGTGAATTCCAGGCTAGTCAGAGATATAAAGTAAGTCTCAAAAAAGAAAGAGAAGGGGCTGGAGAGATTGCTCAGTGGTTAAGAACACTGACTGCTCTTCCAGAGGTCCTGAGTTCAATTCCCAACAACCACATGGTGGCTCACAACCATCTGTAATAAGATCTGATGCCCTCTTCTGGTGTGTCTGAAGACAGCTAGAGTGTATTCGCATAAATAAATCTTTAAAATAAATAAAAAAAATAATAAAATGAAGGTGTTTATCTCTACTGCTTAGCAAAACACATGCATACATACACTTTAAAAGAAAGAAAGAAGCCGGGCAGTGGTGGTACACACTTTTATTCCCAGCACTTGGGAGGCAGAGGTAGGTGAATTTCTGAGTTCAAGGCCAGCCTGATCTACAGAGTGAGTGAGTTCCAGGATAGCCAGGACTACTCAGAGAAACCCTGTCTCAAAAACACTAAAAGAGAAAAAAAAAAAAGAAAGAAAGAGAGAAAGAAAAAGAAAGAAACAGCCGGGCGGTGGTGGCACACGCCTTTAATCCCAGCACTTGGGAGGCAGAGGCAGGCGGATTTCTGAGTTCAAGGCCAGCCTGGTCTACAGAGTGAGTTCCAGGACAGCCAGGGCTGCACAGAGAAACCCTGTCTCGAAAAACCAAAAAAAAAAAGGAAAGGGAAGGAAAGGAGCTAGCAAGATAGCTCAGTGGGTAACACCATTCATTCAAAGCCAAAACAGAAAATCTGAATTTGATACTCTGAATCCACATGGTAAAAGAAGGAAACTAACAGCCTTAAGTTGTTCTCTGGCCTCCACGTGCTACCCCCAAGTATAATAAAAACATATATATGGCCATAGCTCATTACAGCTCTAGCTGGCATCTCAACATATACAGTGAGTAATGTATGTCATGTGCTTCCATACATGGATTGGCCATCACTATTTCCTTGAAGCAACTGATTATCTTCGTTTTTAGATAGGGTCTCATGTGGCCTAGGCTTGACTCAAGGTTACTATGAAGCCAAGGATGACCTTGAACTCTTTATTTAAAAAAAAAATTACGAATGCTTCACAAATCCTTGGGCAGGGGCCATGCTAATCTTCTCTGTATTCTTCCAAACTTAGTATATGTGCTGCCAAAATGAGCAAGGCCTTGAATTCTTGGTCCTTCTGCATATGCCTCCCAAGTACTGGTATTAAAAGTGTGTATACTCCTCTTGCTTTTTGTGGTGATAGGGATTGAACCTAGGGCATCATACATGCTAAGCATATGCCCTCAGCCAGTTTTCCTCATTTTAATTGTCTTGATCAGAAGATCTCTACCAAAGCGACTTTCCCCCATTTTCATGTAGCATGTAGAAATGGGTGAGATGGGGCTGCTGAGATGGCTCAGTGGTTAAGAGCACTGACTGCTCTTCCAAAGGTCCTGAGTTCAGATCCCAGCAACCACATGGTGGCTCACAACCACCCGTAATGAGATTGGATGCCATCTTCTGGTGCTTCTGAAGGCAGCTACAGTGAATTACGCCTGAGCAAGTGGGCCGGAGCAAGTGGGGCCGGCAGAGGTCCTGAGTTCAATTCCCATCAGCCAGACACATGATGGCTCATGGCTATCTGTACAACTACAGTGTACTCATACACATAAAATAAATAAAAAGAAAGAGAGAAATGAGTGAGATGTGGAGATGTGCAACGGTATGCATGTGTTGCATGTGTGAGAGCCCATGTGTGTGTATATGGGTGTATGTAGACATGTTGCATGTAAATATGGAGGCCTGAGGTGGTTGTCAGGAATCATCCTCCATTGTTCGTCCACCTCCCTCATTGGAGGTGGGATCTCTCAGTCAAACCCAGAGATCTTGGATATAGATAGTCACATGTTGCCTTGTAAACCCCATCTTTGCCTTCTGAGGCTGGAACTGCAGGGAATTGCCATAGCCACCTATAATTTAGGTTGAGTTGCTGGAGATCCAAACTCCAGTCCTCGCATCTGAGCAGCAAAGGCTTTAACTGATAAGCCATCTCTCTGGCCTCCCAAAGTCACCTCTTTCTAACCAAATATTCTAACTATTTTTAAAATGTGATTTGTATAATCCGTTTTTTCGACCCACATAGACTTGAGTTTGGAATAACTGGCTGGAAGTAGAGATGCAAGAATACAATTCCTAGGACAACTGCTAACTTATTTCTATGAAGAACAGTTTGGCTAGGCTGGAGAGATGGCTCAGTGGATAGCACTGGCTGGTCTTCAGAGGACCTGCACCCACATGGCAGCACACAACTGCCTGTAACTCCAGTTCCAGGGACTCTAACACCCTCTTCTGACCTTCTCAGGCAACAGGCACACATATAGTATACACTTACCTGCAGGCAAAACATCCATACATATAAATAAAAATAAATCTTTTTAAAGATACAGGTTAGGGTTGAGCAAGACAGCTCATCCAGTAAGAGTGCGTGCCATCAGGCCTGATGACCCAAACTTAATCTTTCAGTTCCACATGGCAGGAGAGAACTGACAGCTCCCCAAAACCAATCTCTCTCTCTCTCTCTCTCTCTCTCTCTCTC
>NW_022196904.1:130315408-130360106 GCF_008632895.1 Mastomys coucha
AAAAATTTTTTTTTTTTTGATACAGGGTTTCTCTATGTAGCTTTGGCTGCCCTGGAATTTACTATGTAGATCAGACTGGCCTCCAACTCAGAGATGCATCTGCCTGCCTCTGCCTCCTGAGTGCTGGGATCAAAAGTATTTAACCCCTCTGCCACCCAGCATACTCCACCATGCTCCAGTGATCCACCTGACTTTGCTACTGCCTTAATATAAACTGGGCATATTCTACCAAAATGAAGTCACCTCTTTCTAACCAATATGTATACTTGGCCTTTGACCCTGAGCACTGGGAGCCAATGGCCTTGCTCCTGTCCAGCACCACCCTCTCTCAGTGAGTACCCTAAATAGCTTGTATCCTGTGCAATCCTTGATCTGTCTTTGTTTCTGTGGCACTTTGGAACTTCTCTGTAGACGTTGGGACCAGACTCTTCCATAACAAAGGGGAAACAGAGAAAATTAGAGACAGACAGCAGGGACAGAAGGCAAGAAAATGGTAGACCTAAAAGCAAACATCTCGATAATTACATTACATGAAAACAGACTAGCACACATTAATCAAAAAAAGATTGGTGGGGGCTGGAGAGATGGCTCAGTGGTTAAGAGTGTCGACTGCTCTTCTGAAGATCGTGAGTTCAAATCCCAGCAACCACATGATGGCTCACAACCATCCGCAATGAGATCTGACCCCTTCTTCTGGGGTGTCTGAAGACAGCTACAGTGTATTTACATATAATAAATAAATAAATCTTTAAAAAAAAAAAGGAAAAGAAGAAAAAGAAAGATTGGCAGGGTGTTTCCAAAACTGTATATATTAACTGAGCATGATGACACACACCTCAATCCTAGCGCCCAGTAGGCTGAGGCAAGATGATTGCAAGGTCAAGGGCATGGGTAACAACAGGTGGGAGGGGCGATGAGCAGGACTCCATCCCTGGCGACCATTTATGCAGCTCAGGAGTTGCTGCCTGATGTGGATCTCAAGATTCTATTGCTCAAGGGAGACCCTATGCCATGAAATGAGGCCACCAGCCTGACTGGCCAGATTCTGCACCTTTCCTGCTTTTTTCCAGCTTGGTCACCTCACCCTTAAGCCAGACGGCAATGCAATGTCCTATGGCTACCCCAAGAAGGAACAATTTAGCCAATGCCATCGTTTCTATGTTCTAGCAAAATCGTCAGAAGTTCAGATACACAAGAAAATAGCTAAGAACTGAGCAGTGGTAGCACACGCCTTTAATCTGAGCACTTGGGAAGCAGAGACAGGAGGATTTCTGAGTTCGAGGACAGCCTGGTCTACAGAGTGAGTTCCAGGACAGCCAGGGCTACACAGAGAAACCCTGTCTCGAAAAACCAAAAAAAAAAAAAAAAAAAAAAGAGCTAAGAACCAGAGTCAGAGCCAGACAAGAGTAAAGTGTGGAGCTGAGTGAGATTCCCTCGGACTACCTGTTGCTGCCAGGACATGTATTACTTCTATGGCTCCTCAGAGAGGGAAGTACATTGTCTTGACCCTGAGGACACAGGGCTTTGTTTCCAAGTTCCTGCCATTCCTGCAAGGTTACCTTGATAAGGCCACCCCAGTTCAGGGGCAGTGATAAGGCCACCCCAGTTCAGGGGCAGTGATAAGGCCACCCCAGTTCAGGGGCAGTGATACCACCTGGTGGAAGGGAGGAATAGAAGTTTAAGAGCTTTTTTTTTCTTTCTTAAGATTTATTTATTTATTTTATGTATGAGTACACTATTGCTCTCTTCAGACATACCAGAAAAGGGCATCGGATCCCATTACGGATGGTTGTGAGCCACCATGTGGTTGCTGGGAATTGAACTCAGGACCTCTGGAAGAGCAGTCAATGCTCTTAACTGCTGAGCCATCTCTCCAGCAAAGAATGATCTTGAACTTCTTTTTTTTTTTTTACGATTTATTTATTTTATGTATATGAGTACACTGTAGCTGTCTTCAGACACACCAGAAGAAGGCATCGGATCCCATTACAGATGGTTGTGAGCCACCATGTGGTTTCTGGGAGTTGTACTATTCCTCAGTCCTAGGTATAGAAGTTTAAAACTTTGAGCCCTCATCCACTCTTCAACTGAGGAAAGCAAAGTCCAGTTTCAGGAGGACTGACCTCTCCTGAGGGCCAATATGATCTCCCTCATCCCCACACTCTGGTTCTCCCATGATCACACCAGGCCTGCCACATAGAATTATTATTCTCCCTACATACTTCTCCACAGCTCTGCTGAGGCTCCGGAGAGGTATGGCCTCTTCAGCTAGAGTTGCAGAAAGCCAAAAACCAAAGGAAACACAAGACCTTTGTATTCCTGCCAGGAGCAGCATGAGTAGACAGGTCCAGCCAGGAGCCCAGGTCTCTCACTAACTGAGGAAGTAAACAAGAACATGGCAAATTACATGTCCTGGACACTGGTCCTGCCGTAGTGTCACCAACACTTACTTATTTCTACCTGATATCCCTCCTCCCAGCCCCATATTTCTCATTTTGTGAAAAGCTTTACCCCAAGTCCATCCCACATTTTGGATAAGGAACTGAGCCCTACCTTTTCAAGGAAAAGACATTTAGAACATCATTAAGTGTCCTGATTTTGGGGAAGATCAGGAGCAGGGACAGCAGAATCCCAAGAGGTGTCATGAACAAACCAGGTCAGCCTGGCTTTCCCTTCCAGGACCAGGCATAGAGTAGCTAATGTCATGGATATAGCCCCACACAGACAGAGATAGTCCAAGGTAGTCCCAACTCTGCAGCCTTCCTGGGTATCTGAATTTTAGGAGGTTTACAAATGGAAGATGAAACAAGAACTTACACACACATAAAACACACAATAAATAAATAAAAAACAGAAGAAAGAGAAACAGATTGTCTGGAAAGCCAATATTAAAACTGAGCATCAGCCAACCATGATGGATGGTGCATGCCTTTAATCCCAGCACTCAGGAGAAGGCAGATGGATTTCTGTGAGTTTAGGAACAGCCTGGTCTACATAGACACGTGGTTTCCAGGACAGCCAGAACTACACAGTGAGATGGTGTGTCACTAAACAGATGGATGGATGGATGGATGGATGGATGGATGGATGGATGGATGGATAGATAGCAGTGTTTCTCCCAGCCTGATTAAGGGAAAAGAGTGTGTGATGCATGTATGCAGCAGGCCAAGCGCTCTCAGGAAGCACAGCAGAAGGACTCAGAGCCACATCCTGTGTCAGGAGCCCAAAAGTCTGGAGGCCTGGAGGAAAAGATCAGGCCAGGAGCATGGGTTCCCACACGAATAATGAATAGGGATGTCAGAAGGGATGGGAGTCCTGAGCAAAATATAGGGGTCTAGAAGGATGGGGTGATGCTGCCAAAGGGTCTTTCCTTATAGAAAATAGACACACCTCTGTGATGGTTACTACTAGGCATCAAGTCCGAAAAAAGAGGGGCTAGAACCCAGGTGGCAGCCAAGGAGAACGATACTAGCAAACAATGATGCATGGTGAGAAGCACTCTCTACGAATTATGCCCTACAGAGAGGGCACCAGGACTAGGGATTGCTGAACCTCTACATGTAAGCAAAGACGTCTAAAGTGAAGAGAAGGTGCAAGGCTAAAGGGTGTGGACTGCCTGCTATAAGAAGAAAGGTAGGACTCAGTTCCTTATCCAAAAGGTGGGATGACTTGGGGAAAAACTTTTCACAAAATGAGAAATATGGGCCTGGGAGGGATATCTGAAGAAAGTACTCCAGAGGGGAGACTAGGAATGGGGGTAAGGGGATGGAGGGCCAAGACTCCAGCAGTATGGAACCAGGTGTACAGCTTCCCCGTCAGGTACAGACTAGCCTTGGAAGACACTGGTTTCTTACAGAACCAAGCTGATAACTACGACATGGCCCAAAAGGCTCTACCCTCTGGTTCAAACCTGTGAGACTACAGTCCAAAGACCAAAACTCTGTGCACACAACAAAATAAATCAACCAGGATGAAACCAAACTTCATCCACTGGATGCCTGAGATAGTTTACCCCCAGAAACAGCAGTGTCCTCAGAGGCTTGCTGCCTGCCTGGGGGCATGATCCTAACTCAACCTGGGCTTCCTTGCCAAGGACTGTCATAGTGCCAGTGGGCATGGACATTTTCTCTAAGGTAGCAGCTTTACTTAGTACTGTGACCTCTCCTATGGCCCACACAGGCCCCTGTGACACACTGTATGGCCATTGCTGTTTCTAGGGTCTAGTGTCTAGTCTCCCCTTAGCTGTGACCTCTCCTATGGCCCACACAGGGCCCTGTGACATAGATCGCAGTGTAGTCATTGGTCTCTAGCCTCCCCTTATCAGTACTTCTTTTCCTTTTACAGGAAGTGGCTCATCCCCCCACTTAGTCTGGCACCTTTACCTGTAGGCCAGCTCTGTCACTGTGTAGGTAAGACACAGCAGTGAAGGTCACTGAGGTGCAGCTAGGAGCTGGGGCTTGTGATGGAAAGGATGTGGGGGTCCTAACTCCTGGTCTTCCCTGGACCCGACTCCTTCATGGGTTTACCACACAATCTTGGCAGTGCTGCAGCATGCCCTCCCAGGAGAAGCACATGGCAGGCTACTGAAACACCTAATGGACACTACTGGTCCTCAAGCCTGGATATTAAGTGTCATGTTACCACTCCAGCTTAGCAGAGACAGGTCTCCGGGTGCCTGAAGCCCGTAAGAGAACAAGACTAGCAGACAGTTCCAAAGGTGGCTGCTCCCCTCTTCAACCCACTTTCCAGACCTCCTTCCAGAGGCTGCCCGCAGCAGGGGTCCCTGTCCTCTGGCCAGAACTCTGGTATCAAGGCAAAGTGCAGAGGCTATACACTCAGTTTCCCTGGGGTCTCTGGCAGCCCATAGGGGACGTCAGCCATCTTAGGTGATCTCCTCCCAGAATGATTTTGATTCCTGAAAGCAGGAGCCTCTGCCTAGGCATGGGCCAGGTTACCTCTGTCCTGACAATGGTTCTCAATAAGGAAGATGCTTTTTTGGATACTGTTCCAGCAGCCAATTAATAAGGAGCACACTATCTAAGGTAAGTAGACAGCCTCTCGTGGTACAAAATAGCTAGGCTCGGTGACAGCCACACTAATTAGATGACAATTTATAGCCATAGCTCCTTCCCTTTCCTACTTATTCTGAGCTACTGGACTGTCTGCTATAGATGGTCTCAGGGCTGTCAAAGGATCCCCTCCGTGTCCCTATCAGCAGAGAACCCTCTGTGCTTGAACAAACACATCCTGCTGATTATTGTGCAGTTCTCACCATCTATGGCGAAAATCTAGGCAACAGCCAGGAACCTATCCTGGGGAGGACCCATGTCCTCCCCTGATCCTGAGCCCAAGGGGCAGCCACAACCCTCCATCCCTGTCCCTTAACCAGCTACATGGGCCAATTGGCTGCTCAACGATTATCCACCACAGCCCTTCCTCGAAGTCCTACCTGGTCCCTCAGAAACCAGGACATAGTAGAGCCGCAAGTCTAGCTGGGACTTGTGTGGGTGGGTGTTCTTCTTTCCGTCTCTGAGGCTGTGGTTAAGCCTCTGACTCCTGGAACACCTGCCACTGTTTTCAAGGTATGGCTTCCTCACTCGGGAATAAGGTCTACTTGTAGGCTATAGGCTCTCAAGATTCTACAAGTGGGGTTCCAGCCACCCCCTTTTGGCTTCTAGTTTATTATGAAAATGAAGTTAAAAAAAGTATACAGTGAATGAAGGCACCTGCCTCATTCACAAAGGCTCTGGGCTGGACCTAGAATAGAGAGGTTTATGGCCAATTGTGGGCAGGAGACCCTGTAACTCTGTTCTTCCATGAGGACAGTGTGGAGACCAACTGTCCAGGGCTCCTGCCATCACAGCAATGAAGTGAGAATAGGCAGGAACTTTCCTTGCTCCATGGTGCCAGTTGCCCAGCCCAAGGGTGTAACTGTCCTAGGAACTCCCCTGCCTCCCAAAAAGCCCAGGAGAGCCCATATCCAAAACTCTAAGAGTGACTCTCCTGCTGTCCTACCCACAGCACAGGCTAAAGTTGGACCAAGTACCATTGGCAAACCCAGCCAGGACAAGAGAGCCAGAGTTTTGGTAGGCCCTTTATTTCAGGGCAGCTACCAGCCTGATAATAGCCTCATGGAATCAGCTCTCTACAAGGACCCAAGGTTGTACTCAGGCCGCTGGTCCCAACCTGAATAGGTGACATCCTCTCATGCTGGCTGTATCTGTAGACCTCCTCAAGTCCCCCTGAAGCTCTGGGATATCTACATCCTAGAGGATGAGGTTGTGGCCATGACCGTGGCAAAACCAAAACAAAGACAAAAACCGCAGAAAAACAAAAACCAATCCTCGAGATACATAGAAGTCACTCCTGAAGTATGTAGTACGGACCTTGGCTGAGGACCACACTCAAACCAATCACATTGTCTACCTCTCTTGCCCTGAGTGAGCCAGACATGAAGGGTGGGCCAGCCAGATGTGGTTAGCTGGGCAGGGTATAAGGTACTGTCCCAGGTACTAAACCCATTCCCCACACCACACATATGGGTAATTTCCTGGCAGGATCTCTCTTTGACGTTGAGATGAAGTAGCTCAACAAGACAGACCTGGGCACAGGCAGAACATGGACAACAAATGACTTTTCCCAGGGTCCAGCCCAGAGTCCAACCATGTACCCTTGAAGATTTCCTAACGCCTCTCTGTAGGACTTGCTGCTTCAGGCTGGACAAATACTGAAGTGCCATCAGGCCTCTGTTATGGAGTGAGGGATAAAGTGTGTCATGCTTCCCAGGTTAGCTCCAGTTTGCGTCCCTTCCCAGGGCAGGCATGTCTAGGCCCCAAGAGCTCTGCCCCCATGTTTCCACCCTACTGCTTCCAATAGGAACACTAAGCTCTTGTCCACCCTTCATAACCAGTCCAGAATGTACCCAGCCTATTAAAACTTCCCCAAAGGGCCAAAGACAACTCCTAGAGTAGCAGACCCTATCTCCAGCCCACCTTGGGTTCATGACCACCAAGGCTCTAAAGGAGTCATTGAAGTTTCAGATGATACCTCAGGAGCTTCAGATACACATGGACAAGGGAAGCTGAACATTTCACTGCTGTGGAAGAGAGCAGTGTGGTGTCCCACTGCCCAACCACTCAGTGACAGGCTCTACATCACGTCTATTAGAGCCTCCTTACATTCCAAGTGCCCTAAACAGAGAAACTTCACCCAATTCCACTTGAGCCCGGAGAGGGTAAAGGGCACACACCATAGGCCCCAGTGGCCAGGAGGAGGACCAGGATAAGTGGATGCACCCTGCTGTAGCCATGACTAGTGCCAGAGCGAGGCACAGGCATGGCACACCCTTTGGGAGCAGTGAGCAGCTATCTGACCTGTATGTGCCTCTCAAGACCATACAGGAGGCTTGGAGAACATCTGCACACCTCAGAGAGGTGGGAGGAACCAGTGAGGCAGTTTCCACCCTCTCAGGGAGTTGAGATGCCAGGCCCTAGGCACCAGTGAGACAGAGGCCTGAAGCTCCTCAGAAAACACTGGGGCCCTATTTCCAGAGTCCTAGGATCTCCATCACAGGTCAGAGGGCTGCAGGATGTTGGGGCAGGGCAAGTCTTAGACTCTGTCATTCTTGGGGCTGTATTTCATGGATCCCAGAATGCAGGAAATGTGTTTCCTGCTGGAGACAAGGGATGCCCTCTTACTCTCAAAGCCCTCCTCCTCCCATAAGTTAAAGGACAATAGGTCACTTTTCATATCACCTGACTATTCCTGTGTTGCCTATGACTTTCTGCAGGAAACACAAGACAGTTGGGGCAGGCAGAAGGGAAGGGCTGCACAGTCCACGGTCCCAGGCCAGCCTCCCCAGCCTCAGCTAGGAACAGGAACAAGGCAGATGATGGATCCCAGGTTCCCAGTATCTTCTGCGAGGCCACAGGCAATACACCTCCTACTTCCAGCCAGAGACAAGTCAAGACCATCAAATAATTTACTGTGATTCAATGTGTGCCCTCATAGGCGCCCGGAGGGAACTGAGAGGGGTGGAGGACTTGGGTGCCAGTGGCAACAGGGACAGTTCATGACAGTCTGTTCAAATTGTCCATGCGAAGGTCTTGGTCACATCTGTCCACCATCCCTGGACTGGCCTGGCTCCAGCATCGTTTCCTTCCTTCCCTTCTCTTTCCTTCCTTCCGTCAGCACCACCTCCCTGCATCCGGCACCTCCACGTCCTGAGCCTGTGCCGGGACGGGCGCAAAGGACATGACTGACTGCAGGCAGGGGGATTGGCAGAATTGGGGGAGCAGGGACATCAGAGTGGATACGAAGTTCATCGGGCTAGCTGAGGTCACTGCCCCAGATGTCTTGCTGGTCCCTGCCTCACCTGGTGTCAGGACAGCACACACTTGCAGCTCATGCAGCCAGGGCCACTCTCATCAGGCGGGTTCAGTTTCCGCAGTTTATGCTGCCGAATTTCACGTACTAGCGTGTAGAAGGCATCCTCCACACCCTGGGGACAGAGGGACTAGATCAGAGAGGACTCTGAGGAGAAAAGGGGCGCTGCTGTCTGGGTAAGAGACTCCTTGCCTGGATCAGTTAATACCCCAACACTGAAAGCTCCCTTCCTCAGCTGCAAAACCAACACAAGTAGGGAGCTGGGTTCTGGCCATCTAAAAGGCACAGGCCAGTCTCCTGAGTATCGCTGAAAGTCAGAGCCACTCAATTCAGAACTCTCCCAGACCCCCAGTACGTCTCAAGTTGAACCACCTAACAACACTGAAGGGCACTGGGGACAAGAAAAACTAGGCCCCTGGGTCACCGCTCCGGCCTGGCTCAGGGCAGCTCTCTCCATGGACCCCATCCTGCCCTGGAGCTATGTGAACCCAGAACTACAGGGCGTAAGCTCAAACAGACCCTGGCCCTTGCCTCCCTCACAGCCCTGCGGTCTGGGAGACTTACAGCATGAGGGCCGCTGGGTCACATGGGTCCCGGGGGGTCCCAGAGGGTCCCGGAGCTGGAGCCAGAGCCAGAGCGGCTGCCCTGTGTTGAGGGAGAGGGGCGATGAGCTCTGCTCCCTGGCTGGGGTGGGGGTCGGGGTGCGCGGTGAATCCTTGACTAGCTGTGGAAAGGGGAACAAGCTCACCTGCCGGGTCTTGGCTGATGTTTCAATGTAGGGGATGCCATAGCTGCGAGCAAGGTCCTGGGCCTGCCGAGACTCAACAGTGCGAGCGGCCAGGTCACACTTGTTGCCCACCAGCACCATTGGCACATCATCTGAATCTTTCACCCGCTTGATCTGCTCCCTGGGGGGGGATGGGGTGTATATGAGCCAGCTAGCAGGCTGCAGGCATGACTGTGTCCAGGACATTCAAAAGAAGACATAAAGCCTCAGTGTGCACAGAAAACCCTCCTCACATATGCCATGGGCTCATGGGCTAGCCATAGGTGGCTCACCTGTACTGGTGGATGTCTTCAAAGGATTTGGTGTTGTTGATGGCAAATACACAGAGGAAGCCCTCCCCTGTGCGCATGTACTGGTCCCGCATGGCACTATACTCTTCTTGACCTGCTGTGTCTAAGATGTCCAGTAGACATGTCTCCCCATCAATGACCACCTGTTTCCGGTAGGAGTCCTGCAAAAGAACACAGCTTAGGGGTCCCACCTCTCCTCAGACAGAGAATCCACAGAACCAGCCTACCCTCGCACCTCTCATACCCCAATGGACCAGGTAGGAATCATACCCATAGTACCTACAAAATCTGGTTGTTTGGGCCTGTCCCAACTCTGACCCATGACCACTGCCAGAGCTCACCTCTATAGTGGGATCATACTCGTCCACAAAGTGGTTCTGGATCAGCTGGATGGTCAGGGCACTCTTTCCCACGCCTCCAGCGCCCACCACCACAAGCTTGTATTCTGTCATTGCTTCTACAGGGGCTGCCAATCCAGGAGCTCCTGCCCCACCTGTAAATGAGAAGCACACTTAGCCAGGTCCTGGCCACTTGAGACTGCTAATAGATGCCTGACCCAAGGGCCCTCTCCAGCATTGAACAGGAAGGCCAGCTAGTGGCCCAGTCGATCACCTGTGGCACCTCCAACTCGAAAAGGGAGGAATCCCCCCCCACCTCCTCAAACAGCACTTAATGGCTGTGTGAGGAAGCAGGGAGAGGCCCCCAAGGCAGGGCTGACAGCTGAGAGCTTCTCCCAACCACGCACCCAAATTAGAAGTCGCTAGGTAGGCAGAAACCCTCAACTGGAGGCGCCTGAGGTCTGAGGCCACCCCCCAAAAAACAGGTCCTGCCACGGCGGCCTCAGCGTGCCCAGGCAGGCCAATACCAGCCTACAACCGGCTCTGGCCCGCCGGCATGTGGGTGCAACCTACAACTATTTACTGAGCACCTACTGCATGCCAGGCGCGGTCCCGGCAGCGGGGGGAGGGTAGCTAGAGAAGGACCCTGCCCTCCACTAAGACAAACCTTCCACAAGGGGCCAGGGAGCTTCCTCAGAGGGGGAAAAAACCGGCTGAGGGTGTGGGAAGCAGGTGACTGCAGGAACGCGAGGGGTAGCTGGGAGCAGAAGGCCCTGCTTGGGGCCCAACGCGGGTGTCCTTGTGGCCCCGAGGCCCGAGCGTGATGGCCGCGGGGCGCAGAGTCTCCGGAGGCCCGGGCGGTGCCTCGCTGGGAGGACGGCCACAGGCAGAGCGAGCCCGGCCGCAGAGGCGGGCAAGCTGGACGCTAGGCACGCTGCCGGGCCGAAAGGAGCAAGGAAGCACCGATCACCTGCGCCCCGCGCCCCACCCCGTGCCCTCACTCACCGCTTGCTGGCGCGACTGCCCCCGGGGCCGGGGCCGGGGCAGGGCGGGGGCGCGGACGGGCGCCGGCTGGGCCCGCGCATGAGCTCCGTCCGCGGCGGGTGCGGCTCGGGCTGCGGGCGCCGGGAGCGGACGGCGGGGACTTGGCCGAGACCGCGCTCGCCCCGCCCCGCCCCGCCCCGCGCCCGTCCGTCAACTCGAGGCGGCCAGTGATTGGTCGAATGCCTCCCCACCGCGACCTGTTGTGGTTGGCTGAGCAACCCATCCCTCAGAAGCCGCAGCTACGCGGGGCTTCCTGGAGCAACCGGGAGGGCTGTGTCGGAATTTGGGTGCTGCACTCACCAGTGATGTCTAGTTCCTAGGTGCAGAAGAGAGAGACGGAGACGGTGCTTACGAGCCTGGGATTCCTGCGGAGAGAAACTGGTGCACGCTCGGGTTGCGTCGAGGGCCTACCACAGAGCCTCCACCCTGCAGCCTCACCAAAGGCCCAAAGGCCCACGAGCGGAAAAGTCATTCCGATCGGGTCTTGGCGTCGGGGACTGTCTGCGCCGCGGACGCGGAAAAACAGAGGAAGACAGAGTTCGCCGGAACCCCTAGCTGCCTGTTCTCGTAGGCCGAGGTGGAGCGAAGGCTCCATTCTGGGGCAGCGTCGGCCCATCACACCACGCTCCTCGTGCTTTGGAGAAGACCTCCTACCTCCCTCAAACTCGAGGTCCCAACACTGCAGAAGCTCACACTGCGTCCACTTGAAGAACCACCCCGAAAGTCAGAAAAGTTGGTATTGGGGCGAAATGAAGTGTTCCACTCAAGTGGAAGCAAGTAGGGTACATCTGTGTCAGACGCAAATGACATGTTTTCAACACTTTTTGAAATTTCAAAGAAACGAGTAAGCACGTCCTCAGAAAACCCACAGGGCTTTTACTCAAGTGGTGCAGACCTGGGGTTGCACGCTCACCCCGGTCGCGGCCCGGGGTGCGAGCTCGGCTTGTTCTATTCATCTAGCAGGCAGATAACTGAGAGCTGGCCAGAAGCCTCTCACAGGCGGCTCTCTGAACCACTGTGAGTGTCTTCACTGCGTTCAGCCGTCCGGCTTGTCTCTTTTACTCTAGGGAGCAGTTCCACCGGATCTGCCGCGTGTCCCGGCAACCGTTGCTAGGGGGCGGGGCTCATCTTGCCGCAGCCCCGGATGCCCGCGGCTCACGAATATTTGGGTATTCAAATGAGCCCCGCCCCCGTTGCCATGGCTCCAGGTCCGCAACCCCCACCGCGGTGATAAAAAATAAAAAAAGCCCTCACTTGAGAGAGCGACCGCCGCGGTGGAGGGGCCTAGGGCTGCGCCCCAAGTCTTGGGCACCCTGGCCCACCCCTCAGGTGAGAGCCTGGCACCGCCTCTCTATGTCCTTTGTGCTAGAGGGAAGCCGGGCCAAGGAGTGCAGCCCACTTCTTGTGGGACAAGGCGTACAGGACAGAGTAAGCAATAAATCATGAAGTGCAGTGGAAGGGGATCACTCTTACTAGAGAAATGTATCTTGGAAAGACAGGAAGTTCAGGAGTTAAGGGTCGGCCAAACCAGGGTGGAGGCCATGGAGGATGACCAAGAAGAAAGGATACTTAATGGTCGGAACAGAGTTCTTACTCTAGCCGATGTCTCTTGAGTATAAGAGCTCTTGAGTATAATATCTGGAGCCAAACACAGACCTCTGTATCTTTAAGGAGAAACAGTTTATGATCTTCCTACTAGAGGTGTAGAGGCACCTGAAAAAAACTCTAAAAGTATGGGAAGGAGTGCAGGAGAGGCGGGCTCACAGAAGATGACTGGCAAGAACATTCCCAGGATCCCCTTTAGGAGTAGAAGTAGGATTGAATCATGTCTTTATTTGCATTGGGTGACCTAGAGGGACCCTGGCTGAATCCTCACTGTTATGAGCTTCATCCTCCATTAGAATGGTCACAGGGAAATCAGGACCTAACAGCCCCCCATTCTTGTACCTGCTTGCTTCTGGGTGCTGTGGCCTTGGCTAGCTCGGGTGTCATGGAGCACAGTGACCTAACCAGGAAGCTAATCTAATTCTCTTTTACAGGTGTTACATGTAGACACATGTGGCCCCCTTGCCCGGATGTTTGACCTACAGCAGGAGCTGGCTGGCTACCTTCAGGTACTTAGTCAGAGGACTGTGTGGTTGGAGGTAATGTCTGCTATCTTGATCCTAAACCTAGACTCAAGAGACCATTAATGAAGGCAGATCCACAGCCATGGTCAGTAACAGCTTATTGCTGGTCACGACAGGCATCCTGTTCAGTATCCCTAGACTTACAGCCTTTTTAAAAAATCTTTATCTTGTAAGCTTCTCTCTCTCTCCTCTCTCTCTCTCTCTCTCTCTCTCTCTCTCTCTCTCTCTCTCTCTCTCTGTGTGTGTGTGTCTGTGTGTGTCTGTGTGTGTCTGTGTGTGTTTGTGTAGCACAGAGCACAAGTGCCCTCAGAGGCCAGAAAAGGGCATCTGAACCCTTGGTTACAGGCATTTGTGAGCCACCCAACATGGATGGAATCAAACCCAGGTCCTCTGTAAAAGGAACAAGTGTTCTTAACCACCAAGCTAGCTTTCCAGCCCCAACTCACAGCCTTTGTGAAGCCTCAGAGAGCAAAGCTTGGAGCCAGTACTCATTGTGGGAAACAAATATAGAACCAGGGGCCAAGGAGATAGCTCAGACAGCAAATGGATTGCTTTATAACTATGAAGACCTGAGCTTGATCCCCAGAATTATCATATAAAATACCAGGCATGGTAGTGTGAGCTTATAATCCCAGCACTGTGGAGACAAAGCTTAGCCTACTTGGTGAGTCCCAGGCCAGTGAGAAACCTCATCTCAAAAGTAGAAGATGCCACCCAAGGAATGGCACCCAAAGTTGTTCTCTGGCTTCCACATACACACACACACACACACACACACACACACACACACAAATTGTAAAATGGATACATACATCTTTTTTAAAAAATACTGAAACAAAGGGATGGTATCAGCCAAACAAACAAACAAACAAAAAACCAAAACATTGAGCTGAAACTAATGCCAGGGATATGTACTGTCCAGTTATCTAGACCATTGACATTACCCGGGGCCCTCAGGCCAGGCCAAATCAGGCTGGGAAATGGAAAGCTGATGGAAGATCAGAGTTGATCTAGTGGCTTTATGGGTCATTGCTGTTAACTAGAACCTTGTAAAGGAGACTTGGCCCTCTGCTTCTCTTAACAGGTTGGACGTGGATGGACCCAGCCTGGGATGGATCCCAGGGATCTCGACCAGGCACAGCTAGTATCCGGGTACGGGAGCTGAGCTGGCAGGGCCTAAACAACCCCCACCCACAAAACAAGAGACTGGGCAGTCATGGGGATATCCATAGGGAGCGGCGGGTGGAGGAGCACCTATCCCCTGCTCGACTGGTAAGTGATTGGGGCCTGAGGCTCCACCATGGGTCTGCATGAAGTGACATCTTGGTACCCCTTCTACTGATATCTAGCTTTCCCTCCACTAGGTACCCCCTGCCTTTCTACCTTTAGGGTCCCTGCCAGCAACCCCAAGTGACAGACACAAGCATCCCCAGGCATCGAGATTACAGATGGCACTGTTGGGCCAGGATTCCATAACTATTGGCTGATGCCTGTGCTCAAGCCAACAAGAAGTCCTTTACTCAAGAGTTAATATTGCAACAGGGAGGACAAAAAGATGGCATAGTGGGATGCAGGGAGGGCAGCTGGTCATGGTCCACGGCCCCTACCAAGGCTAGAGTTCCTTTGTCTCCTCTCAACCTGCCTGAGGCAGGGTCTGACCTTGGTACACTGACTATATTGGCAGCAGGTAAAGACTTTCCTCCAAATCCAGTGTGAGAGCCCATTGTTTCACCTCATCCCTGAGTCCTAAGATTTTGTAGAGTCCACCTGGGTGACTCTGATGCTTTCAGTACTTAAGAGTTTGCAACTTACTCATAGTTGGCCACCATGAAGGAGAAAAGCTTGATGGATGGTATTATCCAAGACCTCCTCAGAATAACTGGTTAGCCTGCTAGGCCAGAAACTGCATGTGCTCCCCAAGGTATCCACTGGTTACATAGCAGGTATGGCTGAGGGTCCTAAGAGACCATGGCAACATTTCATACACAAGAATGTCTTGTCTAGTCCATCTACAAGAACAGACAGACCAGTAGGGCCCCCATGCCTTCACTTCCAGCATGAGTGTTTTTGTATGTCCTCTGGTCCAGGTATGCTGTGACCAGATGCTGCTCAGCAGGCCTCTGGGCTCCAACTACATTTTTGGGTCTGTTCTGAAGGTCTCATCTAGAGACTGGCACCCCAAGTGCAGGCCCTTCCCTGGCAGTACTCCTTCCCTGATAGTCAAAGAGTTACAGTCTCTGCTCACGTCATGCCCACCATCTAAACTCTTATGGAAAGCCCAACCTGGAGGAGTCAGGGGAGCACCTCCACCTGCTCCAGTAGGCACCTTTACAGAGTCCTCAGCCAAGAGCATGGAGAGAACCTGGAGTGACACCTGATGATTTCTGCAGCAGGCCCTGGCCCAGGTAGATGACCTCCAACTGGTGAGGGTGCTGGAGATGTGTGTGGACACCCGTAAGAACAGCCTGGGGAACTTCGGTGAGAGCCGCCGGTCACACCCCCGTGACTGTCACAGCTAGACCTTTCAATGAGCCAATTGTATTTCCTGGTTGTAAATGAAAAGCTAGCCAACACCTTGGGCAGCATGTCTCTTTCCTTAAGACTGGACCTAAGAACTAAGATCCATACTCAGCTTAGAAGTTTTAGCCCACGGTCTATATTCTTAAATGACTTTTCAGAGGGACCACACCAAACACCAGTACCAGTATGGCAAAATAGCAAAGATACTATGTTCCCATGCAAAGTACTCCAGAGCTTATTTGGAAATGATTTGGAATTTATAGATACAGTGTACAAATGTTATATCAATCCCTCATGTACCCTTTCCCTAGAATCTCCTTCTCTAATTACCACAGAGATCTTAGCATTCTCTCTCTTCCTCATGGCTTTGTTCAAGCACAAGTAAGTGCACACACACACACACACACACACACAGAGAGAGAGAGAGAGAGAGAGAGAGAGAGAGAGAGAATGGGAGGAAGAGAGAGAGAGTGGGAGGGAGAGAGAGAAAGAAAGAGAGATCCCTGAAAACCATGTTTTTTTTAAATCCATTTGAGAAGATATGGTTCATTAATGCTTTCTCCTACAGAGAGCATTATCTTAAGTACTCTCAGTATAAAGATCCAAGTCTGAAAAGAATACTGATAGAGTGCTCTTATCTATGTCACAGACCTTGTTCAAATTTCACCAAAACCGTCCCAACAGGAAAGATTCTTGCTGTTCAGGATGCTTGTGCATTTTGTTTGCTTTTCTCTGATTACAAGTAAAGTTAAACACTCCCCATCCTGGATAGCTTGGTTTTCAGTTTTGCATGTAAGTGTTTCACAGCTCTGTGTAGGATCTCTGTGCCCCTGTGAGATCAAGGGACACCTGCTCGTCCTTGGGGATTTATAGGCTACCCTACACCCCTCCTTTCATCTTTCAGAGATTCTGTCTCAGAGGGTCAGGGTCTCACCTTAAGAAGCTTTGAAAATGGAAGCCTTCTGCAGCTTTAGGCTGTGCAGGACGCGGGCAGGGCATTCCTGAGACTTGTTATCTAATTTGCTGCATAGTGAAAGATCTGTCTCAGGGTTGGGGTGAGGGTACTTCAGGCCCTGGGAGTCAATGAGGGGAGATGCTCAGGATTCACCTCACCCATGCCAGCCTGGCTCCACTTCAAGCCAAGTCCTTGTCAGTGTGTGTACCTTCTGTACCAATTTACCTGTGCTAGCCTATACATAGGTGAAAGGGCATGCAGTCCTACATGGAGAGGGAGAGATGATTCAGAATACCTTCAGAAGACTCACAGATTCAGTCCTACTATGAGCCAGAAGAGGCCATGGGCCTGTGAACAGCCCCTCAGATGTTGATGCCTCTTGGGAGTTTGGGGAGCAGAAGACACTGCAAAGAGATGGGCAGGGTTGCTGGGGCCAGGCCAACCTCTTCTTCCTGTGGTCCACAGGATTGCACCTTCCTAACCTGATCCAGCTGAAGCTGAACCACAGCTACCTGGGCTCCCTCAGGTGAGAGCCTGGTCTAGGGCAAGCAAGGGCTGGGGCCTGGAACTCAGCTATGGCAGGCTGCCTCTATTCTCAACTCTGTTCTACCCTGTTGACCCTTGGAGGGTCAAATGGTTTTAGAGACATTACCCAGGTGTGGGCTCTGTGGAAGGGGAAGAAGGGAGACTCTGGGGTAAGACCCTTTATGGGTGGGTCCCAGTATCCCGCCTTCCAAGAATGTTGGTGCCCCTGGCTCCTATTTCTAGCACCCTACCATGAGGCAAGTACCTCTTTATCACCCTCATAGGGAGACACCTGTCACTTGTGAGTGATAGGAAAACCAAAGCTGGGGTCTTGTTCAAGGTGGTCATTCTAGGTCCTGTGGCTAGTGGGCCAAGTGTGTTCCCTGACCTTCAGAAAAGTGAGGGACAGACAGCCTCAAACCAGTCTAGACTTAGAGCTTCCCAAGCTCCCTTACCTCATTGCAACCCAGGCATTAACTATACCCTAAGGGCCAGGAGATGGAGGGAAGTGGCTGATATCCCTAAGGAAGAAGAGAAGGTAGGAGCTGCCTCCAAGCTGACCCTCCACTTGAGGTTAGGCCCAGCAGAACATATATCTCCTGAACAGGGACTGAAATATTAAGAAAGTTTAGTGTTCTCAGAGTTCTCAAGAACTAGCTTAAAACATTGCATTCAAAGTGCCAAAGTGCTAGGTCATCTTGTGGTTCTGTCTCTCTGGACTAGAAAGAACAAAGCCAAGAGTACCAACAGATTAGTAGTTTGAACAAATGTGTTTGTGAAGATGCTACTGGCCCAAGCCTAGAAGTGTAAGGAGGGAAATTCCAGTCAAAACTCTAGAAAGAGGCTGGGATGTAGCTTGGTTGGTAGAGTGCTTGTCATTCATACATGAGCTCCTGGATTCAGTCCACAGCAGTGTAGACACCACACACACACACACACACACACACACACACACACACACACACCCTGCTTTGGCTCTCTCCTCTCCATTTTCTCTCAAGTTTCTAACTATCTGAATTGGACTCCAAGTGTAGTTTGTTTCCAGTTGATCTCCTTACATTGCTGTTTAACAAATAAAGCATTAAACAAAATTCAACAAAACAATGAAGATGTGTAAATGCAGGCAAAGATAAGAAAGCTGATGCTTCTGCCTCTTGGCCACATGGTGCTGGAGCTGAGCAGCCCTTTCTAGAGAAGACACGAGGCCTGGGCTTGCATGGTATGCTAGCAAGTGGCTCTTCCTCCAGATTAACAGAGATGTTTTCTAGGCCTGTGTGAACAAATTATCTCAAACAATAATAAAGGTCTATAGAAAGAATGCACCTAAAATAAAATGAAGGCCACCAGGAATGGTGACAAACACCTTTTATTCCAGTACTCAGGAAGCTGAGGCAGTATCATTTCTGTAAGCTCAAGGCCAACCCAGGTCTTCAAAGTGAGTTCCAGGCCACCCAGGGCTACACAGTGAGACCCTGACTCTAAAAAAACAAATGAATGATGGAAACCATGACACAGAAGCAAAAGTGGTACACAACTAAGAAATAATAAAGCTGAGTGTAGTGGTGCAGGCCTGTAATCTCACACTATCAAGTTGAAGATTAGCTTCAGCTCCATAGATAGTGAGTTCAAGGCCAACCTGGAACACATGTGACCCTGCCTCAAAACAACAAAGAAAAAACATAACAAAATAATTCTAAAGGAAATATAGTCTGATTGCAAACGTTTTGAAAATACCCTCAGCAATTTGATCACAACAAAGAAAAGCATAGTACGATTTTAGCTTTCTTTCAGTTATCCAATCCTGCACCTAAGCTGACTGGTGTTTACGTTTACCAACCTGTAATGATTGAAAACGAACAGATATTTGTAACAGGAAACTGATTGAATAACAGCATCCCCTAAGGTACTATTTTAACTTAGATGACTGCAAAGATGAGTATTAAATATTAAAATCTCAGGTACTATTATAAGGGCTAGGAAATAATTTAAATGTGGTGGCTGTCATCTCACTTGAAGCTGAGATAATTTAGCCTCTGAAAATAACTGCCGCATGCATGCAAATGTTCTAAATACATGGGCTGGAACTGACACAGAATGACTTCATGCCGTCAGAGCTTAGACAAGCATCTCTTGCTCAGTGCCACTGTGCGTGAAACCCCACTTACACTCTGATGCTCCACAGATAATTTGTTAAAATAAATTTGGATGGTCAGGCAGTGGTGGTGCATGCCTTTAATCCCAGCACCTATGAGGCAGAGACAGGCAGGTCAATAAGTTTGAGGCCAGCCTGGTCTACAGAGATAATTTTAGGATAGCCAAGATTGTACAGAGAAACTCTTGTCTCAAAATACCAACCAAACAAAACAAAACAAAATTGCACCCTTTTTATATGCCTTTATTGCTTATCATTCTCTCCCTGCAGAGAGATGCTAGTGCTCAATTCCTGTACCATGTGCTAATTTGGGGATGGATTCTCTTTTCTTATTAATTCCTAGGAATTATCTTTTATATTCTGGTGCAAAGTTGTCTGCAAAGCATTGTCATTTCCAGTGAACTCCAATTTCGTCTATCATTTGTGAGAATCATGTGCATATGCAAAGAACTCTGGACCATTAGTTGGTCTCCTCTTCCCTCAGTACTGGGTTATCTATGTCTTCAGTGTGTGGTCTGCACTACACTTTCCTCTGCTGTCCTTACTCCAGACTTGACAATGTATTCACATACATTAAAGAAAGAAAGAAAGGAAGGAAGGAAGGAAGGAAGGAAGAGAAAAGAAGAAAAAAAAGATATATTTATTTTATGTATGTGAATACACTGTTTTGTTTTAAAAGATTTATTTATTTATTTAATGTGTGAGTACACTGTAGCTGTACAGATGGCCACTCGCTCTAGCCCTGCTCGCTCTGGCATAATTCACTGTAGCTGTCTTCAGAAGCAACCAGAAGAGGGCATCAGATCTCATTATGGGTGGTTGTGAGCCACCATGTGGTTGCTGGGATCCAAACTAAGGACCTCTGGAAGAGCAGTCAGTGCTCTTAGCTGCTGAGCCATCTCTCCAGCCCTAGCTCACCCTTCTCTTGATCTCATCCTTCCCTTGACTAAGCGCATCCTTCCCTTGACTAAGCTCATCCTTCCCTTTTGGCTTTGTTATAGTTTCTTCTCCTTGAACTGAGGGCTTGCCTCAGTTCTAATCCTCCAACTTTTGTCTTTTTTCAAACAGTCTCAACTAACCCAGGCTAACCTAAAACTCAATATATAGCCAAGGCTGGCCTCAAACTCTTTTTTATTATCTTATTTATTGTTATTTATTTATGGTTATGGTTATTTTGCCTGCATGTATGTCAGTACACCATATGCATGCCTGGTGCTCTCAGAGGCCAGATAAGGGTGTCAGATCCCCTGGAACTGGAGTTTTAGATAGTCATGAGCTACCATGTTGATGCTGGGAATTGAACTCTGGTCCACTAGAGGAACAGCCAGTGCTCTTAAGCACCAAGTCATCATCTCTCCAGCACCTGGCCTTGAATTCTTCATCTTCCTGTCTCTGCTTCTACATCTCAAGTACTGAGAATACAAGTGTGAGCCACAGTGCCTGGCTTGGTTGGTTTGTTTGTTTGTTTTGCCTTTTTGAGACAGGGTTTCTCTAGGTATCCTGACTGTCCTGGCATTCTTTCTCTCTGTAAATCAGCTATCCTTGAGAGACCCACCTATGTCTACCTCCAGAGTGCTGGGATTAAAGGCATGAGCCACCACATCCTGCTTGTTTTATTTAAAATAATGGGGGTGAGGGTCTCACTAGGTTGCCTAAGCTAGCCTTGAACTGAGGTCATGATGTTGCCTCCTTCAGCTTCCTGAACTGCATGCAATGCAGGTATACCACCATACTAAGCTATTTTAACTTTTTAAAATCTAGACTTTTCTTTGTGTCTGTTACAAGATCCTACAAATGGTATATGCTTTACTTTTTGCCATCAACTCTAAAAATTTTGCAGTTTTCCTATTATTACAAGGTATGGCAAAATCTAATTATTTCCTAATACTCCTCTACAACAAGAATTTATCTTTAGCTGGATATGTGGCCCACCAAAAGCAATGGAAGTTGCCTGACTCCTTGAAGCTCAGTCCTGTCATGGACTCTTTTTCTGAGCTTCAGGTTGCAAGAAGAAGTGGGTAAGCTCTGAAAAGGAATGGATGAAAACAATTACACTGCCTCAAACAAACTGAAGGCACCCCCTCAGGAAACCAATGTGAGCTACCAGACAGGCATGATAACACTAAAACTAACTCTCCGTGACAGAGTTTAAAAGATAGTGCAGCAGGTAGGAACACTTGCTGCTCTCCCACAGGACCTGAATTTGGTTCCCAGCAGTCATGTCAGGTAGCTAACAACCATCTTTAACGCCAGCCCTGGGTAGAGGTCTAACATTCTTCTGGCCTGCCAGGATATCTTCATACACAAGGCATACATTCAGATACACAGACACATAAGTAAAAATAAATCTTGTTTAAAGGCTTAGGAAGGACAAAGGAAGGACAGAACCAGTTCCAACAAGTTGTCTTCTAATCTCCAAGTGGATGTCAGGTGTCATATTATACAAGTAGACACACACACACAAATAGGACAGGGTTGGGGAGAAGGGAGAGAGAGAAAGAGTGTGGGGGTAGACAGAAAGACAGATAGCTGGTGTGGTGGTACACTCCTGTATTAAGAGAGAGACAGAGGGGCTGGAGAGATGGCTCAGTGGCTAAGAGCACCATCTGCTCTTCCAGAGGTCCTGAGTTCAATTCCCAGCAAACACATGGTAGTTCACAACCATCTGTTAATGAGATCTGATGCCCTCTTCTGGTGTGTCAGAATTCTATCCAAGGGAAAATTAAATAGTCATTCGATTGCTGGTGTGGTGGTACACAACTGGCTAATAGACTGAAACAGGAAAACTGCCTCAAGTTCCTGGCCAGCCTGGGCTACAGACTGAGAACATCTTGAAAGGAGCCAGGGACGGACAGTGGTGGTGGATGCCTTTAATCCCAGCACTTGGGAGGCAGAGGCAGGCGAATTTCTGAGTTTGAGGCCAGCCTGGTCTACAGAGTGAGTTCCAGGACAGCCAGGGCTAAACAAAGAAACCCTCTCTCACCCTCCCCCCAAAATAAGGGGGAAGAGGGGCCGGTGGGGGGGTCGGCTGGAGAGATGACTTAGTTAAAAGCACACACTGCTCTTCAGAGGACCTAGATTCAGTTCCAGTACCCACATCAAGTGGCTTGGCACCACCTGCTTCTCTAACCCCAAGGGATCTAATAGCCTCTTTTGCTTTCCATGAGCACCCACACAAATGTCTATACACACACACACACACACACACACACACACACACACACGAGAGAGAGAGAGAGAGAGAGAGAGAAAGAGACAGAGACAGAGACAGAGACAGACAGAGAGACAGAGACAGACAGAGAGACAGAGAGGTTGAGATAGGGGGAGAGGGAGAGGGAGAGAGGAAATGGTGATTTAAGGCAACTGATTTTGAAGGACAAAGACTAAAAGTAAATGTACAGCAACAGTGAAAACAAGCCCCAGATGGGCTACATGGTGGATGAGGGATGAGTCATTACCAAAAGGACTTAGGGCCATGAGAAACAGGTAGTTCATGAAGCCTCAGGTCAGGGGCAATTGTACTACCAGGCAAAGAGCAGTTCAGTGTTACAGGAAGAGCATTACAGCAAGAGAGAGCAAAGCCAGATCCTTAGACACAGAATCTGTGTACATTTCAGCCTCATGGGTATAGTAGGCCAGCGTGGGAGGGAAAGCCACAGGTAACAGGTAGAGCTGGGCCAAGGCAGCAACTTGAAGGTAGGTCCTCAGGGTCAGTCTGGTATGTCTCAGGCTGGCCCCCTGACCTTTCTAACAAGTTGTGGGTGCTGAGCACTCAGCATGTTTGGGAAGGGGTCCCAGTACTCCAAGGACCTCTGTGCCCACAGACATAAGCTCTCCAGGAACATATTTTAACTATGCCCATGGTACTACAGCAGGGAAAGATAGGGAGTAGGGATCTCTGGAGCTCATCAGCTGGAAGCTACCACAAGCAAGTTACAACTATCCCTGCACCCGCAGGCAGCCAATGTGCCTGGTAGCATGGCATTGGCTTCTGTTGGCTTAAGAAAACCCCATAACAGCACTGATCACTTACGGTAGTTAGTTACTTTTTCTTGTCTTTGCTGTGGCTAAATAACTGGCAAGAAGCAACTTAGAGGAGGAGAGGTTCATTTGGTTCATGATTTAGGGGATACACCATCAAGGTAGGGAAAGCATGGCAGCAGGAGCAGCTCATATCGGTGGAAGTGGAAGCTTGCTCACATCTGAGCAGGTTAAAAAGGAGCCCCAGAATCAGCTGGCTTTTCCCCTTCCTTCATTTTATTTTCTTCAGGATCCCTGCCCATGAGGAGATGCCACCCACATTCAGGGTGGATCTTTCCTCCTCAGTTAAATCTTTCTGGAAATACCTTCACAGACACATGCTCCCAATGTGTCTCCTAAGTGATTCTAACTCCAGTCAAGTTGACACTGAAGATTAACCATCACACCACTCTGCCTGCCTTCTGCAGAGACCTGGGCACTTCTCTTGGCCACCTGCAGGTACTGTGGCTGGCTCGCTGTGGCCTGACTGACTTGGATGGCATTGGCTCCTTCTTGGCACTGAAGGTAAGTCTGTAACACTTGGGGACAAGGAATGGAGATCAGGACAGACCCTGACTGAGACTCCCCATGTGGTTCTCAGGAACTTTATGTCTCCTACAACAACATCTCGGACCTGAGCCCACTGTGCCTGCTCGAGCAGCTGGAGGTGCTGGACCTTGAGGGCAACAATGTGGAGGACCTGGGACAGATGCGGTACCTGCAGCTGTGCCCACACTTGGCCACGCTCACACTGGAGGGAAATATGGTGTGCTTGAAGCCAGACCCTGACCCTTCCAACAAGGTGTGTGTGTGCTGAACACCCAGTCAGCATATATTCGGGAGGGCCCCACAGAATGGGGACTTCTAAGCCCACATGTATCTTCTGGCTTGTATCTACCTCTTTTGTTGCTGGAAGCCTAAACAGCTTAACTCTGTTTTGAAATATCAGGTACATGCAAACTCCTTTATAGCAGGTGAATCCACATGCACCCCACAATGCCACACATGCTCCAAGCTCACTGTCCACCTCAATAGCTGCTGCTTGGTGTAACCCATGATCAATTCCACATGCTAGAGGACTTCCTTGAATCTTGGCTCTGGGCTTCAGGGGTGACCGTATATACTCTGAGAGGATGAAAGTCCAGTCCCTACAGGCCTTAGGGTCTAGTAGGATAAGGCAATATCACCTTTATCCTGCACCACAGGAGTCTGGAAGAAGGAAACAGTTGACCTATGGGGCCCACTAGACTCAGGTCTACTGCCTCCCACTCTTTCCCTATAGGCACCCCAAGACTACAACTACAGAGCAGAGGTAAAGAAGCTCATCCCCCAGCTCCATATTCTAGATGAGGTACCCACCACATGTACCAACTTGCCTGCTCCCCAGAAGCTGAGCCAGGACTGGCTGATGGTGAAGGAAGCCATCAAGGAAGGCAGCGTGCTTGACATTCTCCTCCCTCGGCTGGGTAGGCTAGACACTTACTACAGATGTCTATACTATGCCCCAACCCCTGACTCCAGAAGAGACTTCTACCAGCCCTCCAGGAAGACAGGCCTCCACCAGTACCCCAAGAGGACAGGCTTCCTCAGGAAAAAGACTTCCATTAGTTCCCCAGGCCTTTCAGAGATGGGTGTCTGCACTTTATTCTCTTTCATAGCCTTATCTCCCCAGATCCATGCACATTGACCCCCGGTTAAGATACTCCCATGAGCAGCAACAGTTGGATTCCCCTGTCCTATGTTGAGGGAGAGGAGGGTCTGAGGCTTTGGATCTTTCTGGAAGGAAAAGGAACTATTACAGGCCAGCCCTGGGTCACATAGCTTCTTGAACAACAGGGTTTTGCTCTGTGGTCTGAGTTTGAAGCATGCTGGCTAGCATGAGCCCAGTCATCTCTGGTTCTAACCCTGGACAGATTGTCCCCATGGAGCCACCATTCGGAAACTTGACCCAACCTTGTCTGTGCCTGAGACCCAGCCATGGGCCTTGTCCCTGCTGGTTCCTGGAGACCCTTTGCCTGATGGTCTGCTTTCTGAGAACCCAGCCACAGAAGACGATGCCAGCAACCTCACCCATGGTAACTGAACCTATATGTCCCAGAGCCAACCCTGTAGTACCTTGACCCCAAACCATAGCCATACCCTCTTCTTCAGGTCCTGGTCAAGTTCTCTGTGGGAACCCCACCAAAGGCCTTCGGGAACGTAGAAACCAGTACCAGGTAGGCTTTTCCCATGCTCCAAAGTAGGCAAGAACTATAGTCCTCCTTCCCAAAGTAGACCATCACCTATTGCCTTCACCCCACAATACACCATCACCCTGAGTCCTTCTCCTGAATTAGACCGCCACCCAGAGCTTCCCCCACCATAAATCAATGTCCAGGACTACTGGCATGCTCATGCTCTGGCCCTCCCATTCCAGGGTCAGGGTCCCCATACCAGCCCTTTCCCTTCCTAGGAATGGGCACCCCTGGAACAGCTGCCCCCACATAGGCCAGAACTGGCCATCAGACCCTTCACCCCAAGGCCTGACCCTGCAGAAAGCTGTGACCTGGCCATGACTGGGCTTCGGGCCTGGAGGGAGCCTGGCCTGCGGTTGGTGCCCCTCTCCCTGCCAGCCCTACCACCTTTCAACCTGTCTGTTGTGGGAGGCATCTGGGATGGAAGCTTCTATGGCTGAGCAGCCACTGGTTCCCCAAGATAGCCACAGAAGCCACAGGCCAGTGATCCATCCCAGTGTGATGGTCATTTGGGTCTGGGTCTGAGACAGACATAGCTGCAGCTCTCCCTTTTCTCCACCTCAGTTCTCTTCTCCAAAGACAGCTGGAGTTCCAGCAGGAAAGACCTGCCCAGGTCCAAGTCCAGGACCCACAGAAGGATCCTGTAGAACAGGAAGACCAGACTGGACCCAAGACTTCCCTAACCCCGCCACGCCTGGTCTCAGGTACTACCCTGATGCCTAAGAGTAACTTGAACCCTCACCTGGGCATGGTTATCCCCACCTCAAAGTAGCCTAATATAAGTTCAGCCCCTTCCTTTGCTGGGCTCTGGGAGGAGCTGCATAAGACAATCCTCTTAGCAAAGTAGGGTTGAGTGGGTTTCATCCCAACTCCTCCTCCACACCATGACATCTTAAGGGCACCTGGGCTAATAAACAAGGAAGGGAGGCATTCCACAAAGGAGGATACGGGCAAGTCCAGAGGCAGGCATCTGTTGAGAGCCTCATGGTGGCCAAGGGCATCTAGAAACAGACAACGATTCTCAGGAAGAACTGGTAGGAATCCAGGGGTGGGAAGTGCCTAACAGAACCACCTCAGACCAAGGCAGAGAAGGAACACCCAATGGCTTCAACCCAGGTAGGACTGACCTGGATTGGCAACCTGGGTTGGCATAGAGACACAGAATTAGGCCAGGCAGAACCCTTTCCAAGAGAACCAGAGTGACTGAAGATGAGGAGACCCCCTACCTAGCAAGCCTTAGAAAGGTACATTGTAGACATAGATAAAAAGAGAAGTGCAAAAGTTGTCAATGACCATCTCTGAAGGACCAAACAACCACACTTTTGCCCCTCTGTAGACTACCTGGTGCTTGGGGCAGTGGGCAAGAAGAGGGCCTTGAGAGGATCAACAGCTGGCCACCCAGTGGACAAGAACTGCACAGGTTAAATGACAGTAGGAAGGTGACCAACAGAAGGGTTGATGGAACAGTGCCTGGATCCCCTGCTACAGATGTTAGGCCTAAAGGCACTAGGTGACCCTAGCCACCTACCTCATACTATTACAGAAGCTTAAGAACTAGACCCTCAGGGATGAACATATACTCAAGGATGAAGTTCATATGACCCTCATGGCACTTTGTTGGACTTAGAATAGTGGTTTCCTATCTTCCTAATACTGCAACATAGTTCCTCATGTTTGGTGACCACCAACCATAACATTATTTTCATTACAACTCCATAGCTGTAATTAGCTACTGCCATGAATCATAAATATCTGATATGTAGGATATTTGGTATGCAACCCCTGTGGAGGTAAAACCCACAGGTTGAGAATCATTGCCCTAGAACTAGCCACAGGTATGAAGCCATATTTTCTCTGGGAAGCAGATGAAGCAAGGCAAAGGGAGGTAGCCTAGTGGGAAAGGGATGCTGCCCACCTGTAGGTACCACAAAGGACTCTGGAACCCTCTCTACCTGTGGTTGCACTGCCCCTACAGGCTGCAAGGTTATGGATGGGTACCAACTAACACTCCCCCACTTGTCTGACAGGTCCTCTCTGACATTCTGTTTTCTTCCTTGCTTTCTAGAACTTTCCAGGACATCAGGCTTTCACTTGATCCCTTCTCCCCCAAAGTACCCAATGCCACCTGAGTCAGGCATCAGCTCCTTGGGGAGATCTGCAGACCTGCCCTTCAGAGGACGTAGGCTTAGAGTCCTGGGCAGCTTGGGGCCTAGCCTGGGTGAGGGGTCTGTCCTGGGTGAGAGATTGGCTGCAGTGACTGCCTTGAGAGCCCTGGAGGTGTCCTCAGGCCCCAGCCATCGAGCCCAGGGATGTCCAGACCCAAAGCCAGCACTAGGTCCAGCAGCTTGCCCTCCAGGGCTCCACTGCCTTCATCACCTGAACCCTATCCCTCCAGCCCATTCTCTCCCTTAGTGTAGCCCTCACTTGCTGATATCTCTTGGCCTAGGTGGGGCCACAGTGAAGTGGGTGAAGCTGGGGCTGGACCCTTTAGATATCCCAGGACTCTGGGTCATCTATATGGCCCAAGTTCTGAGCCTACTTATCCTAGAGTTCAAAATTGCACAACCATCCTGGGAAGATTTGCAGGTTTCCTTATGTGGGGCAGTTCCTTTCTCTTGGGACAACATATACCCTCTGTAAAAGCCAAGCGAATCATTTTCAACTCTCAGGTATGCAGAAATGTGCTTTACTTTGTAAGCAGTGGTTGCTTTACTTTGTAAGCAATGGTTGGTTCAATAAATTATGAAACTGGCACTGCCTGCCTGGCCTAGCTGACCTACAACCGCCGGCACAATTCCTCAGTGATGGGAGGGTAACAGAGAAAGCGGAAGCCATATCTGCTCTGGGCTGTGCTCTGTACTGACAGGGCCACCATGGGGCAACTCAGGTCCACGTTTTTCCGGCATACCTGCAGAAAACACTGGAGCATAAGAGCCGTGTGGACTAACAGATCAAAGAGTCCTGGGCCACAGCATCACACTCACCTGGACCTTGCGCTCCTGCCTACCCAGTGAGTCCTCAGCAAGACACACTCTTGAGGGACACTCTGGGATCACGGGCAGGAGCTCTGATGTCTCAGTCTTCACACCTTCCTGCTGTGCAAGAACTTCCCCAGGGGGAAGAAGCTTTCGGGTGCTTAGGAGTGGCAAGATATCCTGGGTCTCTGTGGGGCGAAGAGGTCGTGAGGCCTTCAGTCCGCTAGTGCCAGAGAGCCTGTGCTGACGAACACCTGTCCTGGAGATATGGGAAAGACCTGAGGGGTATCCTAGTCAATTCCAGGCAAAGGTGGGTGTAATGCAAGAAGGTATGAGCCAAGGTAGTAGTCCTGCTGGAGGCAATGCCTGGAGAGAAAAGGGACAGGTTTGGGAAAGCAGAATCAGAAGCTTGTGCCTACCCTGGCTTCTTGCGCCTGGCTCGAGCATCCTTTGCCCGACCTTTCTGTGGTGATGAAGGTTGACGCTGCTGTTCACCAGGGTCAACATTGGGCTCAGACTCTGAGAGCGGGAAGCAGTCAATGGACCAGTCAATATTGTCGGTGAAGATCTTTGAGCCCAGAGTCATGCAGGGTGCAGTTTGATACTCGCTGAGGACCTACAAGGCCATCAGGCCATGTCATTAACTCTAACCGGGTGAGGCCAATGGGCTCCTCAACTCCTTGGCTGGGGTCAGCACTGACCTGACCCTGGGGGTTGACTAACACTGTCACACAGCCTCGGCTAGATTGGAATTGGAAGGGGTCCTGGCCTGAGGACACTGGCAGCTGCTTCTTGGTCCTGCTGGTTCCTTCTCCCCATACCTAGGGAAAGGCCAGGTACTAAGTGAGGAACAGTGTGGGTTGGGACAGGCAAGGTGGGCTTGCAAGCAGCAGGGCTCACCGTGATGTGGTGCTGCGGGGCTAACAGAGTACCAGGGGGGAAGCGGTACATGCACACAGGGAAGTCCCTCACAAGCTGCTGCAGAACAAAGCCACCCAGGTCAACTGTCTCTGCCTGTGACTGGTTGATGATGCGGATGAACTTCTCTCGGTAGCTGACAGCAGTGATCTTCAAGCAGCAGCCAAATGGGCTGGAGCCAGAAAGGGATGCTGAGTAGGGAAGAGGGGATCCATCTACCCAGTAAGCCACCCCATACAATCCTTCCCACATTTCCTGGTGTGCTCATGGCTAGGCAGCCCTCACTTCAACTGGGGTCTTGTATATGGGTGGTGAAGGTCTGTATAGGACTCCAAAACAGTCTTGCTACACGAGGGTGAGCCGCTTTTATAGAGATCTAGAAAAAGAAGTCCTTTATGGGGGCAAAGAATATGAGAAAGAGTCCAGTGGGATGTTCCCTGGGAGGCCAGACCAGGGGTCTGCATAATAGGGAAACAGTCACTGGGTTCAGATCCTGGGCAGAAGCAAATGGACCCTGGGGGCTGAAGACATGACTAGGACTCTGGGCAGAGATGAGAGGTTGCTAAAGAGTGAAAGGGAGATGCACCCAACCTTCTGTGTATTCGTTGAAGCTCTTAGTGTCTTCCTGCATCTGCTCAGAAGAAGCTAAATTTGTTCCCTGGGGTGGGTGGCCAGTCATCTTCTTTTCTCCAGAATGTAGAACCATCTGGCAGCTACTGGTGTCAGACTCAGTACTTTTGGAGCTACTGGTGTCTACCGAAGGCAGGGTGCTCCACTCCAGGATCTTGGCAGGCTTCTCTCTGTGCTTGATGACACCCTCTGAGTCCCAGGCATCAGTTTCGGAGTTTGGGGGCTGGGACAGCCTGGGACCATGATGTGTTCACTAGCTGCTTTGGCCCTAGAATCAGGGCCCATGCCCCCAACCCCAGCTAGCCTCCCCAAGACAATGGGAACCCTGGTTTGTGTTCTAGAAACTCAGGAATTAGACACCGCAATGGTAAATTAATAAGGTTGATGATAACCTTGGAGCTCCTCCCCTTGTTCTGAACTCATTCTACATACTCCTCATCATAGCTGAGGCTTAGGAGTTATGTGACTTAGCTGGGGGACACTTAAGGATACAGTAAGAACTAGTCCACTACCAAGTCAAGCCAAATCCTCCCTTCCCCTGACCCCTGGGGACTCCTTGACCAATACAGTTACTTTTGATCCGAATAGAAACTGAAGTTGGAGAAGAGGTTGGGATATCGCTGGGCAACGCTGTTCCAATCTACATCCTCCAACCGGAAACCCTGACAGGAAATAAGAGGTTTATGGCTCTCCCACCTTATAGGGCTTCAGAGGCCTTGTCATACATACATGTGGAAAGCCTCCTGCGGCAAGCCTTGCTCACCTCCCGCGCAGTGGAAACAGCATACTCAGAAGAGTCACTGGGGTCTCTTAGGACCTCTGCAGTGACCACCTGCAAGAAGGAACCACAGACTAGCTGGCAGGGAGCTTGAGAGAGGTCACCCTTCCCCCACAGGGCCTCTCAGTTTTGACCTTCACAGCACTATGTGTGTACTAAATGAGGATTGCTCCTTGTGGAGGCATCTGAAGGGAGACAGGTTTCTCAGGCAGGCTGGGAGCCCCCCACCCCCAAAGACACCGGCCTACAGAAGCATGCTGACCGCTCGAGGAGTGTTGGAGAGGGGTGCCTGAGAGGTATTAGGTCAGGAGCACAAACTCACCTCCACACTGCCAGTCTGAGACCTCAGCGTGCGTCCCACCCAAGAGGAACGGGCTAGCTGTAGAAGGCATGATTTTTGGAAAGACTGAAGCTCAGCCTCCAGCTGCTGCATTGCACAGAGGTTCTGCTGCAGTTTCTCCTCTAACTGCTGTTTCTCCTGATGAAGAATTCCTGCCAGTGAGAGAGGCCTCCAGCAGCCCCACCTTTCAGACCAACCCTAGGTGGGTAGTTACAGCCTGCCAAGTCTTTGCCCTGTTCCCTGATCCCACCCCCTCACCTGCTGAGCTTGTTCCTTCTGTGCTTTCAGCTCTAGGGTAAGCTTCTGGACCTGGTTCTTCAGGACTTTGTCTTGACTTCTAGAGTTCATGGCAGGAGGGGCAATCTTAACAGTCTGGGTCAAGCAAGGGTTCCCGAGAGTAGGTTAGTAGTGAAAGAGGCCTCACAGCCACCAAACCCTGAAGGCACATATTAGAACAGGCCAGTGCAGATTAAACCCTAACAGGTCTGGGCAGGGGTCTACACACTAGGGGGTAGGGTTACATTTCCAGCATACTAACTTATTCAAGGGTATGGCAGAGTGTCAAGCCATGCAAGGAGTAAAGTTAGAGGCAATCAGCTAGAGGAGGGCTCAGTGGTTGGGCTCAGACAGAAACTCGGAGCTACAGCAGGGTAGGACCTGGGTTGGGCTGAGGGCTTTACCACTGACCGCTCAGGGGGAATCCCTGCCACCTCGTGCAGGATGTAGTTGTATCGGACATTCTGGCCATTCTGAACAGCCCACCGAAGTGCCTGGATCTCTAGTTCTCTCTGTTCCCATAACAGCCTCAGGGTACGTGGGTCCAGGGTTTCAGGGGCTAACCTGCAATTCCAGTCACCTGTGGTTTGATCAGGCTGGCCCGTTTGGCTAGCCCAGCCAAGGAGGCTACCCCAACCCCTGCCTCCTTACTGCTTGATCAAGCAGCTCATTGGTGTGTAGAGCTTAGTGCTCGGAGAAGGAGCCACTCTGTCCACGGGTGTGCCAGCTGGAGACCCTAAGACACTGCTGTCTGACTGTACACCTGCTGGACCTAGGGATACCTGCTTTTCTTCAGACTCCTGGTAAGACTTAGGGGCCATGCTCGATGTTGGTCAGGAGCTGGGAAGGAAGGAAGGAAGGAAGGAAGGAAGGAAGGAAGGAAGGAAGGAAGGAGGGGAGGAAGGAAGATTAGAGTCTGCCTTGTATCCCAGGTGTGGGAACCTCATGGGACTCTTTTTGTGTGCCAGAGAGGCCCAGTTAGCACTTGCCACTTCTTTCTGAGAAGGCTTACACGTGACTACTCAATAGGAGTAGGACTGCTGCTCATAGGAGTGTCCTCATCTCTATGTTTCAGGCTAGGACAGCAGGTCACTTCCTTGGCAGAATATCCCCAGTATACATATATTCCCTACTGTCCCTTCTTTTCCCCCTTAACCTCAGCCTAGAGGTGCTAACCTTTTGCCTAAAACTCATATTCATGTACCCTCAGCCCAGGAACTCACCACCACACTCACCTGAGGCCTAAACCCACAGAAGGCCTAGGGAAGGAAGCATTCTATACTGTTGCCATGGATTTCTGTATGGATGTGGGGGGCGGGGGGAAGGGTGTCTATTACCAGAAGCCTCCAGGGAGACACAGCCCAGGGCCATGAGTGCATTCTGTACCAATTTGGTTTGGATCTGTAAGCTAGATTACTACCCACCCAGCTAAGCTAAGGAGGCCCAGGAACTATACAGATCCCTGGAACCTGTCCCTAGCCAGTGGCGATAGGCTGGAACTGGCAAACAGTGGTGTCCTATGAGTAAATTCACTGTGTGAGAGAGGTAGGTATGTAGGTGTCTTGAGTATGTAAATGGTCCTAGGGAGGTGAGCTGATTAGGGGGCAGTCAAGGATGGTGACAAGAGATTGGAGTGGCTGTGCTAACTCTAGCCAACAAGTGAAGCTGTGTCTGACAGCCATCTACCTAACCCTCGGAAGCCTTATCTTTCTGTGTCTATCTCCACACCTCTGGGCTCTTCCTCAGTGGCGGTTCCACTAGTGAACCCTGAAGGACATTGCTTCTGCCTCAAATCGAAGTGGGCCCAGAAGGTTCCTTCTACCTTGTCTCGTCCACAGCCTCTTAACTTCCATCTGCTTCCTTATGGCCACGGGGCTTGGGAACCCCCTCCCACAGCTTTGCGATTGGGGCAGAGCAGATGGAGCTGGGCTGCCTTGATTTAGCCCACCAGGACAGCAGAGAAGACGTGGAAGCAGGGCCCCGCTCCCTGCTGTGGAAGACACAGGATCCATTGGGGGAGGGGAGAGGATGGCGCTTCAAACAAAGACCCCAGGGTCTTTGTCCCAATCAGCCTTAGGGACGATCCCCTCCCCCACCAGAGGGCCCCACTAGACCAGTTGGCCCCTAAACTCCACCTCCCTCTGGTAGCAGCCGGGAATGGAACGAGGTGGGGCAGGGGCGTTCATGGCCATTCTTCTCGGTGTCCTCAGCCACAGATTCCGAGGGGAGCAGGGCTGAAGAGGCCTAGCCTACGGGGCTGGTGAAGGGAGGGCGACTGTTGAGCTCGGGTGCACGTCAGGGTTGCAGGATTCCAGTCAGGAGCCCTCTCTGTGGGCGGAGACCAGCACACTCAAAGTCTGCTGAAGAAGTCTGCTCAGGAGCTGGGAACACACTTCACTTGGGCCAATCAGCCCAGAGCGAACGCAGCTGCAGACGCGCTTCCGCGTTGATCATCAGAGGTAGGTATCTCGGGCGACTCGGTCCTGCCACTACCTACTCAGGGCCCCGCCCACACCTGGTTGCCTCCGGGGCGTGACCGAGTAAGGAGCCAATGGGGCGTGGTGGGAGAAGGGCTGCCAATGGGAGCGAGCATGGGGCGGGAGACACACGCCTCCGAGCTAATGGGGTGCTGTGGGGCGGGGCGTGAAGTCCGGGAGCCAATGAGGCCGTGAGGTTGGGCGCGCCGCGGCGCTGGGACAGCAGGTTGAGGCGGCACCGAAGCGCCTTAGTCCCGGAGGCCGGCAAGTATCCAGGTGAGCTGTGCCGGGTTCTCGAGACTCCTGAGCACTGGGCGCGGCATCAGGGAGCCGTCTTCGACCGAGGGGAAGCGGATCTGGGTGAAGGGACGCGTGGTGGCTGCGCTGCACCTGCGTCTGTCCGCTGCGGAGTGGGACGTCTGGATCCCGCGCTGCCGGGGATCAGCCGTGAGGCGGGCTGTGCCCCCCGCCCCCAGTGGGGCGGGACCACCAGAACCCAGAGCACTGGCTGGACGGGAGGGACTGCAGAGGCGGACCGGGCGTGGGGCAGAGGGAGCTCCTCAGGTCTGGGGTCGGTTCCGAGATGGAGGTCCGTCTGTGTTGTGACTCTCAGCTTCTCCGGGGCCCAAGATTGTTTCCCTCCCTGGGGGGCGTTTCCATGACTGTGGACGGCGTTGCATTTGCATATAGTAGCTACTAGGTGCCTGGGGACAGCCGCCCTCATGAAAAGGGTAGTGGCCTTTGAGCCAGGTGACCGGGGGACAGGAAAACCTGGACCTGGTTAATGATTCGCCCTGTTCCTGGAGTGGGGTGGGTGGGGCAAGAGGAGGCTGGTGAAGGAGGGGACGCCTCAAAATGCTCATGAGGGCCAAACTAGTTCCCCAGCCACTCCAGGAATGTGTGGCCTGCGGGTGGGGCTGGGCACCGGAGGGCAGGGCTGAAGGGCCACAGTCCTGAGCCAGTTGTTGTGGTAAGCCAAGAGAAGAGGAAGGCCAGGCTGTGGTGGAGGCAGACCTGGCCTGAGCTTATGGCCTGTGCCCTCCCGCCCTCCCCACAGGACAGGGATGGTCTTGGAGCTTGTGGCCATGGAGCTAAAGGTATGGGTGGATGGCATCCAGCGGGTGGTCTGTGGCGTCTCAGAACAGACCACCTGCCAAGAAGTGGTCATTGCGCTAGCTCAAGCTATAGGTGAGTTCCTTGGGGACAAAGAAACTAAACTGGTGGGGCTGTGGTCCAGCAGCATCTTCCTTTCCAAGGAGGGTGGGGTTGATCCCCCTTTGATTGCTCTATTCTTCAAGCCAGTAGATAGAGGGGGGACATAGGCTGAACCTTTCTTTCCCCCACAGGCCAGACAGGTCGATTTGTCCTTGTGCAGCGTCTTAGGGAGAAGGAACGACAGCTGCTGCCACAGGAATGTCCAGTGGGAGCCCAGGCCACCTGTGGACAGTTTGCCAATGATGTCCAGTTTGTCCTGAGGCGGACAGGTCCCAGCCTGTCTGGGAGGCCCTCCTCAGACAACTGTCCACCCCCAGAACGATGTCCAGTTCGTGCCAGCCTTCCCCCAAAGCCATCGGCAATACCAGGCCGTGAGCCACGCAAAGCACTGACCTTCAACCTTGGATGTCCCAAGCTGGTCCCCAGCCTACCTATCCCTGAGTCTACAGCCCTGGTAGGACCCATACCAGACTACTTTGCAAAACTGCAGGGCCTAGAACTCAGGATACAGAGGAATACTGAGGAGTTGGGCCATGAGGCCTTCTGGGAACAAGAGCTGCAACGAGAACAAGCCAGGGAGCGTGAGGGACAGGCACGCCTGCAAGCACTCAGTGAAGCTACTGCCGAGCACACTGCCCGGCTGGAGGCCCTGGATGCCCAGGCTCGTGCCCTGGAGGCAGAGCTACGACTGGCTGCTGAGGCCCCTGGTCCTCCTTCAGCTACAGCATCTGCTGCTGAGCGCCTACGCCAGGACCTAGCCATCCAAGAGCGGCATAGTCTGGAGATGCAGGGCACCTTGGCCTTGGTGAGCCAGGCTCTGGAGGATGCTGAGCACGCTCTGCAGGTGAGCCCAGACCCCATCAACTCCCTACCTGCTACCCAGCCAGTCTCAACTCTCCACCTGCTGCACAAGCAGTTTGGGGATCTGATGCAGAATCAAAACCAGGGAGCACGCTGTCTAGGGAAAAGAAGGTTGTGGCCTTGTTCCTGAAGGTCCCCTGTACCCCTAGGCCCAGGCTCAGGAGCTGGAGGAGCTGAACAGGGAACTCCGTCAGTGCAATCTGCAACAGTTCATCCAGCAGACAGGGGCTGCATTGACACCGCCTCCACAGCTGGATAAAACCAACCCGAGCACACAGGTCAGAGTAGTTCTGGGAGGAGGTGATGGTGGGGGCTACCCTAGATCTCAGCTGACCTGCTTTGCCCACAGGACCTTCTGCCTCCAAATAGAGAAGACCTCCTCCAAGGAGTCCCCCAGAGCCACATCCTAGTGTCCAGCCTGAATCCTGAGGGTATGCTTCTCTCCTTACCCCACCCTCTCCCATCCCCCATCCATGGGAAGGGTCTCAGCCCATTCAGCTTGTGTTTTTCTCACAGTTCCCCCCATGAGGCAGAGCTCCTGGAGGTAGCAGTTCCTGTACAAGTAGGGATCCTGAAGACAGATGAGCCAGCACAGCTGGGATGAGCCACCTGGATAGTAGGAGAGTGTGATCACAGGATTCTTTCCCTAAAGCTATGATGTCCTGCAGTTTCTGCTTCAGGGGGTTGGAGTGCTGGCAACTGTTAATCCTAGTCTCTTTCAAATCTCCCAAGTCCCCTGAAGAAGTAATAAATGGGTACAGTTCAGAACTTAGCAGGCCCCAAAGGCATGGAGAGAAGTGTGGACAGTGTATTCATCCTGTGTGTGTGCCTGCTATGTACTCCAGTGTATGTGTGCTGCCTTCCTTGCCCTGACAACCTCAATAAATTACCTTTCAAAGGTGCTTAAATGTGTCCTGAAGTTGTACTGTACCATCTGCAGTTCAGACCCTGAGGCCCACATGGTGGCTACTGCTGGGTTCTCACGAAAGCACCATAGCTCCCAGGGTCCCATGCTATGAGTGTTCCTAGGGGTATTTATCTGTAACCCCCTAGCCTGGTGAGGCCTGTCAGCTTAGCCCTGGCCTGGGTTTTTTTTATCTGGACCCTTCTTCCCTGGCTTTCCTTGTTTGGCCTGTGTGCCACCAGCATCAAGAAACTGGGGATGCCAGGACAAGCTAGACCTGCCCATCAGGTTTGCTGAGAACCTGTGGGGGCGAGTCCTGGACTCCTAGGTCAAGTTTGTGACTTCTGGGTTGGCTAGGCTCAGGGAATTTTCCCTAGAAAACTTTGTTAGCCCCAAGGTAGATATGGACATTGAATGGGTAGGGCTGTCCTTCTCTTCCTAGGGTGAGTGTGAAGCCTGATTGTTAGCTTCCAGCTTTGACACTAGGGCAAGGATGCTTCCATAGCCTAGCTCACTACTACCCTGGCTCTTGTGCTCTTCCAAATCTTGGTTACCTAGCAAGCCATATGTTCCTAGCTCCTAGGGCTGGAGATTTTTGTGAGGATCAGAACCATGGGTGACAAGATGGGTACACCATAGTTTATGAGTGTCTTTACACCATATTAATGAGAACACTTGGGACCAGCTCAGCTTTCTCTCCAGCTGGCTTCTGAGCTAGGTTCAGTATTCCCCATTTCTTCTGGGTCAGACAGAAAGGGGACCTGAAAATCCTGCAATGGAGGAGCAAGGAAACCATCCATGTGAGTTAAAGAGAAGCCACTCGGTGGCCAGGGCCACCAGGAGCTCACTCCTGTGAGGTACAAGTAAGACCATATTTTCTTCCTTCCTTCCTTCCTTTTTCTTTTCTCTGTGTGGCCCTGGCTATTCTGTAACTCACAATATAGACCAGGCTGGATCCACCTGCCTCTGCCTCCTCAGTGCAGGGTTAAAAGCACGTACCGCCACTGCCCAGCAGACCATATTCTTGCCTTGAGCAGGAAACAGGAAGGGGAGAGGCTAGGCCACAGAGGGAGGCTCCTGATCTGGTGTTAGCAAGCCAGAATGCTCCTGTCTGCATTCCAGCATGAGCCTGCTGTAGCCTAGACCTGCCTAACCTGTGGCCCCAGACAGGCAGGGTCAAGCAAAAGGTCATATAGAATGAATCCTAGAGTGCAAAATCCACTAGGGGATGTATCCTTGGTGGGAAAAGTCTGAGGAACCTGAACTTACCCCCTCCTGAAGCCCTACCACACGCAGGAGAGTTGAATAGACTTCTTGGCACTGGTTCTAAGCCCATAATGGTTCATCTCAAAGCTAAGCACAGACTAGTGGATGCAGTACCCAGAGACCACCCCACACACAGGAGTTAGGCAGGGCTAAGCTGTTATCCTCATTTGAGTCTGTCACATGTTTCCTAGCAAACACGCACCACATGCTCCCTGTGTCCTGAAAAGTGCTTGTTTCTCCTGAGGCCCCTGCCCAGGCCCAGGCCAGGTCTAGTCTGCAGTATGATGTTCCTGACGGCACTTTCCAGGCTCTCTTCTTCAGGTGGCCACTGCGCTTTGAGGGGAAGGGCTGGTAGAGCTCTGCTCCTCTGTGGCTGTTTTCAAGTGGACAGAATCCCATACACCAAACAGTTGCTAGACTGCTTTGAACCACCAAGCAAACCTTTGAATTAATGAAAAGTTTACTTTGGAATTTTTGTAACTTTACTTTGGAAACAACAGCTTGATGTATGCTGAAGCAAAGAACAGACAAACTGCACACACATATCTGGTCCCTGGCAGGGCAGGACCTGGCTGAGTGATGTCAGGACCTTACCAGCTGTCACTGTTGGGTAGCTTTGTCTAGGCAATCCAGCCAGCCAGAGGTCAGGGCCAGGCTCTGCTAGGGCCCCACCTAGTCTCAGTGGCCTTGTTCATTTCCAGCAGAGAAGTGGAAGAACCCTAGTTCAGAGGGCCTCCCCAGTAGGTAACTCTCCAACAATAAGAGTCAGTTTCATTGTTTCTCAACCTAGAGGCCGCATAACCCACCCCATCTGCAGAGCACTTTGAGTTTGATACCAGTGCCAGTCTAGAAAGATCTGAACTAAGCCTGTCCCTCCATCTTCAGGGCCTGTGGACTGGCTACAGATGCCCTGGCCCTGTAGCCTATAAGTTCCCCGGATATCCTTTTCCACTTTTAGGTGGACTTGAGAACACTTAGCAGGAGGGTCCCTGGGAAAGGAGCCCACAGAGAGATCCATGGCACTGACTCCCTCAATGAAAGTGGCAGAAGCATTCAAGCAAGCTGCCAGTGTCTTCCTGAAGGTGGCCCTCAGGAGGTGGGTCATGTAGGTTCTGGTCCTGTTGGCTGAAGTTCACACCTGTGCCTGCCCAGAGTCTCTGGGCTTGATGACTTTGACAGTGGCTCTTCTGGGGACTTGCACAGCCTGGAATCCTAATACACATAAGAAGAAAGTTCCCTCCAACAGGGTATCTGGCCCAAGCTCCGTTCCACAGGTGCAGGGCAGAGAAGACCCCAACCCAGTGTGGCTCAGCTGGGCTCCCACGAAGGCCTGTCTGTAGGTAGTCTTCTAGTGGCCTGCTACCCTGTCTCTCTGAACCCAGGTGCTCTTCCTCCGCCCAAGAGTGGCCATCTGCCCGTCGCCCAGATTCGGGTCACTGAAGGGCCAGGGGTTCGCGCTGCCCAGGGACAGATCAGCCGCTGTCACACGCACAGTGGGTCCGGAGCAACGCAGTGTGCGGTGGGCAGTGGCTGTCCTGAGCCTGGAGGGACAGCCCCGGCGGATGGGCAAGTGGAGGGGTCCTCCTCTCCGCCCCCGCCCTCATCCCCTCTAACTTGGGCAACAGAGCCACTCCTCTCTTGTCCCGCCCAATCCCCATATCCCCCTGAGAAATGCAGCCTCGAAGGTGCTCCCCCATCCGCCAACCTTGTAACCCTTCTATTTCACCTGCGACCCCGGCGCAAGGCCATAGCCAGCTCTTGGATCAACTTCAGTGGCAGCAGTGGCCACACTCACACCCAAGGCGGGCCCCAATCGGGTCCAGTTACCCCGCCCCATATGCAAATAATCTATCTTGCAGCCAATAGCCAGTCTAGTAGGGCCCACCCTGCAGGGTTGCAGCCAGTGAACAGGAGGGGGAGGCATCACGCCCCGCCCGCCGCGGAGCAACCCTTCGCGGGCGAGGCCGGCGCGTTCCTTTCTGCACGTCGGCTTGGGGAGGGGCCGCCACCTGCTGGGCGGGGCTTGCAGGGCGGCCTCGCTGGACAGTGTCTCCCTGTGATTGGGCCTTGGTACAATCCAAGGCATGTCCTTTTCGAGCGGTGGTACGGCCCGGGCTCTCTGCATCTGGGCCTGGAGTTGGCACTGCTCCCTGATAGTGAAGTGCTTCATCGTCCCAGAGCCATGAGACAGCTGGGCCAGGCAGGCCCTTTAGGCAAATAAGCAGCTGCCCCGCCTCCCAGACTGTTGTTTAGGCGGGCCGGTTATTCCCCCACCCAGTTGAAGGACTGCTCCTCTTCGGGAACTCACAATTTTCCAGGCACACGTAGTCCTGGCAGTTACCCAGGGGTGGCCTGGAAGGTCAGGGACACCATGCCCTCAGAAGGCACGTATGCTCCTGCCTTTCTCCAGACCCTGTAGATCCTCAAAGATGTGTGCCCATCTGTCTGTGAGAAGGGGGTTCTGTCTCTGTCTGACTTCTCTGGAGAGCCCAGGGGTCTGGTCCCGGGGACTCCCTTCTCTATAGTGAGATTTGTCTTTGCCCATGTAAGCGACCTATTCTGGAGGGAGAGACCCGCCGAGCTCTGGACTCTCAAAGGGCTTACCCCTATCTTTTGAAAAGTAGGCGAAAGTGCCAGGGCCAGTTATTGGACTCCTAGAAGGAGATCCAAAGCAATGGGATGGAGATGCAGCAAGAAGAGACCTCCTTCTCTACATACCTCCCTCACCCGAGGGTGTTCCTGTGGAGGAATCTTGGGGCATTTAGCTCATGATCACTCAATAAGATGCAGCAGCTGCTCTTTTGATTCTGAGACAGAGGTCATCTTTTCCCTTTCCTGTCTACCTCAACCAGTCTTCCACACCATCCTCAGAGATATCCTCCCAGGAAAACGACCTTTTCTTGCTCCAGGCAACCCCAAAGGTCACCTTTGTCCACCACAGATACCCTGGTCCTTGGCTCAGGGGCCAGCCTCCTCAGTTCAGCCTCCTGCTCCTCAATCCATTCCCCTGCTTTTGTCCTCCCAGCTTCTTTTGCCTTTATATATCCTAAATCTTATAAAGTCTGGGCTGGAGCCAGCCAGCTGCCAGAAACTCAGCCTAGGCAGCTAAGTACTGAGGCCCTACCAGGGATGTATCTGACCCAGCCATACCTCAAAGGCCTGGAGCCAAATTCATATGCAGAATGTTGGGCATTGTGGCCATCTAGAGATGATGTAGCACAGAGAAGCCAGGAGCTGACTTGATTTCCACAGAAGGTCAGAAATTGAAGAATCAAGCTGGAAGTCCTGATGGACCCCTGTTAGGACAGCAGAGAGATTATACCCCTGTAACCTTGATTAGAGGCAGGAACAGGAGGGTATGATGCAAGTTTCAGGCCAGCCTTCTGAGAGACAGAGAGAGAAAGAGAAAGGCTTGGATCGTGTAGATCCTGAAGGAACTCCTAGGAATTATTGGGAATCCTGAGAAGGTTCCCATCTTGAGGGTAAGGTCTAGGTTCAGAGGAAAGATGCCAGGGATTAAGGAGAGACGGGGAGAAGCTTAGTCCCTTCGTGCCTTTGCTAGGATGTTTCCCACCTATGTCTCAGAACTTCCCATCCAAAGTGCAGTCTTTATCACCCTGTGTGGTACTGTACAAATGTCTTTCCAAATCCCATTATGGACTATAATTGTGACTTTGCAGAAGAAGTATGGGTGGGGGTTGTCTTTGCAGATGATTAAGAGAAATATTTTTTCTTATTATTTTTAGATAGGGTGTCATTGTACCTGGCTGCCCTGGAACTCATTATGTAGACTAGCTGTCTTCAAACTCACAGAGAACCATTTGTTTTAGTCTCCCAAGTGCCAGAATTAAAAGTGTATAACTGTGACTGAAGTGATCAGTTGAATTCACTCACTTCTCTTCAGAGGACCTGGATTTACTTCCCAGCACTCACAGAGTGGCTCAGAATTATAACTCTAATTTTAGGGGATACAATACACTCTCTGGCTTCTGTGGGGAATCTGGCATGCATATGGTACACAGATAAACTTGAAGAAACACACACACACATACAGAGAGAGAGAGAGAGAGAAAGAGAGAGAAAGAGAGAGAGAGAGAAAGAGAGTTTATACTCCAGCATGCAGGGCTGAGAATGGATATTTGAAGCTATTATGATTTAACTGGCAGGCTCTAAATCCAATGACAATGTTCTTATAAATGGCTATAGAGAGAACACAGGCACAGAAAAAAAGTCCATGAGGAAATATAATGCTGCCAAAGCCAAGGGAAGCCTGGAGTCTCCAACTGAGAAAGGCAGGAAAGATTCCTCCATACCTGAAGAAAGCATGACCCTGTTGGCCTGGTTTAAATAATTCTGACATCTGGTGCTCAGAACTATGAAAGAATAAGTTCTGTCCCTTTAAGCCACCCAATTTGTACTCAAAGAGTACAACTGTCTTGCCTGCAACTCCCTTACCTCCCATGTTTTTACCCAAATCACCTTCATTACTACACTTGCTTCAGCTTCTTTTGGGAATCCCTTGACTGGTCTGCATTCTTTTTCTCCATGTTTGTTTGTTTGTTTGTTTTTTGTTTTTTTGGTTTTTCGAGACAGGGTTTCTCTGTGTAGCCCTGGCTGTCCTAGCCTCGAACTCAAATCTGCCTGCCTCTGCCTCCCAAGTGCTGGAGTTAAAGGCCTGTGCCACCAATGCCTGGCTTTTTTTTTTTTTTGGTTTTTCAAGACAGGGTTTTGGCTGGGCAGTGGTGGCACAGGCACACGCCTTTAATCCCAGCACTTGGGAGGCAGAGGCAGGCTGATTTCTGAGTTCAAGGCCAGCCTGGTCTACTGAGTGAGTTCCAGGACAGCCAAGGCAACACAGAGAAACCCTGTCTTGAAAACAAACAAACAAACAAACAAAAAAAGACAGGGTTTCTCCGTATAGCCCTGGCACACTTCTGCCCAGCTTCTTCTCCATGTTTTGTGTTTTGTTCTTTGTTTTGAGGTTTTTTTCCCCCCTTTTGGTTTTGTGAGACAGGGTTTCTTCATAACAGCTCTGTAACAACTATCATTGTAGACCAGGATGGCCTGGAAACTCACAGAGATCTGCCTGCCCCTGCCTACTGAGTGCTGGGATTAAAGTCATGAGCCAACACCACCTGGCATTGTTTGGCATTCTTTTTTTTTTTCTCCCCTGCCTCTCTGCCTCCCAAGTGCTGGGAATAAAGGCATGCGCCACCACGGCCCGGCTTGTTTGGCATTCTTATTGCTAGGTGTCAGGTACGGGCAGAAGACAATGTCTAGGCTCAGTGTTGACCCAGCTCTGTATTGCTCACTGTTCAGATGACAGGGGGAGGAGCTAAACCCTCTGGGAGAAGCTGTACAGAATAAAGGGAATACACAGCCTAGTTACACCCTTCTGTACATGCCAAGAACACATATGCCATTTCTATGTCTGTCTTTTCATGCATGCAATAGAAAGAGTGTGTTCTAGCATACATTTGGAATCCAGTAGGCACTTCCTGGTGCTGGCCTATGTGTGCATACCAGCAGGAATATGTAAGAAATGGCCATTAGCATGCATAAGTCATAGCACTGATGTGAAGGTGGGGTATCTACAATAGAGACTGCGCTGGGCATCAATGAGAAGTTGTTTTGTATCTCCAGGGTGTTTTTTTTTTTTTTTTGGTGGTGGTGGGAAATGCATCAGTAGGTGGGATGCAGAGATATGTGTCTAAGTTCTCAAGGAATACTACTGCTAGACATGATTGGTCAATACCTGTGTTACTTGCACTTTACAGGCAGAAGGATTGGGAGTTCAAGGCTATCCTTGGCTACATAGCATGTTTAAGGCCAGCTTGGTCTACAAGAGGCCCTATGTCAAAACAGAAAAATGCGCTAGGTGTGCTGAGTTTGGCCTGGTTTGGCAATGGGCGGCTTCCCTGCCAGCACCTTTCCTCCCACACTTGAGAAGCATGGGTTAACGTGGCTGTATGGATTGTGTACTGCTCAAAGATGCTGAGGAAGAGTTTTTCATGTGTCGCTGTGGCCGCATTTCTTTATTACATAAGTTTTTTTTTTCTTTTTCAGCAGCTTCCACCCACAATAAAGGCAGCTGCAGAGGAAGGCAGGTAGAGGGGGCTAGCTTTTGTCTACAGGGGCCTCAGGTTCTTTAGGGGCTGCTAGTCTTTCTCCTTCCCCAGAGATTCAGTGGGTGTTTACAGGTACCTCCCACCCCCATCTGATGATCTTCACTAGGTAGGCAATGTTTGTGCAGACGAACCAATATAGGTAGAGATCGAAGCTGGGAGGGAAGAAGAGGTATTTGTTTCGGAGTGAGGGTGATCTCCCAGCTCCCCCTCCCCCTTAGTCATCCTGAATCCAAAATGAAGCTTTCTCTCTGTATTTACCCAACCAGTACTCACAGTGGTCTATGCAGCAAGCATGATCAACACCCATCCCTATCTTACAGTAAAGGACACTAAGACACAAAGAGGATGAGAAACTCACCTAAAGCTCCACAACTGAGGATCAAAAGTACCTGAGTCTAGATCCTCTTCCATGCAGATGCAATTGGATGGTCCACAGAAAAGAGAGACAGGAGGACGGGTTCCAAGGGAACTGTCTCTGGCACCGTCCTTTTTTCTTTTCTTTTCTTTTCTTTCCTTTCTTCCCTTCTTTCTTTCTTTCTTTCTTTCTTTCT
>NW_022196904.1:130360472-130361396 GCF_008632895.1 Mastomys coucha
CGCCGGGCTCCGTCCTTTTTTTTTTTTCTTTACATCCAAGTGGTAGCAATATTTTAAAAATTATTTTAGTTCTGTGTTTGTATGTGGGTATATACACAAGAGCAGGTGCCCTCAGAGGCCAGAGGCATTGAATCTCTTGGAGTTGGAGTTGAAGAGGGTTGTGAGCCACCATGTGGGTGCTGGGGACTGAACTCTGGATCTCTGGAAGAGTAGCAACCACCTCTCTAGACGCACCATTAGGAATATTGCTATTTCTCCTTTTCTTTTTTAAAAAAAGATCTATGTATTATGTATACAGAATTCTGTCTGCATGTGTGTCTACAGGCCAGAAGAGGGAGCCAGATCTCACCATAGATGGTTGTGAGCCAACCTGTGATTGCTGGGAATTGAACTCAGGACCTCTGGAAGGGTAGCCAATACTCTTAACCTCTGAACCATCTCTCCAGCTGCCATATTTCTCCTTTTTAAACTTCTTTGAATTGCCTCTTCTTAGCCACTTATACTTATCGCTCCCTTCCCAGCAAATTACTGCATAGTTACTCTACTGGCCTTCTGTGTTCGGTCTTCCTAGTTTCTCTATACTTCCTCCAGACAGCCTTTGCTCCTTGGCAGGACTGATACGATCAGAGTTTCAGTAGCCTCTAGCTTACTCCCAGCACCATCTTTTTTGAGTTAAGAGTCTCATGTAGTCTAGACTGTTTTTGAACTCCATGTGCATGCAAGGATGACCTTCTATATAATCTTGCCTATACTTCCATATCTAGTTTATGTTGTGCTAGGCATGAACACAATGGCCTGCAGAACACTGGTCTCCTCTGACAGTACTTGTGGTTCTGGGCATGCTAGTCAAGTACCCCTCCATCCTAGCCATCCCCCCTGCTCCCAAGTCCTAGTCCTTTCTTTTTCTTTTCTTTTCTTTTTCTT
>NW_022196904.1:130361406-130382633 GCF_008632895.1 Mastomys coucha
TGGCTGTCCTGGAACTCACTCTGTAAACCATGCTGGCCTCGAACTTAGAAATCTCCCTGCCTCTGCCTCCCAAGTGCTGGGACCATGTCCTTTCTTTCCTTTGAGACGAAGAGGGTCCCTTTGTAGCCCTGGCTGTTCTGGAACTTACTATGTGCACCAGGCTAGCCTTGAACTCACAGAGGTCTACCTGTCTCATTCTGAGATTAAAGGTTGTGCCACCATGTCCTGCCCCGCCCCACATCCATGCCCGGCATGTCTTCTATTCTTATCAAAAGCCATCTGAGCCACAGTGCTCCCTGGACCACAAAATGGACATTTGAGTCCAGTGAGCCAGTATTGCTACCTGTTCAGTACCTCAGTACCCTCTGAGCCCCTCAGCCTCTAGGTCAGTCTCAGTTTTATGAGTCTGAATTTTCCCTCTGAGCTCTATGGTCCTCCTTAACAATTAATTTATTGACACTGGCCAGTCCTCTAATACTTCTGCCCCTAATCCTATTATGCTTCATACTTTCTCCCCTCTCACCAGGGCCTTATGCATGCTAGGCAAGAAAGTGTTCTGCTGCCAGGCGGCACCTATCTAGTTCCATTCTTTCCATTAATTATTTATGCCATACAATTAAGTTCTTCACAGTGTTCACAATTTACTGTGCCTCCCCTCGCCGGGCTGAAGGGAACGGAGGAGGCCGCCTATACAGGATGCATCATGATTAACTGCATACTCCTGGAAGGGAACCAGAAGGCCCAGGGGACAGTCAGAAGCTTTCCTCTAGCGCTCCAGCAGCCGCTGGCTGCGGCAAAGTCCAGCCGCCAGGAGGAGGCGCTCACGGGAGGGCGGGACAGTTGTGGGCGGAGACGGGTCGGGGGCGTGGTCCTGGGGCCGCTCCCATTCATCCGGCGGCGTCTGGGGAGTCGGACTGTACCAACTGCACTGCGGTGAGAACCACAGCCTGGTCTAGTGCACTGGCAAGAGCTCGGGCAGCACGTGGCCTGCAGAACACTGGTCTCCTCTGACAGCACTTGTGGTGGGCTAGTCAGTGTTCTGAGAGGGAGGGGACGTTCTAACGTCTCGACGTCCTCCGCCTCGGGTTGCTCCCCGTTTTGGCCTTAGTAGTTTCCACCAACGGGCAGGGCGGAAAGTTCCGGAAGAGTGTGGGTGCACTTCCGGGTCGGGGAGCGCGCGGCGGCGGCGGCGGCGGCGGCGGCTGACCGGCCTACTTGCGATCGTGTTCGGACAGAGGCGGGATCGTCTAGGAGCGTCCGGGAGGCGCGAGGTTCCCGGGTAAGTGCGGTAGCCGCTCTGGCCCGGTGTCCCTGTCGCGTCCGGCCGCGCGGGCAACCTACAGTAGCCGTGCGCTTTGTCTATGGCCTTCCGGGCCGGCTAGGCCTACGTCGCGCTGGCCGTGGATCGGTCCGGAGGACTGAAGGGTGGCTGAGGCCTCTAGCCGAGCCCCGGAACGTCCTGCTGCGACCAGGAGGTCCATGGGCGTGGTGGCAGCCACCTGTCCGGTCGTGCGGGGACCTGGACTGGTGCATAAGAAAAGTGTGACCCCTAGCTACCTTGTTTTCTGTCCTGATGGTCCTCGCCCTGGCCGGCACAATCTGAACTTGCCCAAATGTGGTTGGTGTCGCGATTATCATATTCCTTAGTTCGAGGAGCCCGCACAGCATTCTCGAGTAGGCACCACTGTTGGAACTTTACAGTCATAGTTCAGAGAGGTGAAGTCACTTGTCAATGTTACATCGTTGCAGAGTGGCAGAGCCAACACTGCCATCAAACCTATGTCCTCTGTCTTGTATTTGACTCCCGTGTTACCCCATCGTGTCTTGGAAGGAGTATTCTGCAGCAGAAAACAGTAACGTGTCTGGTGAATGTCATTTTGGCCACTGGTTGGAAACACGGTTGGAGTTTGAGATTGACTTGCAGCTCAGCATTCCGTCTTTCTCCCCATAGACCACTCAATACTCATTCCTTTGGGAAGAACGCTGAGTGAAAACGGCAACATGCGGCATCGCTCAGCACTGAGAGAAGCCAAGACTGGTGTGATGAGGTTCACAGAGTTAGTTATAGCTCCTCTTTTCTGAAAACTGGGACCATGCTCTGTATCACCTTACAGGACCCAGGTCCCCGTCATGAATGGGCCAAAGCTCTGTGTCTATCTCAGTCTGCTTTTTTCCAATATCAGAGATGGTGTTTCAGCAGGAGTCTGTGGCCAGGACTCCTTTCCAACATATTGACTGAGCATCAGGTTTATCAGAACTCTTCTCCCTTTACTCTTCCCAGGCAGAAATAACATGTGACAGTTGACATTCCTTAAGCTATGCCCTCAGTGTTTAGAGAACATCAGCCCTTTGCCTGGCCTTTGACTTCTTGGAGAAGGGTTGCACCCTTCCCAGTGGCTTTGAGCGTATAGCCTATGTGTTCTTGAGGCTGATGGAGACAAGCTTGTATCTGTAGGATCTAGGACCTGGAGCCCCTGATCTTGAGCCCTACCTTACAGCTTTCTTAGGCTGTCTTTTTCTGTTTTGTCTTGTTTCTCTCTGACTGTGGACACGAGGCTTGGTGGGAAGCATATAGTACCACAGGATAGGCCAGTACGTTTTTAAATGAATTTTCTGTGAAAGGTGCTTCCTCTGGAAGAAACTGGGAAAAGGTAAGTGGCATTGAGGAGTAAAGCCCAGGTATATGAATAGCTTCTTTTTGTGTTTTTTGGAGACAGGGTTTCTCTGTATAGCCCTGGGTGTCCTGGAACTCACTCTGTAGACCAGGTTGGCCTCGAAGTAAATGACAGGAAGTCTTTTATACAGGTATTCTACATTGTTCTTACAGTGGCTTGCAAAGGAGGACAATATGTCCAAACATAGCAGGTATCCTAGCTGACAAATTGGGAAAGGGACAGCCCAGCATTTTCTGCCTTTCAGCCTGGGCCACAGAATGCCATAGCCAGGAACTTCATGAGGTTTATAATCTGATGGTAGCCAGCCAAGCAGAGGCCAGTGGTCCAGTATTGGCCAAGAATGACATGCCCACTTAGTGACAGGCAAATGGGTGACTCGTCACTGGAGTCCTTGTGATGACTGGCTCTCGGGTGAAAAATGCTGCTCCGTTTCAGCTCGGGTGTCTGTCTGGTTCATTTTTGGATTAGGACTCTTCAGGAGTGCTTGGGTGAAAACATTGCTAGTCCTCAGGTGTTAAGATCCTGCTTCGAATAAGAGACAGTCACTGACTCTTATGAAGATATAGTTTATGTTTAGTATTTGCACATGGCTTTATGACTAGGGGACTGTATATTGTGTCTCACAGCTCAAATTCTACATGTGTGACAGTGCTTAGGTCCCCAGGGAGGTTCCCTATTGGGAATGGCATCTTTCAGAGGGGGACTCTATAGTCAGGGAAAGTTGGAGTTATTTGGTTCTGGTTTCTTTCAGAGGTGAACTCCAATGTGCAGCCATGGATGATGACAATTTGGATGAGCTTGTGGCTCACAGCCCTGGGCCAGATGGACCCCCACAAATCGCCTCCTCAGAACTAGCCAGTGATGCTGGTAAGCACCCGGACTCCCCCACCCCACTGCTGGCAGGGTGTCTGCAAAGGAATAGCACCTGGTGCTTTCTCCAGGTTACTTAGCTCCTCTTGGGAGCTTAAATGTCAGCTTTCACTTTCATCCTTAAGAAAAAAGTTGTTACAGAAGTATAGAACACTCAGTCTTTTTGTTTGCTTTTTTTGTTTTGTTTTTGAGATGGTGTGGTTCAGACTATCCTTGAACTTTCTTGACTCATGTGATCAGCCCAACTCAACCTCCCAAATTGCTGGTAGCTAAGACTACAATCACATGGCATTGTGTTTGGTCTTTTTGTGAGGAGGGAGGATCAGGGATGGAACCTAAAGCCTCTTGCATGCTTAGTAAGACTGTATTGTTGGGCTCTAGTTTTTGGAACAGGGCCTTGCTTTGTAGAATAGGATGGCTTCTAACTGCAGTTAGATTAAACCTCCAGACTAAAGGGTTACATGGTTTCATTTGTTTGTTTTTGACTGGGTTTCTTGTATCCCAGAATGGCCTTTTAATTTGCTGTGTAGCTGAGGATGATCCTGAGCATCTGATCCTTTTGCTTCCACCTCTCAAAATGCTGGGATTACAGATGTGCACCACTATACCTAATTTTGTGTGGTGCTGTGGAGATGAACCCAGGGCTTGATCATGCTAGGCATGTACATTCTACTAGCTGAGCTGTATTTCAAACCACTTTGTCTTATTTTCAATGCTAGCAACATAAATTCAGAGTAATGTGACTCATTTTCCCCATTTTATATCTCTCTAGCCACCCCCCCCCAACCTCTCCATGCTTCCCCTACCCCCACCCCAACCCCACCATGGTAGCCTGGTAGTGTACCTCTATATACCTGGAGTGGTTTTGGCTCTCTGCTTTGACACTGCCTTTGGGGCCTGTGCTTTTCACCTTGTGATCTAGAAGAAAGCAGCAATGGCCAAAGTGGAGACTCTGAAGATGATACAGGCAGTGAGCAGGATGATGACACAGATGGGGAAGAAACAGAGGGGCTGTCTGAAGAGGAAGACCCAGAGGATAGATCTGGTAAGATTGTAGGCATTTGAGCCAGTTGCCTTGAATCTCTTAGTATGTCACCTGTCACAGGAACAACAACTGGTTTCTGCTGCAGTTTTTAGTTTTTAAAGTTAATTTTAGTGATAGAATTCTGTGGGTATCTCTTCTGGGAAAATATCTAAGAACATTGAGCAACATAAGCCATGGGAAAATATGGGGAAGCTGGAGCTCTGAGAGGATGAGCAGGGAGGTGTTGGTAACCTTTATTCATTTCACAAGGGCCAACTACTAGTATCATCCAGGTGCAAGACAGCTTAGCAGGCTCTTAGGGGCATGTGGCCTGGACCTCTTTTAGGACAAAGGGTATAAGTCCTGTCTTGTAGCTCATTTTTTGCTTATTCAACAAGCTCATTCTGTGGTATTATTAAGAAAGTTCTAGCTTCTGTGCCCTGGAGAAAGTTTATAACTTGGAACTCATGCGAAGAATAATGCTTGAATGACACACCTCTACTCCAGAATACCTTCATGGCCACCCTGGCCTATGGGCAGTCTGGGAGGGCTCTATGTGGTTGGCATGGCCCCACCCACCTATGGCTACCTTTCTCACCTGTCTTAGTTAGGGTTTCAGTTAATGTGATAAAACATGACCATGAGCAACTTGGGGAGGAAAGAGTTTGTTTCATCTTCCTACTTGTGGTCCATCATCTAAGGTAGAAAGGTCAGGAGCTCAAGGCAGGAAGTGATGCAAAGGACATGAGGGAGTGTTGCTTACTGGCTTGCTCCTTAGATTTGTTCAATCTACTTTCTTACAGTGCCCGGGGACAACCAGCTCAGGGTGACACTATCAACACTGAGTTGGGCCCTTCTACAACATCAGTTACGAAAATGTTCTACAGGGTTATCTGGTTGGGGGACATTTTCTCAATTGAGGTTCTCTCTTCCCAAATGAATTTAACTTGTGTTAAATTGACATAAAATTAGCCAGTATACAAAGAGAGGGCTCAATTGGACTGAGGCTTCTATTAATCTCAGGTTTCCTTCTGGCGGCAGGCTCAAAGCACCTACTTTTACTTTAATTTCATTATAGCCTTTTGATGAGAGTGTTCTAGAGAGGTAACCCTTGTAATTAGGACAGTACTCATCATGGTGGAGTAGAACTGACTGTGAGTTAAGTAACCTTGTATTGATATGACTGTCCAGTTTTCCAAAGCTAGCCAGCCTTGAATTCACTCCATAGTCAAACCTCACATTCCTGGCAGTCTAGGCTGGAGAGATGGCTCAGAGCTTGAGAGCACTGTCTGCTCTTTCAGAGGTCCTGAGTTCAATTCCCAGCAACCACATGGTGGCTCACAACCATCTATAATGAGATCTAGTACTCTCTTCTGGATTGTAGGAATACATACAGGCAGAATGCTGTATACATAATAATTAAATCTTTAAAAAAAAAATTCCTGGCAATCTTTCCACCTCAGCCTTCTAAACTACTAGGATTAGAAGCATGTTACCACCATGCCTGGCCAGGTTTTTTTCTTTTTATTCTGAGTGTGGACTAAGGAATTAGTCTGTCCTGGATTAATGGCACAGATAGAGCTCTTTTGCCTGTTTCCAGCATTGAGGTAGGCTTGTCCTATCCTCAGCAGAGTTGAACAGTTGCTGATTCTGGGGACAGAGGATGTCAGGCACTGTTGGGTAGCTCTGGCATCCTTTCCTAAAGTTTGGAGATTTTTGATGGCCAGAAACTTTTTGTGAACCAGATTGAAGGTGAGACCCATTCAGCCAGGATTCTTGGTATTCCAGAGCTCACTATCTAGTGGTACAGACCAGCTGAGGTAATCAGAGATAGATGCTCAGAGTGGGTGTGTGCCATTGGGGATAGGGGTGGACTTCAACAGTAAGGAAGGAAGGAAGGAGCTTTTAGAGAGATACACCTAAGCACAGCCGAATGGACAGGAGTTAGCCATGTACTTGTGGAGGCTGGGCTGGGGAGCATTAGGGAGAGATGATGTAGAGATTCAAAGCCTCAGATGAGCTTTTGTGAAGGACTAGGATAAGCCCCCCCCCCCCCTTTTTTTTTTTTTTTTTTTTGGTTTTTCAAGACAGGGTTTCTCTGTATAGCCCTGGCTGTCCTGGAACTCACTCTGTAGACCAAGCTGGCCTCGAATTCAGAGATCCGCCTGCCCCTGCCTCCCAAGTGCTGGGATTAAAGGCATGCACCACCACTGCCCAGCTTCTTTTCTTTTTTTTCTTTTTCTTTTTTTTCGAGACAGGGTTTCTCTGTGTAGCCTTGGCTGTCCTCGAACTCAGAGATTCGCCTGCCTCTGTCTCCCAAGTTCTGGGATTAAAGGCGTGCGCATGCACTATGGAAATCAGGCAAAACAAGATGCCCAGGTGCATACCTTCAGATTGCAGAGGAAGAAGCAGATCCATCTGGCTTCTATTTGATTCAGCTGCCATGAGCTTTTACTTACAGGGGAAAGCTAGAGTTATTTGTCATTCTGCTATGGATGTCATGATCTTTCAAAATCTCTTTCATCAATTTTTCTCTGTGGTATAGCAAATGACCACAACTCAGGAGCTAGGGACAGTATGTTTATTACATGTTTCTATGGAACAACTGAGTCTCTCTTTATTTTTTGTTGTTGTTTTACTTTGTTTCTTGTTTATTTGAGACAGGATTTCTCTATGTAGCCCTGAACTCAATTTGTAGACCAAACTGTCTTTGAACTCAGAGAGATACGCCTGCTTCTTCCTCTTGAGTGCTGGGATCAAAGACATGTGCCACCACCACCCAGCTTCACCTGAGTAGGTCTCTTATTCAGGTATCACCAGGTGACTTCACAGTGTTAGACGGGCTATGTTCCTCTTCTGAGCTTCAATCGTCTTCCAAGCCCTTTCTGCCTATTGGCAGATTCCTCATGATTTGAAAGAATGAAGCTCCATTTTCTAGCTGGTTGTTAGCAGACCATTCCTAGCTACTGTGTTATCCCCTCCTTTGGGAGTGCATGTTAGCTGTTTGTGTCCTTCTATGCCAGCAAGAACAGCCTCTGCTTCGGAAGTGCTCACCTGTGTAGAGGCAGGAGGATCAGGAGTTCATGGTCATCTTCATCCACATAGCCAGCTTGGGCTACACGAGACATTGGCTCAAAAAAAAAAAAAAAAAAAAAAAAAAAAAAGAACAGTAGGAGCTGGCAAGATTGCTAAGTAAATAAGGGTGTTTGCCACCAAGCCTGGCAGCTTGAGCTCAATTCCTGAAATTGACATGGTAAAAGAGAAACAGTTTCCATAACTTACCCTCATTCTGCCCAATAAATAAACAAATGTTTTTTGTTTGTTTGGTTTAGTTTGGTTTTTAAAAATCTTTTAAAAAGATTGATCAGCTAGGATTAATAGGAAGGATTGATCAGCTAGGGTTAGTTCCACTTTATGGGTTGGCATCAGGGTTCTCAAGAAGGGCAGCCTAGCACCTTTGTTAGTCCCACCCACAAAGAAGCAAATTCTGAACCCCAGTGAGGATCTGCTTGTCTGGTCCCTGTAATAGGTGTTTAGTAGTTCATAGGAGTTTGTTTGTTAACTGCAATGTTTGCTAAATGTATCTTCATATTTTCCTCCTGACCTGGCCCTGCTTCATAATGCCAAAACTTACCAGATCTTCTATAGTCACTAATCCAGTTAGGAATCGTCTGTCTTTATTCCACAAGGAAGGAAAAGATGCCCAAGAAGGAGGTCTTATCTAATAGCAGATATTTGTGGTCACTGGGTTGAAAGACTGGTGCAGCTATGCAAGGGTTGTTGTCTCAAGGGGGCATTCTTAAAGGCGTAGTCATTATTTTGTTTTCTCCACATCCTCAGAGCTGAAAACTAAACATAGGGCTTTGCACTTGCTAAACAAATGCTTTATCATGGAGCTAAATCCCCAACCCTTGGTGGTTTAGTCATTAGCACCATCTTCTCTGAAGCCTGTGGTAGCTCTTTACCTAACTTCTCTTTTTCCTGGAGGCTCAGGTGTGAGGAGCTGGTGTAATCACTTAGCCAAGAATCTCTGTCCCCTTAGTTCAGGGCAGCTATTGACAGGGAGGCTTCAGGTGAGGAGCTTGGCTCCTCAGAGTGGGTACTGTGTGAGTGTGCCCTTGCAGGTAGGTAGGAAGACATGTCTCAGGAGGAGCTAGGATTCTGGCTAGAGGCTAGTGTCCTGAGTATAGCTTCACTCCGCCTAAGGACAGTCCTTGAGCACTCGTTTCTGTGTTTACTAAAAGTAGAACATTTGCTTTTATCCAAGGTTCTGAAGACTCAGAAGATGGAGTAGAAATGGCAACGGCAGCAATGGAGACTCAAGGGAAGCTCGAAGCTAGCAGTGCACCCAATTCTGATGATGATGCAGAGAGCTGCCCCATTTGCCTCAATGCATTTAGAGACCAGGCTGTGGGCACCCCAGAGACCTGTGCCCATTATTTTTGCCTGGACTGCATCATCGAGTGGTCCAGGGTGAGTTGGCTTTTCACTGGGTTACTCCTACCCCTTATGACTAGGCCTTCTTCTCCACAGCAAAAGTGAACACAGGGCTGAGTCCTGGGTCCTCAGCACTGTGGGGACGTGTCTGGGGGAGAGAGGATGACACTGGCTTTTCTGAGGAGTAGGACACAAATTCTGAGGCAATTTCACATAGTAACTGTGAAACAGCCTCTGTAGATACTGAAATGGTATAAGTGTGATTACTCAGTTATGATGGCAAGTAATAAGAGACAAGCTTGCATCATGCTGCCTACCTTGCAGTGAACTTTCAGGAGAATTGCCTGGGCCTTCACCCATTGGCAAAGAGTTTTATGTGTGTACGGGTATGTGGTGTGTACCTGTCTTTACATGTAGAGGCTAAAGGGTCAGGTATCCTGCTCTGTTCCTTTCCGAATTATTCTTTTGAGTCAGGATTTTTTTTTAATTAATTTATTTATTTATATGAGTCCACTTTAGCTGTCTTCAGACATACCAGAAGAGGGCATCAGATCCCATTAAAGATGGTTGTGAACCACCATTTGGTTGCTGGGATTTGAACTCAGGACCTCTAGAAGAGCAGCCTGTGCTCTTAACCGCTAAGCCATCTCTCCAGCCTGAGTCAGGATCTTTTACTGAAGCTACAGCTAGATAGGCAGCCAGTAAGCCCAAGAAATTCTCTCATTCTTCATGGCATTAGCATTAAGAGATGCATCAATAATCTTGCCCAGGTTTTTATGTGGACGTTGTGATCTGAGCTTGGGTCCTTGTGTTTGCATAACAAATTTTCTTACCTGTTGAGCCATCCCATCCTTAAAAAAAAAAAAAAGGTCAAAATAAGAGTTCTTATTGCCTGCTTTTCTGTCTGCCCCCAGTGATACTGGCAGTGTTGTGAACAATTTCAGCAAGGTTATAGGAGACAGGCCTCTGATACTCCTCTTGTTCTCCCCAAGTAGCTTAGGCATGTCTCTGAAGTTTACTGTAAGTGGTATGTAGATGGCAAATGCCTTTCCTGTGTCCACAGTTCTGCCAGGTTAGCTTATTGTGGTGTTGTGTCAAACTTCTTTGTTTGTTCTTTTGTGAGTCTAGCCGATTAGATTCAGATTAAGTTATTTCATATTTAAATTGAACAGTAAGAGGTTGGATGTGATGACACATGCCTGTAATCCCAGCATTTAGAAAGGAGAGATAGGTGAATCTGAGTTCAAGGCCAGCCTGTCTACAGAGTGAGTTCCAGGACAGCCAAGGCTACACAGAGAAACCTGCCTAGAAAAGCCAAAAAAAAAAAAAAAAAAAGTCAGGGAGATGGGGGGTGGTCATACACATCTTTAATCCCAGCACTGGGATGGCACAGGCAGGTGGATCTCTGAGCTTGAGCAAGCCTGATCTACAGAGCCAGTTCCAGGATACCAGGCTATACAGAAAAACCTCTTCAAAAAAACCAAGGATTGGGTCGATAGATAAATGAGAAATAATCAATCAGGGGCACTGGAGAGATAGCTTAGCACTTAAGAGCACTGGCTGATCTTTCAGAGGACCTGTGTTCAGTTCCCACTACCCACATAGCTGGTCACAACTGTCCTGCTCCAGGAATCTGACACCTTCACACATATATATGTAGGTAAAACACCAGTGTACATAAAATAAAAATAAAATTATAAAAATTAAAAAAAATAAAATCAGGGTTGAGGAGATGGCTTAGCAGTAAAGGATCTTGCATCAAGCATGACAACCTAAGTTTGATCCCTAGCAGCCACATGAAAGGAGAGCACTGCCTTCTACAAGCTGTCCTCTGGTCTTATCTCTCAAAGTCAGTCTGTTGGGCTGGCCAGCAGGGAAAGCACTTAAAGGCCAGGCTTGAGGACTTAAGTTCCATCCAGAACCCCATGGTGGTAGACGGAGAGTCAAGCACATTGTTTTCTGGTCTCTTTATGTGTGCTATGACACACATATCCTTCCCTATCACCCATAAATAGATAAGTGTAAAAATAAATAAACTCACATTATAGGCATGTGACGCACAGCTGTAATTCCTAGCATTTCAAAAGATTGCAATGGATTTGAAGCTGGCTTTGGTTACCTAGTAAGTCTGGGCCACAGAATGATGCCCTGTCTCAAACATTTTCACGAAAAAGAGTGGGTGGGGGAGAGGGAAATTAATATTGAGTCAGCCAAACCAGGGAAAATACAGTGCCTTGATTCTCACATAACTAGTGGCAGGACATAGAAGAAAGATGGCAGACCTGGGTGGCTCTCAATTTATACGTTTATCAGAATTTAATGGAGTACACAGCTAAATAGGGTATGTTTTATTGTATACAATATTCTTCAGCTGAACAGACAAGAAAAAAAAATCTCATGCATCTGATTAGCATACACACTAAAAAAAGATGCTGAAAAGGTACCAGAGTGCTCAAGTCCCGGGAGCAGTTCACAGAGGTCTAAGAGAAGATCTGGGACAGCCACAAACGGGCTGAAGTGCCTTGTACTCGGTCTTCTCCTTCCCGTCTCACTAACACGACACCATGGGAGCATGCATCCAGCTTGTTGACCTTTCTCCCTCAGTAGCATGGTGACTTCAAGTTCTCTTCACCCAGTTCTAGCATCTTAGCATAGGACCTTAACTGAGACCAAAGCTATCGATACAGATTTCAGTGTAAAAAGAATCATTTTTGGTTTTTCAGGACAGGGTTTCTCTGTGTATCCCTGGCTGTCCTGGAACTCTCTCTGTAGACCTAGCTGGCCTCAAACTCAGAGAGATCCACTTGCCTCTGCCTCCTGCCACCTGCCGCCCAAGTGCTGTGATTAAAGGTATGCACTACCACTACTTGACTAATAAAAATAACTTTTTAATTTGTTTTTTTCAGATATACTCTGTAGATCAGGCTGGCCTCAAATTCACAATCCTCCTGTCTCAGCCTCCCAAATGCTGGGATAATGAGCAGGTGCTACCACATTCAGCTTAAGATTGTTGGTTGTTAAGTAAATTCTTTATTTTGAAGACAGTAGTAATAAGTGATTATAGTAAGTAATTGATGAGTAATGAAGGGGATTATGCCAGATTCTGATCCAATCTTTATTTCTTACAGAATGCCAACTCCTGTCCCGTTGATCGAACAATATTTAAATGTATTTGTATTCGAGCCCAGTTTAATGGTAAAATCTTAAAGAAGGTAAGTGTAGATGCTGCCTATCCCTGCTTGTATTCTTATAGGAAGGATCATGATTCGACATGATTACTTGCTTTTCTTGTAAGGTGGTTGTCAGTTCAATTAAGCTTGAAAGGAATGACTTGGGCATCCTTTTTCCACCCTGAGCAAAGCCTAGGGCTAGGACTGTCCATATTTTGGGGGCATAGGGTGCAGAGTCATGGAGATGGTAGGGGTTCCTGGGCTTCTGTTTCTCACCCGTCTTACTACAGAGCTTCTCTCTGCTCTGTCTCCTTTATTTAGTCTTGGCATGTGTGAGGTTGCAGTAGAGTGGGACAAAGGGCCATGTGCACTGAAGTTTGGAAAGTACTGTTGAGGCTGGAATGAAGGGTGTTTTTGCTTATTATTTATTGTCCCCTCCCCTCCCCCCCTCCCTTCCCTGTCCCCCTTTCTCTTCTCTATCTTTTCCTTCTTTCTTTCTTTTTTTTTTTTTGTTGTTGTTGTTTTTGGTTTTTTCGAGACAGGGTTTCTCTGTGTGGCCCTGGCTGTCCTGGAACTCACTCTGTAGACCAGGCTGGCCTCGAACTCAGAAATCCACCTGCCTCTACCTCCCAAGCGCTGGGATTAAAGGCGTGCGCCACAACCGCCCGGCCTTTCCTTCTTTCTTTACTCCCTCCCTTCTTTCCTTTTTTCTTTGTCTTTCTGTCCCTCCCTCTCACCGCCTTTCTTTTTTTCTTCCTTTCCATGGATTAAATTCCAGGCCTTGTGCATGCTAGGCAAGCTATACAACCAAGACCTACAACTTGTTTGAGAGAGGGTCTTACTATGTAGACCAGGCTGGCCTTGAACTCACAGAGATAGATCTACCTGCCTCTCCTTCCAGAATGCAGGAATTAAAGTGCTACCACTACATACATAGCCCTTGTGTTTTTTTGAGACAGATTCTTAACTGTGCATCAACTGGCCTTAGTGAGGTTGTGCGCACCTTTAATTTCAGTACTGGTAGGGGGTGGATCTCTGAGCTTGAGGATAGCCAAGAAAACATAGTGAGATCTTTGGGGTTTTTTTTTTGTTGTTGTTTTTGGTTTTTTGTTTTGGTTTTTTTCGAGATAGGGTTTCTCTGTATGTCCTGGAACTCACTCTGTAGACCAGGCTGGCCTAGAACTCAGAAATCCTCCTGCCTCTGCCTCCAAAGTGCTGGGATTAAAGACATGTGCCACCACCACCCAGCACATAGTGAGATCTTAAAAACAACAGCCTGATGAAAGGTGGTGGCGCACACCTTTGATCCCAGCATTGGGGAGGCAGAGACATATGCAGATCAAGTCTAAGTCTAGCCCATTGTACAGAGTTCCAGGACAGACCACACATAGAGAAACTCTGTCTTGGAAAACTAAAAACAAAAAACAAACAATTTTTTTAGATAAATAACACCAATAAAGCAAAAGAAATTTCAGTTATCTTGTTCTTCACTTTCTGATCCTTTGCTGGTGGTGACTGAGCCTAGGACCAGTGGCTGGGCAAGCACTCTGCCACTGAGCTACATGGTAGGAGTGTTATTGAGCTTTTTCTGTAGAGCTGTTGTGGCTTCTGCTTTAAAGTTGTCATGTGCTCTCCCCACCCATGTCTGGCATTCATAGCACTGGTAAATCTGTACCATGAAGTATTCCTTGCATCACAGGCTCACGATTGTTGTTTGGTTGTTTAGTTTTTTTAGAGACAGGGTCTTTGTGTAGCCCTGGCTGTTCTGAACTTGTTGTAGACCAGGATGACTTCAAACTCACAGAGATCCACCTGCCTGTCTCCCAAGTGCTGTGATTAAAAGCCTGCACCACCTCTTCTGGCCCCTAGTACAGTTCTTGCTTTTTACTTTTCCTTTAGTTACCTGTCGTTCAGTGAAGACAACATGAAGGTCACCATGTGTCTTAGGGTTTCTGTTGCTGCAACGAAACACTGTGACCAAAAAGCAAGTTGGGGAGCAAAAGGTTTATTTGGCTTACACTTAGATATTGCTGTTCCTTATTGAAGAAAGTCAGGACAGGAACTGAAACGGGGTAGGAACCTGGAGGCAGGAGCTGATGCTATTGAGGCTGTGGAGGAGCGCTTACCCTTATGGCTTGCTCAGCCTGCTTGCTTGCTTGCTTGCTTGCTTTGTTTTTGATTTTGTTTTTGTTTTGTTTCTTAGAGATAGAGTTTCTCAGCCCTGGCTGTCTAGGAACTCAGATTTGTAGATCAAGCTGGCCTCAAACTCACAGAGATCTGCCTGCCTCTGCCTCCAGAGTACTGGGATTAAACACATGTGATACCCATGCCCAGCCTTCAGTCTGCTTATAGAACCCAAGACCACCAGCAGAGAGATGATACCACCTATAAGGGGCTGGGCATCAATCTCTTAAGAAAATGACTTACAGTTGGATCTTATGGAGTCATTTTTCTCAGTCTTTCAGATGACTCTAGCTTGTATCAAATTGACATAAGACTAGTTAGCATACCATATATTTGTTTATTCAGGTTGTGGGTCCATAGAGCCTGTCTTAGGGTTTCTGTTTGTTTGTGATAACATCATAACCAAAAGTAACTTGGAGCAAAAAGAGTTTGTTTTGCTTACATTCCCCCCCCCCACCCCCCAGACAGGGTTTCTCTGTGTAGCCCTGGCTGTCCTGAAACTTACTCTGTAAACCAGGCTGGCCTCGAACTCAGAAATCCACCTGCCTCTGCCTCTCAAGTGCTGGGATTAAAGGCATGTCCCACCACTGCCCGACTTTCTTACACATTCCGAATCATAGGTCAGCATCAAAGGAAGTCAGGGCAGTGACCTGGAGTTGATGCAGAAGCCATGGAGGAGTGCTGCTAATTGGCTTGCTCCCTGTGGTTTTCTCAGCCTGCTTATAGCACCACAGGACCATCAGCCCGAAGGTGACACTATCTACAATGAGCTGGCTAGAACATGACACCCTGTTTACCTATATGCCAGTCTGATAGGAGTATTTTCTCAACTGAGATTTCCTCTTCTAAAATGATGCTAACATGTCCCAGTTGACATTTTAGCCAGCACACAGCCCAAATAGATCTTAGGTCAGTAGATTTACTTTAGATTAGATACATGTTGTCCTATGAATTGACCACTCAGATTTTGAGGGTACATTCATTGACCAGTATTTCTGTCTTCAGATTCCAGTAGAAAACACTAGAGCTTGTGAGGCTGAGGAAGAAGACCCGACCTTTTGTGAGGTGTGTGGCAGGAGTGATCGTGAGGACCGGCTCCTACTGTGTGATGGCTGCGATGCCGGGTAAGGGTACTGGCACCTTGTACCTCCCCTGCAGGCTGTTAAGTTTGTCATGGTCAGGACTCCATTGTGGAGTAAGGCCCTGTGAATCATAGACAGTGACATTGATACCTCTCTTGGCTCCTGTTTCTATACTTCCTTGAGGCTGCTCAAAGGCCATGCAGTTTATCAAGGCCAAGGAAAAAAGGCAGGAGAGTAGACTCACCTTAGGAAAGAGGGCAGGCTGGCTGAGGGGTTGCTCTTGGGACTGGATCATCTTGACCACCTAGATCTTTTTATCATTATTATTGTTGTTATTTTCTCTATGTGTGGTCTACATATGTGGGTATGTACATGTGAAAATAGGTGTTTGTGGAAGCCAGAGGCTTTGGATCACTCTGGAGCTGAAATTACAGATGGGTGTAAGTTGCCTGAAGTGGGAACCTTGTGCCCTGCAAGAACGATGTGGTTTTAACTGTGAACCATCTCTAGCTCTCTCTCCTTTTGCCTTTTGATGTACTTGAGGTCACTTTATGCCTGTGACCCTGTCTTCTGGGACATTGCTTGTATTCTTTGCTCACTGTTTGGTCTTTAAGATGGAACTGGACTCCCTAGCCTCTTGCTAGGTCCTTGGCTATTGGTTAGAAAGATTTTTCAGCCTCTTCTCTCTTAATTTGCAGATTGATTTATTTTGAGACAGGGTTTGACTGTATTGTCCTGCTATAAAATTATGGCCAGTTACAGAAATATTTTTCTCCAGATGGTGAGGCTGGTAAATCTGCAGTGTTTCCTAGGGCAGAAAACAGCAGTTTCGATGTGTGTGCAGGCTTTTTACTGTCCATGCTGGAAGCTGGGAGCTGCTTTCTGCATTTGCCCTTGCTCTCCTGTCACTGGGGTTCTTCTGTGCTGCCATTTGTGCTGGCTCCACTGGCTGGACTTTGGTGTACAGTTTGTACCCAGGAGCTGACTTTGATCATCTCGAGGCACAGGGATCACCTGGGCCCTCTTACGCCTGTAGAAATTCAGTCGGTACAGGGACTACCAGCTTGTCTTGCAGGCTCTGGGAGATCCACCTGCCTGCTGCTGCCCTTTCTCCAACACTTGGACCTAGCTGGCCTTGGTGATGATACTCCATAGGCTTGGGATCCCTCTTTCTGAAAATTTGTTTGAATCCATGTATTGCCACATTGTCCCTACCTTACTGATTAAACTCAAGTCCTACAAGCATCCAGGGCCTCTTCTCAATTTGTGGGTTGATTTATTTTGAGATAGGATTTGACCGTATAGTCCTGCCTGGCCTAGAATTCGCTGTGCAGACCAGGTTTGCCTGTTTCTGCCTCACGAGTGCTAGAATTAGAAGCATCTACAACCTTGGCTGGCTTGTTTATTTGTGAGATGGGAATCCTTTCTGTTGCCTGTGTGTGCTTCCAACTACTAGACTCAAGCAGCCCTCCTGCCCCCGCTTCTGAGTGCTGAGGTTACAAGTGCACACTCCACACCTAATTCTATTAATTCTGTTTTGTTTGTTTTTGTTTGATTGGGTTTTTTTTTTTGACATAGGTACTTAAATTATAAGCCAAATTGGCTTCAAATACGTGTCAGTTCTCTATTGCAGGTGTCAACTTCTAAGCCTGCATCTGTTAATGCTGTAAATCAGGGTTTTGTTTCTAGTAATTGACCAGGACTTTCTGGGGATTTCTCTATCTTCATGAAGTTTTGTTTTGTTTTAACCAAGAATTACACTTGTAAATTTCATATTGGTTTATGTATTTCACTTAGCAGATGCACCAGTGTGAGTATTAAAGTCCTGATAGATCTAAGATATTAAAGTTAACATATATTAGTGATTATTGTACTTCTAAGCACTGAAATACAGTTGACTTTTACATTTTTCTATATCTTCATAGATTCTTTCAACTCTCAAGTCTAAAATTTCTCATTAATTTTGAAATGGAATCAGAAGACTTTCTATAGATGTTTGAGGCAGAGGGCGCATGTTGCACACATTGGTATTTTGTGAAATAAGTACAGGTTGTCTTTGAGTTTTAAGGAATTACGACTGAACGTTAAAGGCCCATGTTGGCAGGGAGATGAGAACTTAAGAGAAGAAAGTTTTGTGCTGGTATATGATGTAAGGTGGACCACATTTCATGTGACATTCCAGTGAGGGTCAGACACCTGATTGTGGAGAATTTTCAGTTCCCACCACTGATGCAGTAGTTTTTAACCACCGATAGCTCCCAGGTACATACTCGTGTGCACATTCATATACTTTGTTTTGTGGGTTTTTTGTTGTTGTGGATTTTCTGTTTGTTTTGTGGTGGTTTTGGTTTATTTGGGTTTTTTTGTTGTTTGTTTTGTTTTTTGTTTGTTTTTTGAGACAGGGTTTATGTAGCCTTGGTTGCCTAGGAACTAGCTCTGTAGACCAGGCTAGCCTTAAACTAACAAAGTTCTACCTGCCTCTGCCTCCCAAGTTCTGGAATTAAAGGTGCACACTTGCCCGGCTCTGGGGTTAAGATAACGAATCTCAATTTTTTTTTTTTTTTTTAAGAAAAAGAAAAAATGTAAAGTGTCAGCACAGCATTTCCCAAAGTTTATTCCTGGGAATCTTGAAGGGAAGAATTTAAAAATAAGACCTGAGACAGAACATAGTAGCTCACACCTTTAATCCCAACGCTATGGGTTCAAGGCCAGCCTATCCTACATAGTGAGTTCCAGGCAGGCCAAGGTACATAGTGAGACCCTGACTCAAAACAAAACAAAACAAAACAAAACAAAGGATATGGACAGAGAAAAGCCTAGAATAAGTTAGGGACTGGGTGCAGGGTTTCTTGGGGTGCCCTCTTTAGGAGCCTCTTGCTCATCTCTCTGACACTTTCCATGCCCTGTTCTTGGTGGTCTTGAAGGAGACTTATGGCATGGTGTGATAGAAGCATGGCCAGTCAGGTGAAATGTGATTGGACAGGACGATAAGATGGTCTCTCTGCCAGCATGGAACAAGACTTTTGTTAGGCAAGCGTTCTTTCCCCAGCCCCTTAGAACACTCTCTGTAAAGAAAGGTCACTTAGTCATCTCCTGCCAGACACAGTGGGTCAAAGAGGAGATTAGAGTTTCTGTGGCCCACCTTGGGAGTGGGGACTAGAGGCAGGGACTTTGTTTAGACTGAGGACCCCATAACATGTGGAAGTGATCAGCCGTTGGCAGGAGTCATTGCAGACTGGAGTATTTAGTCTTTGCAATGTGGTTTCTTGTGAGACTTGAGGTCCAAGGCTAAGACTGGCACTGAACTGTTGTTCCCATAGGTACCACATGGAATGTTTGGACCCTCCTCTCCAGGAGGTGCCTGTGGATGAATGGTTCTGCCCAGAGTGTGCAGTCCCTGGTGTTGATCCCACTCATGGTAATGTGCTGTCCTTTCCTGCAGAGCACTTGGGTTTTCCTATTGTCAGTTTTAGAGAAGGACCTTGGAGAAAATCTAGACTCGTTATGTGGGGAGAACTTTCATCAGGGAGAGGGCTTTCTTTGAATTCCTTGGTAGGAGCTGGAGGAATTTAACCTTTGGAGGTCATGAAAAGTTGTCAGTTTGGGCTTTAAGTTGTTAAGGCTAACTGGGAAAAGCTTGTGATATGTAGTGTACATGACCCAGCAGCCCACGGCTCTCTTCTAAGATGCAGCTCCTGTGAGCGATGAGGAGGTCTCCTTGCTACTGGCTGATGTAGTGCCTACTACCAGTAGGCTTCGGCCTCGAGTAGGCAGGACCCGGGCCATCGCTAGGACACGGCAGAGTGAGAGAGTGAGGGCAACTGTGAACCGAAACCGGATCTCCTCTGCCAGAAGAGTCCAGGTAAGTGGCTGGGTCTAAACAGGGTGGTCTCAGGGATTGGGAACTGAACTGAAGAGATACCACTGGCAGTAAAGGGCCCATAGCATTGTCACATGGCAGGCCTAGCATGCATGTAGTTAATCTGCAAAAGAGTAGGTGAGTCTATTGAAAGTACTGTGTTTCACCTGTGTGCCAGCAGGACCAGAGGGACTGCCTTCTCTAACACTTTGATGGATGGGATGATGATTTGGGAAATATCCTCTAGTGTGAAAAAGGCCACTTACTGGCTCTTCACCCCTTCAGGGCACAAGAGATTATCTTCCTCATGTCTGGCTCCTGGCACTCACTGTTAGATGACCGTGGCCCCTGTTCTGAGTACTGAGGGAGCTTAAAAGTTCTTTCTGTGAAGTCATATTCATGTGGTCAGTATAGTGACATTGTGGTTCAAGTTCCAAATGGGTTGAAGGACTGGGAACTGTCTTCCATCCTGTGCCCTGTCTCTGTAACCTCCAGTTTTGCACTTGAGTCTCAGCTCGTGCTTGCCATCCCTCTTTGTGTGCCCTGGATGCAGGATAGTGTTGGGGGCTGCTCTTTCTCACTTACTCCTTTGTTTTCTATCTGCTGGCTCATTCCCTATTCCTTGCTAGGCCCTCCTCAATACATGCCTGCCTCACCTGGGGCTCTGCTCCTGGCTCCCACCTGCCCACTTCCTTCCTGCTTAGACCTCTATTTGCTTCTTGATAGCAGCTGAACCCTTTAGTCCATTCTTGCCCTGATCTTCCCTTCTAGAACTCTGCAAGGAACCACTTTCCTTGTGATCATGCTGTCCACTGTTGGTTGAGAGGTAGTTCCAGTCTTAAACTGTTCTGGCTTCTCTGGTCAGTTTGCACCATATTCAGGGATCTAAAAGGGAGTCTGCACTGACAAGATCTACTCACAGGGCCCAGCTCAGTGTTCCATCCTTGGAAAGGGTGGTCAACCACTGAGTGGTGCTGTCCCTTGTATGCAGCATGTGCCAAGGTACCTCATGTCTTCTCTGCTGGATGAAACTATTGAGGCTGTCGCCACTGGGCTGAGCACTGCTGTATACCAGCGTCCCTTGACACCTCGTGTCCCTGCAAAACGGAAAAGGAAGGCAGGTAAGCTGGCATAATGGGTGTGCCTCCCGCCATCTGCTCTGTTCTGGAATCCAGAGATGTGGTCATTTCTGATTTATTCCTGCAACTTTCTCAGCCAGAAGAATAGTGCACCCTTCATATTCGTGGGTTCTGTATTGTCAAGCTCATCTAAACCTAGTTAGAGAAAGAAGTACAGATGTGTTGTCATTCCTTGGTTGAGACAGTACTTGCTGTTGACATGGCTGCTGTATTTCCTAAGTGTATGAATACCTGGAGCTAGTGTAAACTGTAAGCACATACTGTTGACACATTATAGGAGGGACCTAGAGCTCTGAGAACACCTCTGCATCCTGATCTTACTTTACTGACCCAACCCTCTTCTTCAGATTAGTGTTTGAGGTGCCTCATACATGCAACTCAGTGTGAATTTAGGGATTCCTCTCTGCCTAGTGGGTCATAATTAATCTGTAGCCTCTTAAAAATATACCTTACTGGGCTGGCAAAATGGCTTATCAGATAAAAGTGCTTGCCAGCAAGCTTGATAGCCCAACTAGGATCCCTGGAATCCACTGATAGAACTAGCTGTACAAGTTGTTCTTTATAGGCTGTGTATGTGGTACACACATACAGACAAATAAGAATTTTTAATTTACTTTATTGATATCTGTGCATAGTAAAGTGGATGCACCCACTGTAAGTGCATAGTTACAGGTTTGACATCCAGCACTCACAGTGTGATTTTTTCATCATTATCAGTCTGGGTTCCCACAAGATCAAATGGAAGTCTCTGGTCTTGCTTCATTTGCTACCACAGAGCCTTCTTTAA
>NW_022196904.1:130382950-130414357 GCF_008632895.1 Mastomys coucha
TACACTGTAGCTGTCTTCAGACACACCAGAAGAGGGCATCAGATCCCATTACAGATGGCTGTGAGCCATCGTGTTTACTGGGAATTGAACTTGGGAGCTCTGGAAGAGCAGTCAGTACTCTTAACCACTGAGCCATCTCACCAGCCCCTACAGAGTCTTTAGAACATGTGTACTGTGTATTTTCCATTATCAAAGAGTCTGTTAATGTGCCAGTTTGTTGACTTCTTATGTGATGATCATTTCTGGATTGCATCTCCTAAGGAGAAGCTACAGCCAGGAGTGGTGGCGCATGCCTTTGGTCCCAGCATTTAGGAAACAGGAGCAAGTGGGTCTCTAGGTTTCTTTTCTTTTCTCTTCTTTTCCTTTCTTTTCTTTTCTTTTCTTTTCTTTCTTTGTTTCTTTCTAGGTTTCTTCCCTTCCTTCCTTCCTTCCTTCCTTCCTTCCTTCCTTAAAGATTTCTCTGTATTGTCCTGATACTTACTTTGTAGACCAGGCTGGCCTCGAACTCTACCTGCCTCTGCCTCCCAAGTGCTGGTATTAAAGACATGCACCACCACTGCCCAGCTTAGTCAGGGTTTGTATTCCTGCACAAACATCATAGCCAAGAAGCAACTTGGGGAGGAAAGGGTTTATTCAGCTTACACATTCACATTGCTGTTCATCACCAAAGGAATTCAGAGCTGGAACTCAAGCAGGTCAGGAAGCAGGCGCTGATGCAGAGGCCATGGAGGGATGTTACTTACTGGCTTCCTTCTTCCCCTGACTTGCTCAGCACTTGGGAGGCAGAGGCAGGCGGATTTCTTGAGATGGAGACCAGCTTGGTCTACAGAGTTCCAGGCCAGCCAGGGCTACACAGAGAAACCCTGTCTCCAAAAACCAAAAAAATAAAAAAATAAAAAGAAGAAGAAATCATGAAGTTGGGAGGGAGTGGGAGATGAGGATTGGATCTGGGAAGAGTGGGTGTTAATTTTGTCAAAATGTTGTATACATGTATGAAATTCTTTTTTTTTTTTTTTTTTTGGTTTTTCAAGACAGGGTTTCTCTGAGTAGCCCTGGCTGTCCTGGAACTCACTTTGTAGACCAGGCTGGCCTCGAACTCAGAAATCCACCTGCCTCTGCTTCTCAAGTGCTGGGATTAAAGGCGTGCGCCACCACCGCCCGGCTGAAATTCTTAAAAAATAATAAATATACTTAAAAAGAATAAAGCTGCTGGAAACTACATTCATGCAGTTCAGTTCCTTTTGTGAGCAGATGTTTTCATTTTTTTTCTTGGCAATATGGAGGAGGGAAGAGAGTAGATCATCAGCTTGATGTTATGTTTAACTTGAGGAAAAAATGTTAAATTTTCCAAGTCAAGCACTATCACGTGTGTACTCCACATTCTCAGCAGCACTCATGGTAGTTGGGTCCCAATTTCTGCTCACCAGCGGCTATGTATCCGCTTAAGGTGATCTAAAGCTCTGGAGTCTAGGTGGCTGAGGCCTTGCACATGCTAGGGTTGTAGTAGGTTTGTGTGGGTGTGTGTATCTGTAGAATCCTCTCTGGGTAGCCCTTCTTTCACCAAAAGCGAAGTTTAGAAGCCAGAACTGTGTTCTGAGCAAGTAGTTGGTCATTGTCTAGGTCATTGACATAGTCTCTCATAAGGTCTCACACCTGCAGCTGAGGTTTAAGGTCAGGCTTTCACTTCTTACATTGTACATCTGTGTTTCCTGCTCTTCGTCTCATAACCTGCTTCTCAGTGCTGGGTGTTAACAACTCATTTGCTTCATCAAGTGTGTAGAATATTGCTACTGTCATTTGATCAGAGGTTGGAGTCTGTCTCATCCCATTAAGGACATACGTCAGGCACCCAACACCTCCTTAAAGACTTTCATTTTGTACGTGTGAGTGTTTTACCTGCCTTTACCTTTTGTGTACATGTGAGCTTAGTGCCCTACAGAGGCCAGAAGAAGGTGATACAGACAGCTAGAGTTACAGACAGTTGTGAACCCTCTGTGGATTCTTGGAACCTAACATGGGTCCTCTGCCAGAACAACCAGTGCTTTTAAGCACTGAGCCATCTTTCCAGCTCCAGTTTTAGTTTTATTACTGTTTCCTTCTCTCCTCCCTTTTCCTTCTCCCTCCCCCCTTTTTAATTAATTAATTTCTGTACACTGGTGTTTCGCTTGCATGTGTGAAGGAGTCAGATAGACAGTTCTGAGCCTCCATCTGGGTACTGGGAATTGAATCTGGGACCTCTGGAAGAGCAGCCAGTGCTCTTAACTTCTGAGCGAGCCATCTCTCCAGCCCTTCACCCTTTTTTAAAAACAGATTTTCTCTTTGTGACCCAGGCTAGCCTTGAATTCATATCATAATCTACCTGCTTCAGGTTCCTGTGGGCTAGGTTACTTTATTTAGAGTATGTGATATATGCTTGTAATCCCAGTACTAAGGAGGTAGAAGCAGGAGGATCAGGAGCACAAAGTCATCCTTAGCTACATTTTCAGTTTGAGTCTAGCCTGGACTATAAATGGGATTAAGATCATGTTAAATTCATGTTAGGCTGTGTGTTTTAGCTCCCTTCTCTTTGCTCTTCCCTGGTATTTGGTCCATGTGAAAAAGCAACCTTCACTTTGCTGTTATCTACAAATTGTATGCTTAAGCTGTATGCCAAACATTGTCATCACATCATTCTAAACAGTACAGTTTAAATTTTCTGAGTTTTTTTTTCTTTTTGAATATCCCACTTGGTATTTTCAGTTATGGTTGATCATGGATTATAGGAGCCATAGAAAGGGCAACCAAGGAGGAGGGGCACTGTGCTCTCTGCTTCCTGGGGTTTCTGTAGAAGATATGTGCCCTAGTTTTGCTCTCACGTCTAGCAGTGTAGCTTGCAGGGGCAGCAGGAGCTCAAAATAACGGAGCTGCTAGTTATCTGGTATTCCCTTCACACCACACCATATCCTGGTGAATTCAGTCCGACTTATCAGAATCCTAGAATGAAGAGTCATGGGTGGCTTAGGCCAAAGCACAGGTCCTTTAGCAGTTGATTCCTATTTTAGAGTGCTTATCTCCACAAGAGTTCAGAGTGCTTGTGTGTCTTCCAGTCTCTAGGGGAGCTCTCTATTTGACTATGAATGTTATAGCCATTGTTGTCTTCAGCTCTTGGTTTTCATGTGTTTTGTTTTTGGGTTTATATAAGGGTTCTAAAAATATAATCACTCAGAGAGGTAGAACCCTATCTTTTCATTGCTATTTGGATTACCCCCTTCCTCTCAGGAATACATTACTTTAAAATGTTACAGGTTTATTTCTCTGGTTTAAAAAAAAAAATCTAAGCCAGGCTGAACAGATAGCTCAGCAGTAAAGAGCACTGACTGTTCTTCCTGAGGTCCTGAGTTCAATTCTGAGCAACACCTGGTGGCTCACAACCATCTGTAATGGGATCTGATGCCCTCTTCTGGTGTGTCTGAAGAGAGAGACTACTCACATACATAAAATAAATAAATAAACTTAAAAAAAAAAAATCCAAGCCAAGGCAGTGTTTGTAACCCAGATTTCAAGACAAGTTGGCATTCATCTATAATCCCAGTGTTCCCAAGGCAGGAAGATCAAGAGTTCAAGGTCATTTTCTCCACTACACAATGAGAATGTCTCAAAAAAAACAGTGGGTGATGTCTTAGCAGATAGAGACTCTTGCTAACAAGCCTGATGTCTTGATTACAATCTCCAGATCTCATAGTGGAAGGAAAAAGCCAATTCCTTCAAGTTGTCCTCTAACTTCTCCAATACATGCACACACATAAAAATAAATTAATTTTAAAAATTAAAATGAGAGTGCTAGAAAGGTGAGTAAGATTAAGAGCACTTGTTGCTCTTGCAGAGAACCTGGGATTGGTTCCCTGAACCCACATGGCTGCTCATTCATGACTGTCTATTACTCCAGTTCTAGGGGCTCGAGCACCCTCTTCTGAATGCCTGGGGATTGCATCTATGTGTACACGCATGTAAAATAAAAGAAAATAGTAAATGTTTTGTGAGGCATGTGCTCACATCAGTAATCCTTGAGAAGCTGAAGTAGAAGAATTTCCATGAGTTCCAGACCAGCTACAGACTTTTAAGCAAAAGTAAATAGGAACTGGAAAAATGGCTATGTGGTTAAGATCTCTGACTAGCCTACCAGAGAACTCAGGTTCAATTTCCAGCACCTACATGGCAGCTCACAACTGTCCATAACTTCATTTCCAAGGGGCTGACACCCTCACATGGACATACATATAGGCAAAACAACAATATACATAAAAGTCTTGAAAGAAAGTAAAAAAGAAGTCCTTTAAAAAAGAAAGTAAATAAAATTAAAAAGTAGCACAGGGTGGTGTCACAGGCCTGCAATCCCAGCACTTGGGAGGCAGAGGTGGAAAGCTCAAGAGTTCAAGGTCATTCATAGCTGTATACTGTGCCATCATGGGTTACAGAAGACCAGACTCTTATCTTATCTTAAGATCAGGGTCTGAAGAGATGGCTCAGTTGAAGAGAATTGTTTGCTGCTGTTCCAAGAGGACCTGAATTCAGTTCCCAGTCCCCACATTGGACAGTTCACAGCTATCTATAACTCTAGTGCCAGGGCATCTGGTGCCTACTTCTATCCTCCAAGGTTACCTGTGTGCGCCACACACACATAAATATAAAAAAATAAACTGTGTGTGTGTGTGTGTGTTGTATGTAAAATGCAAGCCAGCACACAGTGCCCAGACCTTCTCCCTAGCTTCCTGAGCCTCTGCTCCAATAGAACTCAGAGGACCTGGTCACCTGAGTCAGAAAATATCCTGCAGTTCTGAATCACAGACATTCAATGTTGTCTTTTTAGGGAGACGAAAGAAAGTGCTGGGAAGAAAGAAGACCCGGTCCAAGTCATCTGTGAAAAGTAAGAGTGGGGGTACGAGAGCCAAGAAACGGCAGCGCCGTGTGAGGAAGACAAAAGGGAGGAAGCTGAAGGTGAGGATATAGCAGAATTGTCGAGATTAGCCAATCTTGATTCCCAATGTGGCTCTGCCGCAGGAAGTGTCAACGCAGCTGGTTTTTTGCTGCTCTATAGTGCAGCTCAGAGGTGGGTAGGTATGCTTCTAGATCTTTTGGGGTAGGGTATGTTAAGAGTTATGTATGCCGGGCGGTGGTGGCCCACACCTTTAATCTCAGCACTTGGGAGGCAGAGGCAGGTGGATTTCTGAGTTCAAAGCCAGCCTGGTCTACAGAGTGAGTTCCAGGACAGCCAGAGCTATACAGAGAAACCCTGTCTTGAAAAACCAAAAAAAAAAAAAAGTTATGTATGATGAGCCCTGAAATGTAGAGGCAGAGAGGGAGGGCTGACAGGGCTGGTTAAGTCAAAGAGCTCTCAATCCTATGCTAGGAGCAGATATGGGTAAGCTGAGTTAAAGCCCTCAGGGCAGATAATCACTGTCTGTCTTAGGGAGTCTCCTGTGTATGAGAAGGCTGTGTCCAGTGTATCCATATCAAGTACTGTGTTCTCACTCAGCCCTGCTGCCATGACACATACTTGCTACTTGTAGACCTCGGGTTGCTGGGGGTGGGGGAAACCACACACACACACACACACACACACACACACACACACACAGATTTATATGCATATATACTTGTTACCCATTGCCTGATAAATATGTTTTGTGGTATATGTTTGTAATATAAAGATGTGTTTATTTATATATATTTTGTTTGTTTGTTGATGTGTTCAAATATTTAGTAGTTAGAACATTTGTTCTTGACGGTCAGAACAGATTCTTGTGGCTGCAATTAAATTTATGAGCAAGTTAGGTAGATGATAATGTTTTTAAATTTAGTGGGCATTAGCACTTCTTGCCCTGAGGCCTAAGGGCCTGGCAATATCAAGTCTTCCTTCCTAGTTTCTAGAAAGTTCTAGAATGTTCTAGATTCCATCCTGAGCTCACTTTCTCCCTCTGCAATTACTGTGGTTTCTCTTTTCCCCCTAGTAGAACATATGGGGCCATGGCCCATGGTGAAGTGTGGAGAGATACACTCCTGGGGGAGAGGTCTCAGCTGAGGGTGTTGGCTGTGTTCCATCCTTACTCGGAATTTAGAGGAAGTGGCATGTGTTTCTTTGATTTTAATATCTTGGGAATGATTATAATCGTGATAGTGTTAAAAAGTCTACAACTGTTCCTCATGTGGCTGTTTAAGTGCAATGTGCCAGTCATTAATTTAATTGTTTTCCTGTCACTTTGGGTCAGAATGAAATCACAGCTCGTTCTCGAATTGCACGAACACTAGGCCTCCGCAGGCCTGTGCGTGGCACCAGCATGCCATCAGTGTACAAGCCAGTGGACCCCTCTCTTGGGTTGATGAGGGCAGATATTGGAGCAGCTTCTCTGTCGCTCTTTGGAGATCCCTATGAGCTGGACCCTTTTGACAGGTAATTGCAATGGTGACTGTCCCAGTGCCCCAGCTGTCCTCAGATGTGGTTAGGCTGCATGTGACACCATGTCAGTGTCCCAGGTCTGCTGTGTCAGTGTCCCCTTGTCATGTGTCCCCTCCAGCAATGAAGAGCAGTCTGCAGATCCACCTTCCCCTCTGAGTGCCAAGAGGAGAGTGCTGTCCCGCTCAGCTCTGCAGTCTCACCAGCCTGTGGCCAGACCTGTCGCCATGGGGCTCTCTAGGTTTGTGGCAGCAGGGGCATCTAGGGTGGGTGAGGGCACTGTGCTAAATCACTTATCCTTTCCATGTGGCCCTTGGTGTCATGTGCTGGAGTTGAGGTTGGCTCAGTGCTAAGTCAAAGCTAATTGTCTCAGGGTCAGGTAGCACATCTGCTAGCCATACTGGCCTTAGTCTCTAAAAAGGAAAGGGTCCTTGGGCGAGGCAGCAGTCCTGGGCCACAGTAACCAACAGGTCACTCTAACTTCCCTGCCAGCTCATGCCTAATGGTAGAGTGGGGCATACATATGTTATAGGTGATCTCCCCACATGCTTAATCCCCATGGTAGGACTGATGAGTGGGAATACAGAGGAACCAAGCTTACAGAACAACTCTCTGGTCTGTCTACAGGAGGCAGCTCCCTGCTGTGGCCCCAGAGCCCAGTGTGGAGGAGGCCCCCGTTCCTGACCTGTTGGGGAGCATCCTGTCTGGCCAGAGCCTCCTGATGATGAGCAGTGCTGATGTTGTCATACACCGGGATGGCTCTCTCAGCGCCAAGAGGGCAGGTGAGCATGTATGGGGTTGCTGTCCTTCCTTAAGGACTTGGAAATATGAAATCACAATACTAGAAATGGATGAGTTAGAAAGGTTCTCAGACTTTGCCCTGAGTTGGGGGCAACACTGCTAAGAACATAACCAGTGTAAGTTCTGTCAGGGTCTTCCAAGGCCTGCATAGTTAAGTGAATGTGCCATTTCTAGGACAGTTCAGATGCTTAGTGCACAGTGTCCCATGAACCACCATGGTCAAGAGTGCACAGTGCCTCCATCTGCAGCTTCTTGTCTGTCACACTGGATGGGACACATTTGAACCGTGGTCATGTCTGAAAAGAGAAAGACTACATGCCAGGGGGGCATTTATGGTACCACAGGTAGGCAGTGGGACAGCTGACCTGTAACATTCTGTTGTGGGGGGACAATTAGTCTCCACTCTGGAAACAAAGTAGTTTCAGTGTCTGTTCTGATCATACTTCACAAGTCACTGAACTGTTAAAGGAGGTGGGAAGGGTTGCTATCTGACTTTTGTTTTTTAGCTCCTGTTTCTCTTCAGCGAAATTCTGTGACTCAATCCAGAGAAGAGTCCAGGCACAGAGACAACCTGCAGCCTGGGGCACTACCCTCAGAGAGCGTATCCAGTGGACTCATGGGAGTCAGACGGCCAAACTCAGGGCTGAGCTGTGGGGACAGAACAGCTCTTCGCTGTCTCCCTGCCCACATGGGGCAGACACCTGTGAGGTCAGACTCATCACTGACCCCTCGTTCAGGTCTGTCTGGGAACCTTTCAGATGAGAGCAAGCCCAGCTGGAAACACAGTACCAGCCCCCGACTCAATGGCTCCAATGTACGGGTTGGTTCTGCTTCAACTGAGATCGTGACTCATTCTAGCTTTCCATCTAAAAATATAGCTCCTGGGCATCCTCAGAGAACAGGTCCCAGGAGACCTGATTTCTCTAAACTACCCAGGATACCAAAGATCCATAGAGATGGCAATAATAGCACGCAGGACCAGGCCCCAGCCAGTGGCCAGATTGTGGAGCTCCCCAGCACTTGCATCAGCCGCCTGACTGGCAGGGAAGGCCCTGGGCAGCCAGGGCGAGGCCGAGTTGACAGTGAGCCCAGCAGCAGGGGTCCCCAGGAGACTGGCTCACACACAAGTGGTTCTCGACCTCCTGCACCCAGCTCCCATGGCAGCCTAACCCCTCTAGGGCCCTCAAGAGGAAAGGGCATTGGGTCAAGCTTTGAAAGCTTCAGGATCAACATCCCTGGGAACACGGCACAGTGCAGCCAGCTGTCCAGCCCTGGATTCTGTAACACATTCCGGCCAGTAGATAGCAAGGTGCAGAGGAAGGAGAACCCTTCACCCCTCTTCTCCATCAAGAAGCCGAAACAACTCAAAAGTGAAATCTATGACCCCTTTGACCCCACTGGCTCGGACTCTAGCCCTCCTAGCAGCAGCCCAGAGAGTATTGGTCCAGGCCTCCTGCCTTCTGAGATCACAAGAACTATCTCCATCAACAGCCCAAAGGCCCCAGCCTTCCAGACTGTGCGCTGTGTTACCTCCTACAGGGTAGAAAATGTCTTTGGGACTGAGATGGAAGAACCTGAGCCCCAGCCCCCTAGTGAGCCTGTATCTGGCATGCTGGAGTTACTCAGCAAGGGACCTGCTGAGGGAGCCTCTGATTTGGAGCAAGAAGGACTAGGAGTAATAAAGCCTACAGAGATTCAGGGCTCCACAGCCCGAACACAGAGGCCATCTCCAGCAGACCCTTGGGATGATGAGGATGAAGTGTCCTGTACACCCTTTTTTGGCTCTGAGGAACGGACAGTGACATGTGTGACTGTTGAGGAGCCAGGTGTTCCACCAAGCCCAGATGCTCCACAGTTAACCACCCACAGAATTGTGGAGTTCAAGGCTTCATCCCGTTCCCGCTCCTCTTCCAGCTCCCGAAGCAGGAAGAAAATGAAGAAGAAGAAGGTTGCCAGAGAGCGCCAGCGGACACGCTCCAGCACTCGCTCTGGCTCCAGGGACAGGACTTCACGCTCAGTATCTCCAGTTGCTGAGGAACACACCAAGAGGCACAGAGCCAAGACTAAGAGCCGGAGGTCTTCCAGTGACCGAGCCAGCAGCCAGGACAGAGCAAAGAGGAGGAAGGACAGAGATGACAGAGACAGGGAACATAGGCGGGGTCCTTGGGGTCATGGCAGGTGCTGGAAGAAGTCCAGGTCCCGCTCAGGTAGTCCTGGCAGTTCTTCCTGTGAGCGCCATGAGAGTAGGAGACGGAAGAGGCGGCATTCGGGGTCCAGGTCTCATGGCAGGGACTGCTCACCGCACAGCAGCCTGGAGAGGGATCGGAGACATAAACATCGGGAGAGGAGCCGAGAGCGGATGGACAAGAAGGAGAGTTTGACCCGGTCCCGGGAGAGGAGGAGGTGGCGGTCTCGGTCACCCAGCTTGGAACATAGGCCACGAAGGCCACGTTCCCGTGAGAAGCGTCCCCATTCCCCAGAGAAGAAAGGGGCTGTGAGGGAGGTTTCCCCAGTCCCTGCTCCACAGGGGGAGTCAAGGCAGGATGGAGACCACTCTGCCAAGCCTCCAGTCTCAGCAGTAAGTGACCTGCCAGAGGTGGTAAGTGACCTGCCAGAGGTGGTTGTGGCTGACCTGAACCCTCCAGCAGTCCCCCCTGTCCTGGCAGAGCCAGTTGCTTGTGTGCCTGAGGACCTGGACTACGGTGATTCTGTGGAGGCAGGCCACGTCTTTGAGGATTTTTCAAATGAAGCCATCTTCATCCAGCTCGATGACATGAGCTCACCTCCTTCCCCTGAGAGTACAGACTCCTCCCCTGAGAGAAACTTCCCACCAAATCCCATACTACCCCCAGTCAGCCTTCCACAAGACAGTACTTTACCTACCATCCAAAGGGAGGTGTTACCGATTCACAGTGAAGATATCTCAAAGTCTGCACCCCAGGCATTGGCTCTGTCAGACCAGTGCCTGCTTAGGCAGGACACTGTAGAAACCACCGCTACAACTCCTAGCACCCCAGCTGTGGTGCCCATGGGAAAAGGCAGTCCGTTGCTGAGTGGGAGAGAATGTGAAGTAGTCAGGCCCAAGGATGCTGTGGCCCAGGCCCCGCTACTGCGATCCAGAACCCTGGTGAAAAGAGTCACCTGGAACCTGCAGGAAGCAGAGCACAGCACCCCAGCCCTGGACAGAGATCCAAGTGAGTTTGTCCTGCCCCTGTCTGGGACCCTGGTGGTGGTTGCCCTTGTGGGTCAGGGGTGTAGAGCAGGCATGAGGCAGAGGGGCAGCCTCCCTAAGAGCCTCTCCTGGCAATTTGGGGCCCTACCCAAGTCCAGCTTCTAACAGACATATCTGCAGCTCGGCCTTGGTTCCCACTGCTGGTTCTCTAAAAATGTTTTGGCCAGGGTTAACCACAAGGCATCCACACTCCCTGTCTATTGGGTCCTCAGGGACACCACTTCAGAGGCCCCAGAGGCCCCAGGAAGGAGGCTGGGATGCAGAGGACAGGGCCCTCATAGGATTTCAGCAGGCACCATTCTCCGAGCTGCCCCCTCCCATCCACGTGCTCCAGGAGTCTGGGTTACCTGATGCAGATCCCTCTCAGGTGGGTGCTGGGCTAGAGGGATATGGTCCTTGTGCTGGGCTTTTTGGGCTGCCCTGCCTAGGGCTTAAACCTCATGGTACTACTTCTTTTCTATACAGCCCCCTGGTGCTCCCAGAGCAGAAGGGCTTCCAGCTGTTGGGACTCTACACTCAGCAGGGGGTATTCTTGCCCAGGTTTATAGCCCTAACATGCCACCACCCCTGGCTCAGCCTTCAAGCATCCTGCCCTATGCACTGGTCAGCCAGCCCTCAGTCCAGTTGATCCTACAGGGGACCCTTCCCCTAGCAGGCTGCGGTACAGTACAGAGCCTGGCCCCAGTGCCCTCTATGCCAGCTACAGCCTCAGAGGTAGCTGTTCCAACCACCAACAACTCAGAAGAAAGGATTGATACTCCCAAAACAGCTGCTGAGAAGACCAAAAAGGAGGAGGTGAGTGCTGCTGCCTGGCCTTCCACAGCCCCTGTCTTATTTGGGCCTGATTTTAGGTATAGTATCAGACCTGTGGGCTTGGTCAGGGTGATAAGAGAGCAGCCAGCCTTTAGTGTTCTTTGGCAAATGAATATCCCAGAACTCCTGGCTTCTCACCAGAGGGCCCACGGGTCAGTTTGGCCATCTTGCCACAGGGTCACACATGTCCTCCTCACTCCTAGTACATGAAGAAGCTGCACATGCAAGAACGGGCTGTGGAGGAGGTGAAGCTGGCCATTAAACCCTTCTACCAGAAGAGAGAAGTGACCAAGGAGGAATACAAGGACATACTGCGCAAAGCCGTGCAGAAGGTAGGCTGCAAGCAGGCAAACATGCCTTTTTGGCAACTCTGAGGTTGCAAGGGACATATTGTAACACAGAATAGCTAAATGTGTATGTGTCAGATAGCTGCCATTTCTAGTTTGCATGGACTCCTGGGTCTGTAAGTATGGAGTCAGGCAGCTGAGCCAAGTAGCTGAAGCCTTAGATGAGTCCTTTGTCCTACAAAGTGCCTCTCAGGCAATGCTTACTAAAACTAAAATAATAGATGAGGAATTTCAGATGTCAACCTACCCAGTTTCTTTGAATCTTTGTTGAGAGATGGTCAGATCTTTCTATGGGAACAAGTTCTAGCTTCCTTCTGACCTCTGACACAGAAAGATAAACCTCAGCAACTCTGTGACGTGTGATTACAGATGTGTATGTAGGGTGGGCATACAAGTACCCTTAACAAGACCAAGGGCACACTTGAGATGACCAGGGCAAGGAAGCCTGGCTGAGTTGATCTTTGTGACAGGTTGAGAGAGCACTCAGAATGATGTGTTCTTTCTTCAGATCTGCCACAGCAAGAGTGGCGAAATCAACCCTGTAAAGGTGGCCAACCTGGTGAAGGCCTATGTGGACAAATACAGGCATATGCGCAGGCACAAGAAGACTGAAGCTGGAGAGGAGCCACCCACACAGGGTGCTGAGACCTGAGGCTAGCCACTCTATGGGGAGGCGTCCCCAGCGGGAAAGAAATGGGGCCACCAGCACTCCTGCCTCTGAGGTTCTCATGACACCTGTCTGCACCTGTCTTGCTTACAATTGAAAACTGGACTTTTTTATATGTATATTATAGATACACTGTTTCCATTGTGTTCTAATTTATCAAAAATGGCTTATCTTTAGAAACTTTTCTATGGACTAGTGCTTAGAAGGTGAAGCATTTTTGGTTTCAGAAAGCTTGATGGCTCAGTGGGAAGTGAGCCAGCTGCCAGCGTTCACTCAGGACAGTCTCTGTTTAGCAATTGTCTTCCTCTAGTTGCTTTGTGCCTCTGTCAGGAGACAGGACACAATGCTGTGGTGCTGTGGGTCTCAGAGGCCTAGGCACGCACGCGTGTCCCACCTTCCCAAGTACACCTGGTACCATGATCGTCCTCCCGATTCCTGTCTTAGAGCATTTGTACCCAGTAAGAGTCGTGATAACCCAGCTCTTTATTGTAAAGATGAGTGCCACAAAGGAGGCCTGGTGTGTAGGAGTGGGGGTCACCTTTCAAGGGACTCCACAAGGTCCACTAGAGATAACACACAGCAGGGAATAGACCTGACCCAGGGCAGCACTCATTCTGAACTATATATTGGGAGTTGAATCAAGCCCACTGATCCAGATCCATGAGGAAGTGTTCAATGTCATCATAGAGACTATTGGTGCTAGACAAACACAGGCCAAGACTGCTGCTGTCCAGGGAGGACGCACCCTCACGCTGCACGCCTTCCAGGTGTGCCTTGCATAGCCATGGCTCCAGCTGTAGAGAGGACATGTGTTAGGACTTTGACCCAGAAACCCACACATCTTTTTTTGGCCAGCCCAGGCTCTACCTTCACCAGGATCAGGCTCTTCTCCTTGGGCCTCCCTGCTGACAAGTCTTGCCCAAAACCCAGGTAGATGGTGTAGTGTGGTGATCCTTGCCGCCTCCGAGCCCGGAACTCCTCCAGTTCTGTTAAGGAAATAGATCTGGTGAGCAGGATAAGGAAGGCTCCAGACCCTAGAGGACAGCACCCCAGACAGACACCTCACTGACCTCGGAAGAAAGTGCTGAAGTCAAAAATGGGGGTATGGCAGTTGCGTTCCAACAGCTGGGCTGGGGTGGAGGGGTTGGTGGTGCCCATCGGGCTGCCCACCTCCCAGTACACCTTGCACTTGCCCATACGCAGGGCCCATAGTGACGGTCCCCGAAGCTCCAGCTGAAGGCCTGGAGACACATGCTGTAGAAGAGTCTCTGTGTAGTGCAGCTGCTTCTGATCTGGGAGCTCAGCAGGGCTGGGAAAAATCACCGGCTGGGGCTCTGAAGTTTTTATTGCTGAGCCCATGGGGCTATACAGGAACACACATCTGGGGTGCCACACCATTGCATGTAGCACTGTGCGGCCTTTGTACATGATGGTCACATCCAGGAACCCAAGGTTGCTCTCTGTGTATTAGACCAAGCTGTGAGTGGTAGGTTTGGGTGAAGCATGTTGTCCCACACCCCTGCCAAGGATCCCATTCACCTCCCACTGAGGTACAGGTATGAGGGGTCAGTGGAGCAGTATTCTGCCTGTGAGTCTAGGTATGTAGTGGGAAGAGCCGTGCTAGGAACTTAGTTCTAGCCCACACCAACAGGTCCCCGGATCCTCACCGGTCATCAGAGCTGGGTGTTGACGCCTGGGACTGGGGACAGCTTCCACCTGCCATGCTCCATAGGATTCTTCAGAAATATGTTCTTGCTCTTGGCCTAAGGACAAATTGGAGCTGCCTGTCTGTCTATCTTAGCCCAGCTTCCCACCCCTGTCATTTTAGCATCCCTATCTCTCCTCCCAGCAAGGACTCTGTTGTCCTCCCTCTCATACAGTCTTGGGCAGATGGGGGTTCTCTAGCTTAGCACCAGCTCTGGAACAGTTCCTGTCTCTCACCAGGAGCCTGTGGGGGGACGGAGTCTGCCCCAGACTCAGATTCCAGTATATGGCTGTATTGCAGAACCTGAAGCAAGAGGTCCCCAGCATCACTAGAAAGCAGAGGGCTTGGGGTTTGGAGCCCAGCATTTTCTCTTGCCAGGAATGATCCTAGGGACACACCCTGTAAGAGAAAGCATAGTGGTAGGCAGCTGCCAATCCCCTACACCTAGAAAGAATGAGCCAGACTGTACCTGTGTGGATGGGCCATTGCTGGGGGTCACCTCTTCCCTATTTTCCATGTCTGGGCCTACTGAAGGAGATGGGGAAGGGAGATTTGGATCTGAAGCTGATGTGCAATTTGGTTATGATGCCTGAGCAGTTCCAAAAGTTCTCTTTCTCATACGCTCTGTTCCCAAACCACCAGGTACCTCACTCAGCCCAAGGCTCTGACTTAGGAGGAAGTGTGTCCCCCTCCCCCATACATACACACCTTAGAAGGAGAGGAACTGAATCTACAACAAGTTTCAAAAAACCACAAATCAAACCATTGAAGCCACCAAAATGACATAGGCCATGTACCTCCCTGGCCGTCCCTGTTTGTGCCACTCCTCACCAGTAGATCCAAGCTCCAGGCTAAGTTCATACACTTTGTGCGGATCAGCTGGGTCCCCTGAATTGTCTTGACGCAATTTAAAACGTCCTGTGCTATGGAGTGCACATCGGAAGTTGGTCTTCCATCCTCTTCGCTCAGCAGCCTCAGCCTCTGGGGGTGGTAGGTTAACTCCACTAGGTGGCCACCTCCCTCGGGCCACAGCCCAGGCCTGAAGGAGAGGAGAGAGCATGGGTTGAGGCTGGATTCCCCAGGAGTTCTGGCATATTACAAAGAGGGCAGGACTGGGTACTACCTTGAAGATCTGTGCATCTGCTTCATCCAGATCTCTACGACCGAAATGCTTCCAGGGCACACGGAAGACTGTGTGAGCCTCGTTCAGCCACCGCAGCCCCTCGTACTGGCCGCTACTGACCTCACCCAATAGCCAATCTCCGAACAGCACTCGTTGGGCCCCCCTGCAGGTAGGGCAGCCATACTAGGATTAGGGCTAATGCAAGGGATACAGGACAGAATAGGCAATACAACCAAAATAGGCAATGTTCTCACCTCACTTCAGCCATTGCCATTGCCATTGCTCCTTCTACACAGGCAGTCTGGGAGAATCAGAGTAGGTTGCTACTGTGCTACTGTGGTGACTATAGTCACCGGAGCAGTCGGTTATTACAAACAAGGACCCTTGGGTGTCTATGGTTTTAGGTTGTAGCCACAGATAGTGTGACCAAGTTTCATAAATGTGTTTTAAACGTTCCGAGTGTTGGTAACAGGTGGAATTTTAAGTTTCACAAGTGTGACCCAGGTATTAGGGTGTTGAGGGTCACAGATGAGGCTTAAAAACTTGTAGCCACCTAGGTTCTGAACCTAAGTGTAGATTCTTCGGCCAAGGTGGCTGTAGATGTGACTACAGATGTTGCGGGAGCGCACACGTGATGTCACAGGTGTTAATCCAGAGTCCGTGCCTGCATGGGCTGTCACAGGCTGGACCCTGCAAAGACACGAAGAGCAAAAGGGGCGGGGCCCAGGCGAGTAAAACGAAACTGCATCTCAGGAAAATGAAACCTAAACAGTCTAACGCGCGTGGTAGCTGCTGGCTTTCCACTGTCTCAGTGCCTACAGGGTGCAGTCCTCGACCTCCACGCGACCCTTACTCAGATCCCAACCCCTGCAGATCCAATTGCAAATCCTGCGGGGGACATCTGCCCTTCTGCTTCCCGAAGCCCCACTTCACTGTCTTTCACCGATCGCTCACGACTCTTGTGGAGGGGACAAGAATTTCCCCTCTGGCACTAGCTCACCTCCCTCCCCGAGTGGCCCAAGGGTTCCACATACCTGGTACTGGAGCGGCCAGGGTGGTTTTATCTCATTGAGAAGGAGGCTGCCAGTGCTTTTATAGTACTTCGGTCAGGGGCGGGGCAGAGCGCGGCAGGGTGTGGCTTAAGGGCTCCAGACGTCACGAGGGTGTCACTAGTCAGCAGCACTCCACTCTGGCTGGATTCAGTCTCCCAGGCCCTTTGCAAATTCAACGAGAGAGGCTGACCCTGCTTTGGACAGAAGGACCAAGACTTAGAGGACAGTAGGAGTCGTAGGTGGAGGTCTACCTGCCAGGGTCTGCTCCTGGTGGAAGTGTGGGAAAGGTCTTTCCCCAGTACCTCCTCAGGAAAGCATGTAAGGCAGGGATACCCACAACACTCAGCGGGGTTTGTTTGTTTGTTATTGTTTGGTTGGTTTGGCTCGCAGAAAAGTCTTAGAAAGTGGAGTCTAAAGAGAGGCTATGGTACAATTTGGCTTAACACAGAATGGTACAGATAAGAATATACCATCTGGGGAGAGGTTGAAGCAGAAGGATTGGGGCCAACCTGCATTGTAGAGTAAGACCCTGGGAGCTGGAGAGGCGCCTCAGTAGTCAAGAGCCCTGGCTGCAGTCAAGGGTTGTGTCCATCCTTCTTCAGAGAAGCTTCTTATTGCAGTAGGTAGAATCCTGTAACTGGCCCAAGAGCAGAGAATAAGCCATGCTGGAGACATCTCTACCCCCTCCAAGGCTCAGGGGACATCTCCTAAGGTGGGGTACAAAGAATGAATGCCCAGGATGGAGAGATGTATACAGCAAAACATGTCACTGAGCAAGACATAGCCATTCCACCTGTGAACTCACTGCACATGACCATCACAAAAGTGGTCCTGGTAACATTTCTTCATAGGTGTGGGAGGTGTCCAGTGCCCCTCCCCCACTATTAGCAATTTACCTTTAGAGAAGGGGATATCATTTATTCAGTGATAAATTATCCTTGTTGCAGGTGGGTCAAGAAGCTAGAAACTAGGAAATAGCTCAAGCCGGACAGTGGTGGTGCATGCCTTTAATCTCAGCACTTGGGAGGCAGAGGCAGGCAGATTTCTGAGATCGAGGCCAGCCTGGTCTACAGAGTGAGTTCCAGGACAGCCAGGGCTACACAGAGAAACCCTGTCTCGGAAAAAAAAAAAAAAGGAAAGAAAGAAAGAAAGAAAGGAAAAAAGAAAGAAAAAAAAGAAAAAAAAGAAAGAGCTCAGTGGTTAGGGGCACTGACTGCTTTTCCTAGATGACTGGGATTCAAATCCCAGCACCCACATGGCAGCTCACAACTTTAATTCCAAAATTTGACACTCTCACACAGATCTGCATGTAGATCATACACTAATACACATAAAATAAAAGTAAATTTTAAAAAACACCAAAAAAAACAAACCACAAAAAATTTAAATAGACACTAGTTAAACTCAGAGGGCTATTGAGAAGACAAGAAAATAGGAAGGGGACTTACAAGGATGATTCCAAGAGTGGGGAAGGAAAATGACAGCAGAGACTGGGGCATGAAAACCACCAGTCAAAATGAAAGCCAAAAAGTATCCAGGGCTGGAGAGATGGCTCGGCAGTTAAGAGCACTGACTGCTCTTTTAGAGGTCCTGAGTTCAATTCCCAGCAACCATATGGTGGCTCACAACCATCTGTAATGGGATCTGATGCCCTCTTCTGGTGCGTCTGAAGACAGCTACTGTGTACTCATATACATAAAATAAATGATTGAAAAGGGGGGGGGAGGTGTGGTGGAGAGATGGCTCAGTGGTTTAGAGCACTGACTGCTCTTCCAGAGGTCCTGAGTTCAAATCCCAGCAACCACATGGTGGCTCACATTCATCTGTATTGGGATCTAATGCCTTCTTCTGGTGTTTGAAGACAGTTGTAGTGTACTTATATACATAAAATAAATAAATCTTTAAAAAAAATAAAAGTATTCAAATACTTTGGAAAGGAATTTGGGTCACTTTTCTTTAGAAAACATGCCATGACTGCTGTTCAGGAAGAAGCCCAGATTGTGGTGTGCACTCTGTGTAATTTCCACAGCCCCAGTTTTTCTCCACTCACTGACGTAGATCCCTATTTCTCATGTCTAAACTTCCTGTGTGGGGCAGAGTGCCCTGTTCATTGCCAAAGCAGTCTTCCTATTTTTTTTTTTTTTTTTTTTTTTTAAATTTCCTCAGGAACACTACATAAGTTTGCCTTCCCTGGAACTCACTATCGAGACTAGGTTAATCTCAAAGTCAGATCCGCCTGCCTCTGCCTCCCAAATACAGGGATTATGTGAGCCACCACTCTTGGCCAGACCTTTGAAATGGACTGTGACCCTCGGGAAGTTTCCAAAGACCACCTCTCCCAAATGAATGTGCATGTGGAGTGGATGGTTCTGGCTCCTTCCCCTCCCTCAAGCAAAGCTGGCCATCTTGAGCAAGGAGCTGGAGATCTCAAGCGAGAACTTCCCTCTTTCCCCTCGGCTACTGTGTGAACTTTCCAGCGGCTAGCCACCGGAAGCCCGCAGCTGGGCGCTCACACCCACCGCACTGGTTCCCACACACCAGCCTTAAGACTCCGGAATTCGAAAGTGCTACTTTAATTAGCTGAGGAAAGGGGAGTGGCTTGGGGTGGAGAGTCAGGATGCTGAGCTAGATGTAAATGCTAGCTTCTTCCGTGGCGTTGAGGCGGAGACTCTTCTGGTCAGGGTCATCATCATCGCTGCCCTCACTTCCCGAGGCACTGGCGCTGTCCACGTCGGCGGTGGGCTCGTTGAGGACCACCACGTCAGCCTCCGCCCCGATGTCCTTGCCGAACCACACGGCCTTGTAGCCGCCCTCCCCCTCCGGCCGCCGCTCCTTAGTCAGGATAGACCTCACGGCTGAAGGACTGTCCCCAGCCTGGACTGTCTTAGGAGACCCGGAAGCTTTGGGCTGAGGGCTAGGAGGAGCGGAGCTGGGGGGCGTGAGACTGGAGGACGTGGGACTAGGAGGAGGGAGGGGCGGCTGGGCAGGCTCAGGGCTCGGCTCTGGCTTTCGGTTGGAGGTGGGCGACCACTTGGCCTTGTTGTCTGGGAGGAAGGTCAGGTTGTCATAGCCTCTCGGCTGTGGTTCCTAAGAGTGGAGCAAGGGCAAAGGCATCAGCAGCAGTGAAATGACTCCCACGAGTGCCTTCTGAACCCTCCTCCCACCGCTTGGCTCTCACTCTTCCTCTGCCCCACCCCCAACTCCCACCGCTTGGTCTCAGAACACCCATCCTAGCCTACCTCTCTTTCCTTCCCGTGTAAAGCCCTGATTTCCCCACCTGTTCCCACTCATCCCTCCATGTCCCTTTTCTGTGACTCCTCAGCCCTGAGTTAGTCCCCTTTCTACTGTACCTAGACCAGTACCCAACCTTCCTTACCGAAGCCTTCCCAGAGCAGCAAGTGAACCGATGTCGGTAATGCTTGTGGACGAGGATGACCAAGCAGATGAGGGCCAGCAACAGCAGTGCGCCTAGCACCCCGCCCAACACTGCCATGTCCACTGTAGAAAATCTCTGGCCATCACCCAGATCACCTGCTCCTGGTGTCCAAGAGACCATGGCCACTTACTGTTAGAATACTCCCATGAATGTCCCTTCCCAACCTGGGCCAGGCCAAGGTACCATAGAAATAGGACAGGCCTCTCCTGACCACCATGTAGAGTTGAGGTTCTAAGAATGGGCTACTAACTCCACCAGGGAGCCTGCCTGGGGCTACCAAGATAACAGGGCTACTACCAGCCTGTTTCACCAGGAAGGCCTTTGAGGGCACACGCTAAGCAGCTGTAGTGAACTTTGTCTTATCCACATAAGATACCTTCAACTATAATTTTGCATATATGTTGTACTTAGACCAGAGCAGGGCTCAATTACACTTGAGGAAGGTGGCTTTGTCAAGCTGCCTCTGGGTGACGGTTCCAATGGGACAGCTAGTTGTACCTGGCCCCTTGTGACCATGTACACGCAAAGGTTTAGTGGGTACAGCTTAGCGACCAGTACAAAGACCTTTCAGGGGGAACCTCTGTGTGTGTGTGTGTGAAGTTTATTATGTAGTATATGTATTTGTGTTGGTGCTGCATGTCACAGTGCATGTTGTGCTCAGAGGAAAACTTGCAGAAGTCAGTTTTCTGCATGTGTAGGACCCAGGGATCTAACTCAGGTTGTCAGACAAGATGCTGAGCCATTTTGACAGTACTTTGTAAGTCAGGGTCTCTTACTGACCTACAACTGACCTTGCAGCTGGCTAAACTATCCAGCCAGAGATCCTCGGGTTTCCTGTCTCTGACTTCCCAACACTGAAGTTGTAAGGGCACACCCCCATGCTCAGATGTTTAAGGTGAGTTCTGGGGACCAAATTCAGGTCTTCATGCTGGAAGGCAAATACTTTGCCAAGAGTGTCATCTCCCAGCCCTGGGTTTTTTTGATTTTCTGTTTCTGTTTTTAGCAGCATTGCCTCAGTATGTTGCCTAGGCTAGCCCTGAATTCCTAGGCTTAAGTGATCCTCCTACCTAAGTATCTACAGTATCACAGGCAAGTATCATTATATCCAGCCATACATTTTTAGATGTTCTCTCTCTCTCTCTCTCTTTCTCTCTCTCTCTCTTTCTCTCTCTCTCTCTCTCTCTCTCTCTCTCTCTCTCTCTCTCTCTCTCTCTCTCTCTCTCTCTCTGTAGCTATGGCTGGACTGAAATTCCTACATAGATGAGGCTGGACCAGACTGGGCTGAACTCACAGAGATCTGCCTTTCACTACCTCTCTAGTGTTGGGAGCACACTCTGACAGCCATAACATACTCATTTTTATCTTGTATCTTGAGTAGTGCTCTTACTTAACCTAAGACCCTAAATACAGATTGTCCTGGGAATGATGGGACTCACTGGCTCCAAAATCTGCTTCTACCCCTCACACCTTCTTCAGTTCACCCCCATTGTGACCTCTTGGGGCCATCTGTCTAGAGCCAGACACAGGCTCCTTGGAGGTGGTCAGTGTGGCCAGGCCAGGCTAGCCTGGGTGAACCCTTTTCTGGAGCACATCTTAGAACCCCTGTCTGAGTTAAGGGTCACAATGACTTCGGAGAAATGTGTTAGACTACCTGAGATGGGCCCAGTGGCTGTCGACTGAGAGGTTCCTGGCTTGGGGGTCTGTGTTGAGCTGCCACTAGGAGTGGCTGGCTGAGAAGAGGTGCTGGCCCCTGGAATGGGGACCATTGGCTGAGAGGTTCCTGGTTTGGGGGTCTGTGTTGGGTCGCTTCTGGATGTGCTTGGCATGAGGGAGGTACTTGTTCTGGAAGTAGGGGCTGTTGGCTGAGAGGTTCCTGGTTTGGGGGTCTGTGCTGAGTCCCCACCGGGAGTGGCTGTCTGGGGAGAAGTACTGGTTCCAAGACTAGGGGACCCCCCAGGTACGGATGAGGCAGAGGTGGGTGGGCTTAGAGTTGTGCCTGCAGGTGGGAATGGGCCAGCACTTCCCCCAGAGCTGGTTGTGGCAGGTCCTTGAGAGGTCCCAGAGGTCGAGGGGCTTTCCAAAGTGCTGTTACTTGAAGGCCCAGTTGTTCCTCCAGCTTCTGGGGGTGTGGGGGACTCTGGTGGTGGCATGTACAAAACTTGGGTTTGCCTCTGTCCCCAGATATGCCTGTCCCAGAGGAGGAGCCACCCTGCTTGGGGGGCCCTAGGGGGCTCACCTGTGGAGGGCGGCTCCTGCTCTGACACTTGGATCTCAACAACAGCGGTGGCTGTGTCCTTAGTCACAGTATTGCTAGCTTCTACCTGGGTCAGGAAAGGGGCTTGTTGCTCTTGGGTCCTTCTTTACCCCACACCTTTGGTCCCCTTATCCCCACTCCACCTCTACACGGATGGTTCTTGCTTCCTTCATAGGCTGCGTGGTCAGCATGATATCCTTATTCATCATGAATTCTGAGGAGTTGGTGACTCGATAAGTGACAGCTGAGTTGAGGTCCTAGAGGAGACTACAGTGAGCCCTAGGCCTGGTGCCCTACTGTCCACCCCCAGCGGTCTACCCAGAGAGAGGAAACCAGAGGGTCCAGGTATACTCATAGGGCTCATAGGTGAACAGAGAGGGACTGCATACCGGGAAGCCTGGGTACTGAGCCTGGATCCTCAGGATCTCCGAAGGGAAGGTCTTGTCCTTCACTGCTGTGCCAGCCTCAGAACCCACTACCACTGTGCCATAGTACAGGCTCTGAGAGAACTGGAGTGGGTTCCCAGTGACACTTCGAGCCTCCACAATAGCCTGAGTCACTGAGTATCGAGCCATGTCAGCCTGATCAGCCTGAGGAGTCGGGAAGCAGGAGTGGGTCTTGGGATTTAATGGCGCTGGGGCTACAGCTGGGAACACAGCTGGGGACACAGGAGACCCGTCTATCATCCAGTACTGGTACCCACCCTGATCAGCAGGGTGAACATCATGGGGCTGGGGACACTTTTAGCCATCGTGAGGTTGCCATCATTTGCGTTGATGATAAATGTGCCATCCGTGTTTCCTGGGAGAATTCGGGGTGGAGTTTGGTGTCTGGCTCCTCTGTTGTGGGGTCCAGGTGCTGTGGGGTTAAGCCCTCACTCACCTGCCATAATGCGGTAGGTGATCGGCTGGTTAATGGCCAGATCTCCGTCCACAGCATAGATGGGACCAGGACTCAAGGTGAGGGGGGATGGCTATAGGGATGGGGACATCTTAAGGTTTCAGAGCCCCAACTCTTACTCTCTCGTCCCTCAAGATGTGAAACATGAGTTGGAGCCTGGAGGGAGGGGCAGTGCCTGCTTGGGACAGAGCTGTGGCCACAGAAGGTCTCAGTGGCAACAAGAACTTACGAAGGAAGACTTGCAGCCTCAGTGTACGCCTCTCTGTACAGTGGATGCTGTGGTGGCCTTGGCAGGCCACCCTACCCAGTGGCACCACTGGCCTCAGAGGAGACTGTCAGCTGGACAAGGACTTAGCAGTCCCTTATTATCATCAAACGGCCCCTGAAGTCCTCACATCCCAGCTGGCATCATAGGATCCACACTCCTCAATGATTTTTATCTGAATGTCCCGCCCCCACCTGACTGGGAAGGATAGTTAATGATTGATTGATTGACCATTCACGTCTGTTTTACAAATCACAAAATTGTCTGCAAGCCTCTCTGGGAGCACAGGACCATGGCTGGATCCCTGCCCTGAATGTTTTCTGACTTGGCTCCAGAATCAAGTCTGACCCTGGGCCTCCTTACTCCCCATTACCAGTTTGTGTCCCGTGGGGACAACCGCATGGTATTGGGCCTGGATGCAGAAGTAGCCATCTGTGAATGAGCACGGCAGGAACCAGGGGGTCCGTAGGTCAGCTGGCAGCACGTTCAAGACCAGGGTGGCAGTGGCCGTATGGCTGGGCTTTACGTTCTCCTCCCAAGTATCCTGTAGTAACAGCCAGCCCCTGATTGGTCAGGCCCAGCTTGACAGGACCTAGAAGAGCCAGGACTCAGGAAGATGCTCTGCTTACCCGTGCCAGCAGCCTGAAGGTCATGTTCTGGTTCTTGTAGAAATCCAGGGTCTGGTCCAACTTCAGAGCAGGATAGTTTATGCCCTCCAGGGAGAAGAACTTGCTGGCATTCTGTGGAGGGGAAGGAGGTGGAGAAACTGAGGCCTGGAGGCATCAGAAAGAGTGAGGGTTGTCGATAATGAGTGGGAATGGGGGAGCACTGACGGGGGTCACTTCCTGCAGAGTGTAGACCAGGATGTCTCCTTTGTCAGCGTCTGTAGCCTTCAGCTCTATCTCAGGGATGACGGTTGTATCCACTCTAGTGTCCTGGAGATGGAGAGGAGGAGGTTGGTCCAGCCATGCTGTGGCTTCTGTATATAGATCTCCCTGATGCTGTCCCCAGACACCCTGTGTCCCCTGCCTTCTCCATACTCAAGACAGCACCAGTTCAGACTGGACTCACCTCCGATACATTATATTCCTTGATTTCAAAAGGGAATTTTGGCGCATTGTCATTGATATCCAGGACAGCCACAATCACCTTGAACTGCATCACCTGCAGCAAAGTCACCAAAGTCAACCCCTCGCTGAGGAGCAAGGCTCTGATGCCCCATTATTCATTCCTTCCTCTTCTTTCATTCATTCATTCAGTCAGTCACTTTGCCTTTCATTCCATAGACACTGGTGGCATCAACAATGTTACCCAGGAGCCTGTGAGCTCCTGTTCTAGGAGGAACGCAGACTGTAAAAACAGTTTTAGAGTGTGGCCACATGTGTGTGGTGGGAGTGCCGAAGAGAGATAATGACAATCCTGGGAGCACAACCAGCAACATATCAGAAGGAGAAAAAACAGCATCCCACGGCTTCAAAAACAGGTCTCCAAGAGAATAGTGAGAAAGGGGCCTTCAGGTTAAAATCAAACACTTCTATCCCACGAGAGAGCCCTTCCTGAGACTCAGGGGGATGTGAACACAGCCAGGTGCTGGAGGACAGAGAGGGAAAGCTGCTCTTCTCAGGTGTGACAGATGTCAAGGCCACGGTTCTCTCTGTCTTCCTGTTTCTGTCTGTCTCTCCTCTCTCTCTCTGTTTCTCTCTGTCTCTATGTTTCTCTCTGTCTCTCTGTCTGTCTGTCTGTCTGTCTCTCTCTCTCTCTCTCTCTGTGTCTATGTATGTGTATGAAGTATACTTGTGTGTTGAAGGTGGAGCCCAGGGCTTCAGTCATACTAGGCAGGTACTCCACCACTAAATATACCTAAAAAATAAGTTTTGTCTTGTTTTGTTTTGTTTTTTTAATTATTATTATCTATTAGAAGCGTCGGCTAAGATGTGTGTGGGTAACATGCCATGGTGCTGGGCCGGAGTGAAGGTTTTGAGAGTTGCTCCTGGTGGAGCAGAAAGTGTGTGGGGCCTGTTTTTCTTCAAGCTTCCCTTTAGTAAAAGGCTTGTGGTGGAGGCTGAGGGATACAATGTATGGGATAGGGTAGGGGGACAGCATAAAGTGGGAGGGTTAGGAATCAAAATGAATTTGCACACTAGGTCAGTGTCTGCATGCCCTAGCCTCGCCCACCCAGATGTGCGTTTAGTTTTGGCTTCCAGTAAGAATATGTGGAAGTATGTGAGTGAGGGTTATGGTTATGACTCTCTAGGGATTCACTGTGTGGGGAAGGAACAGAGGAGGGCCAAGGGCAAAAACAGCAAATGGATCTGCAGGAAGGGTCAGAAAGGAGAACTGTTGACCAAGGCCTCATGGGACTAGAGGTAGGAAGAGTAAGTCTGACTCTAACTGAGGCAGAGCCAACAATGCCAACAGTATACCTTGGGTGAGGTGACATCAAAAGTGGCCTAAAGTGGCTCGCAGGTAAAGATGTCTCCCAGGTGAGGGATGAGTGGCAGGCTTAGGGTCTCAGGGTGTTGACTTAATACAGGGCTCTAAGATAGCTGAGTTTGAGTCTGGAGCTCAGGGCAGAGTCTAGGCTGAAAGAAGCATGGGAGTGGCCAGGAAAGAGCTGATGTCCAGACTCCCCGGGGTAAGGTAGCAGCTTGGTCTTTGGGGTACTCTGACAGAAGGCAGGGGTGGTCAGGTACTGGGGTGAGCTTACCACAGTGTTTCCTCTTTTACACTCCAGGACTGCCTCAAGCAATGAGTTTTCCTGAGGATGAAGGCAGGGGCCCTATGAGTCACTTGCCACATAGGGAGCTAAGCCGCTCTAGGACAGGAGAGTACAGCTAGGAGAGCAGGTATAGCTCCAGTGCCCCAGTCATCTGTGAGAAGTCCTGGGTGTAGGGGGGCATTTGGCAGCTTTGTCCCCTTACGGCCTGCCCTCCCCCCTCAATACCAACCAACCAACCAACCACTGGGCCTGAAGAGCTCCTCACTACCAAGGGGATGTAGATCCCTCAGCCCCTCCTTCTCTGACTCTTACCCAGGTTAGGGGAGTGGACGGCCATGTATGTCCCCATGAAGGTACATTCCATCCAACCTACAGCCTGTACCTCATAATCTGGAGTCACGTTGAGAAACAGCTCAGTTCCCACGATCTTAAAGGCGTAAGGGGTGGACAAGGGTCCCAAGGTCACCAACTGGTCATCTGGGACAAAAAGTTCCGCCAGGGGCCCAGAAACAGTTTTGTTCTCTTCCAATGTAAAGAACGTCTGGTTCGCAGAGCAGACTAGAAAGTTGCAAAGGAGAAGTTGGTTCCTTCCACCAGAGCTCTGCCACCCACCCGTCCTGCCCCTGCCCAGCACATACCTTGGACCTGGGCCAAGGTTCCCAGAGGTTGGCCAAACAGTACTGTGAGCAATGGGAACAGCAGGGGAGGCCACAGGAGGGCCGGAGCCCCCATGGCAGCAGCTGTCACCTGGAAGAAGGGTCCAGCCTGCTTGGTTCCAGGGCTGGTACAATTCCTGCCTTGGCGACCTTCGCCCCTGCCAGGCACCGCCTCATTTTATGACCCTTTACAGATGGCCTCTATCAAGGGGGCTCCCGCTGGACGGCACTAACAGGGGACATGAGGTCATATTTCAGCCTGGACTTCCAGGAAGTTAGCTGGGGCTCAACCCACAGGCACTACACATAAGGTGTAAGAACTTGAGAACAACTAGGAGTGGAGAATAGGTGTGGGGAGCCAGGGCAAGGCTCTGGGGCCTTAGATCTAAGGAGGCTGAGTCAGGGCTGGAGGCTGAAGCAGGTCTGGGGGATGGAACCATGAGTCTGGGGAGCTGGGGCAGGGTTATGGGGAGCTGGGAGCAAGAACAGGCTGAGCCAATAGTCTTGGGTCTACTGTAGCCCACATCAGGGTGACCCTCATCTTGTCTCTTTCTCTTCAGTGTTCTCTAGCAAAATCCCTGGAGCTGTGTTATGTTGCCTCCCTTCCCTCTCCTACTCCCAAAGGAAATGGTGTGTCCCAGCATGCTCCTGCTGTCTGAGAAACACAGCAATTCCCCCAGGGTGGGGCCTAGCAGAGCCTTGGTGGGTGATAGGATGCAAATAGAACCTTTCAGCCACAGCTAGCTAGGAGCTGGGGTTTGGGAAGCCAGTATCTGATGGAAGACAGGAATCCTGGTGAGGACACAGCCCAGGCCTGCGTTAGACCTGCTTCTGTCTTGCTTGCTTCCTCTCCTATCCCCTGTAAGTTCTCAGAGATGGGAAGAAGCCCCTAGGTGGGGTCAGAAGGGTGGTAGGGAGTGTTCTGTTGAAAGGACGTGCATAGCCCTCACCATTCAGCCTTTTCAGGGCTGCTTTCAATGCCAGAAAACCTTCCTGAGGCTCTGGGCCTCTGTAAAGCCTGAGCACTGTCTCACAGTCCTTCAGTGGCCCCACAGCTGCCTACTGGGAGATGGCATCACCGTCAGGCCTCAGGGCTGGGCCATGACTACATAGACATGTAGAGCCAGGATGTACCCAGGTCCTCTCACTCATAAGTAACCCCTATGGGCCAGCCTGAGTCGACTCCACACCGCTTCATTTACCCTAACCACATGGCTGGACCAGGGTGGGAAATCCCTGATCCCTGGAAATTTTGCTAAATGGACCACAGGGCAGGGTGGGACTCTAGGGAATTCAGCTGAGAAAAGAGGGGTTCCACTGATGCCAGAGATAAGAAATGTCCTAGCTGGCTTCCCAGGTTCAAAGGGCAACTGGGTGTGGTCCTAGCCACTGAAGGAGATAGATGGATCCGTCCACGCCTGCCAGGCTCACGGAGCAGAGGCTGCCTCGATTTTATTAGACATCACACAGCATGAGCTAAAAGACCAGAGTCTAAATGCCTTCTTTATTGATGCCAAGGACAACCAATCCCTACTCCAGCCAGGGTCCTGGAGACTGCCCTTCATCCCTCATCTGGGCTGCCTGGTTGTTTCAGTCCACTCTGAACGGTCGACCGCAGGCCTTGGTCCAGGGGGCAGCCAGAGAGACAGGGACTCATCCAGGGACAGCCGGGGTAGAAGCCTGTAGAGGGAGATAGCTGGTGAGGGGACTAGTGTCTGACCATCAGAGTGCAGGCACCCACATGGCTTGGGTACTTTAAGAATCCAGCTGAAGATGGAGCACTCACTCACCAATCCTGTAGGGCCTGAGTATTCGACCACAGCAAGCAGAGCTGGTCCTCTAAGGGCTTGGACCGGGCCAGGCTGCTCTCTGGGATATTTTCTGTGTCCTGTTCGCTGCCCCCCACCCACAAACCCAAAGTAGAATTAGTATTGTACTGGGATGTGGCAAGCCTGTCCCATACCAGCCAGTCTGGAAAATTCTACCTAGCGCTGGCTCACCTGCGCTTCCCTACCAGACCCTGCAGCAGGCGCTGCAGCCTGGCACTGTCCTGCAAGCGGCTGAACTCGCTGGTGAACATCCCGTCAGAGTGTCTTGGGATCCTGGGGAGGGATGGAGTCATAAGTGTCAGAAAAGGAGGTGTGGGCGTGGCCGGGATGAAACGGATTCCCGATCCCGCTCACCTGGGAGGTGCAGGGAGCGCAGCGGAACTGGAGAGCAGGAGCAGCAGCAGCAACAGTAGCCGAGGCGCAGGCAGCGGAGGCTCCATGGTCCGGCTCTGGAAGTGACAAATGCTGCAACTTCAGCCTGAACCCCGCGCCACCCACCACTTTATAGCTGCCCAGACCGCCTGCGGGGGGCTCCAGCACCGCCCAGGCTCCGCGCGGCCGGCTACGCCCCATCGATTGCAGGAAGGTCAGGGCCGCCCACCCAGCTGTCGTCCGGCCACCTCCCGTCCCTACCGCCTTCTTGGCGCCCCTCAATTGGCTGGGCGGGGGTGGGGGGAAGTAGAGAGGTAGTGCTATCAAGTATGAAATGGACATCTCCATCTGGGACCAGGGATTGGGAATAAGGGGTGGCAGTTCGGGATGGGCAGAGGGAACCGTACTGTGAGGCTACAACTCATCTTGGAGCCTAGCCTAGACCAAGACCCTGTCGCACTCTTGTCTGGAAGGAGCTGTAGGTATCTTGAGGAACCTAGGAAGGACAGGCAGACTTCTGAGGGGAAAGGGAGACCAGTGTCCTAGGGCTCCTGAAAAAGCCAGGGCAGGGTGAACAAATTCAGAGAACCACCCTAAGGGCAGGCACCTCAGCACCTGAAACAAAATGGGAATCCTCTTAGGCCCCGCGCTTGCATTTTTGGGTGGGAGAAAACAGTTTATTCATATTGGTAGCAGAAAATGGTGATGGGTTAGAATAAGGGAAAAACAGGTGGGTAGAGGTTGTAAGGAAGTGGGGTAGGGGGAAGCTATGGATGGGGATTGAAGACAAATAGGCTTGCAGAACATCTTCACACTTGGAGAACCAGACCTTAAGTGGTAGTAGCATGCACCAAGACCTGAGTTCAGTCCAGCACTGAAACCAAAATAAAAAAGATAATCCTTAAAATCAAATTACAAACCCAAAGAACTGTTAGGAGATAGCTCTGGGATAAAAAAAAATCACATGGTTTGCTGGGCAGTGGTGGCACATGCCTTTAATCCCAGCACTTGGGAGGCAGAGGCAGGCAGATTTCTGAGTTCAAGGCCAGCCTGGTCTACGGAGTGAGTTCCAGGACAGCCAGGGCTACACAGAAAAACCCTGTCTTGAAAAAAAAAAATCACATGGTTTTTGTTATTGGGAATTGTTTGTTTTTGTTAGTTTTGGGGAGACAAAGTGTTTAGCTCAGGCTGCCTTTGATCGCACTATATAGCCCAAGTTGGCCTGGAACCCTCAACAATCTTGCCTTACTCTCTCAAAAGCAGAGACTGCAAGCCTGAGCCACCAAGACCAGCTCTGTTTGCATTTTGGAGGGAGGGGTTTGGCAGCTTGGGAGTTCTTTGCTTTGCATTTTTGAGACAAGGTCTCATGTACTTCAAGCTGGCCTGGAATTTGTTACATAGCTTAGGGCAACCTTGAACTTCACATCTTCCTGCCAGTATCTCTGGGGTACTGGTCTTAGGACTGTGCCAACATGCCTAGTTTTACGTGGTGCTAGTGATGGCGCTTGGGGCTTCACACGTGCTAAGCTATGCTAGCACTCTGTCAAATGAGCTTCCCATTCCTCACCCTCTACAGGAGGCTTTCAAAAAACAATTAGAGCAGTTTTCAGTTTACAGAAAAACTGAACTGAAAGCATGGGATTCAGTTTCTTCGTGCCCATCACATATGCCCTAGGAAACCCCTACTCCCACCCCTTTTAACTGTCCTGGAACTCAGTCTGTAGAGCAGAACTCACAGAGTTCTTCAACTCACAGAGATTCACCTGTGTCTGCCTCCAAGTGCTGGAACTAATGGCTTGAACCCCCCATCAACACAGCAGTATCATAAAGCCCTGCAGTAAGCTGGGTGGTGGTGGCACACGCCTTTAGTCTCAGCACTTGGGAGGCAGAGGCAGGTGGATTTCTGAGTTCGAGGCCAGCCTGGTCTACAGAGTAAGTTGAGGGAAAGCCAGGGCTACACAGAGAAACCCTGTCTCGAAAAAACCAAAAAAAAAAATAAATAAATAAATAAATAAATAAAATAAAATAAAGCCCTGCAGTTATCACCACCAGGGGCCACTTTGGGGTTGCCATTCTATTGGATTGGGCAGTGTAAACTGCCGTGGATCCAGTTCCATAGTATCTAACACAGTAGGGTCACAGCCCTGAAGGCCCCGTGGACCCTTACTCCTTCTGCCCACAGACTCCTTCACTGATCTGGTGACACTGCCCTTTCTGCTGTCGGTGTTGGAAGCATAGCTCACATCTTTTTCCAATGGCTTCTAAATTTCAGAAATTGCATCGCTTCTTGGCCTTTTGGCTAAGATCAAGTGCAGAAATTAAGTTTACCTGTGTGTGGTTGGGTAGATGGGTGCATGCATGGAAGTCAGAGGGCAGCCTGTAGGGTGTGGCTTCCTCCTTCCTGTGGGTTCCAGGATCAAACTTGAGCAGGCTTGGCAGCATGGGCCTTTACCCACTGAGCCATCTTGCCAGCCCCACACTGGCTTCTTTCATTTGGCAATAATCATTTACATCTGCTTTGACTCTTTTCATGGTTCAGTAGCTCAGTTCTTTTTAGGGCTTAGCAATGTTCCACTGTTTGAATGGACCAGTGTGTTTATCCATTCACCCAGTGAAGGACATTTGCGTTGTTTCTAAGTTCAGGCAACTATAAATAAAGCTGCTATAAAATGTGCGTGTGCGTGTGTCCCTCTCTGTGTGTGTCTGTGTGCATGTGTGTCTGTGTGTGTGTTAGAGCCGCAGACACGGTTCTGTTGGTACAGTGTTTGCCTAGTATGCATGAGGCCCAGGTTCAATACTCAGGACT
>NW_022196904.1:130414367-130425123 GCF_008632895.1 Mastomys coucha
CCCTGACCAATGGAACCATAGAAGTGACACTAAAATCAAATCCCTGAGTAAATAAGCCAAAGGAAGAAGACAGGTGGTTAGTGAGCAGTGACCTACAAGAACGGTGGTAGGCAGGAGGTTGTCCTGATGTGCATAGGGACATCAGGAAGATATATGGTCAGGCCAGGGGGAGGTACTAGGGCAATGGCTGCTGCCCTGCATTGGCCACTATACACTGAGGTCAGAGGAGGGTGGCATAGCTGGTTGAAGTTGTGTTTGGAAAGGGCTTAAGAAAGACTCTGAGGGGGCTGGAGACTCAGCAGTTAAGAGCACTGACTGCTCTTCCAGGGTCCTGAGTTCAATTCCCAGTAACTACATGGTGGCTCACAATCATCTGTAATGGGATCCAATCCTCTCTTGTGTCTGAAGACTGCGACAGTGTATTCACACACACAAATAGTATATATATATATATATATATATATATATATATATATATATATATAAAAGAAAGAAAGAAAGAAAGAAAGAAAGAAAGAAAGAAAGAAAGAGAGAAAGGACTCTGAGAGCTGGTGTCATTTGCTTCTAATCCCAGAACTTAGAAGGGAGAAGCAGGAGGATCTCCATGAATGTGAGGCCAGCCTGGTCTATAGAGAGAACTCCAGGCCACCAGGGCCCTGTTTCAAAAAAAAGCAAAAACAAAAACAAAAACAAAAAAAAACAAAAAAGATGGTCCCTGAGAAACCACTTTGTCAATGCACACGAGAAGCCAGGAACAAAGCAAAAACTCATGTGCTCTAGTTGCATGATAGCCACTAGTGATGGATTACAATGACTTAGATTTTATAAAGTGGGCATGATGGCTTATCCCTATAATCCTGGGAAGCTGAGGCATGGGGAAATGTGAGTTTGAGGCCAAGCCTGGGCTATGTCGACTTAACACAATCCTGCATATACCTCGGAACAGGGCTTCTCAGCTGAGGACCTGCCTCCATCAGTCAGCTTGGGGACAAGTCTGTGGAGCATTTTCTTTATTGCTGCTTGATGTGGAAGGGGCCAGACTTTATCTGATAATGTAAATGTCAGGCTGTGTTGAGTACCTTGTGGGAGACTTCCTATGAATGAGCTGTCAAGGCTCTCCCAAGACCCTTGGCCCTAGGTCTGGCCTTGAATTGAGCCACAGCCGCCTGCAGGTCCTGCTTGAGGATGTCAGGCTCAGCCCACGCTAACCCAGAGTACATTCTGGGCCATGTTGTTGGAGATACAAAAGTTCAGTCATGCTGGGGACAGTCAGTGCCAATGATCTGAATGGTCCAGAGCTGGCAGTGTCCAGCAATGTGCAAGGGTCACACAGCCTTGAAGCAGAAGCCACAGGTGTCACTTAAAGGGGTTGAAAACTGTGCTCCTCGCCCAAAAACTAGGGGTTCAAGTGGATTCTCTCTCTCCTTTTTTAAAAGATTTATTTATTTACTTCAGTATATGAGGGTATACTATCACTGTCTTCAGACACACCAGAAGACAGCTTCGGGTGTCCATTACAGATCGTCTTAGTCAGGGTTTCTTTTCTTTTCTTTTCTTTCTTTTTTTTTTTTTTAAAGATTTATTTATTTATTATATGAAAGTACACTGAAGCTGTCTTCAGACACTCCAGAAGAGGGCGTCAGATCTCATTACAGATGGCTGTGAGCCACCATGTGTTTGCTGAGATTTGAATTCAGGACCTCTGGAAGACCAGTCAATGCTCCTAACCACTGAGCCATCTCTCCAGCCCTTAGTCAGGGTTTCTATTCTTGCACAAACATCATGACCAAGAAGTAAGTTGGGAAGGAAAGGGTTTATTCAACTTATATTTCCACATTGCTGTTCATCACCAAAGGAAGTCAGGACGGAAACTCAAGCAGGTCAGGAAGCAGGAGCGGACGCAGAGGCCATGGAGGGATGTTCCTTATTGGCTTGCTTCTCCTGGCTTGCTCAGCTTGCTCTCTTATAGAGCCCAAGACTATCAGCCGAGGAATGGCACCATCCACAATGGGCCCTACCCCCTTGATCACTAATTGAGAAAATGCCCCACAGCTGGATCTTATGGAGGCATTTCCTCAAGGGAAGCTCCTTTTCTGTGATAACTCCAGCCTGTGTCAAGTTGACACACAAAACCAGCCAGTACACAAATGGTTGTGAGCCACCATGTGGTTGCTGGGAATTGAACTCAGGACCTCTGGAAGAGCAATCAGTGCTTTTAACTGCTGAGCCATCTCGCCAGCCCTCAAGTGGATTCTTTTACCAAATTTAGCTCCCAGCCTCTCCTACAGATAAAGATGGGCATCTCTTATGTGGGCTTATGAAGCTTCACAGTTCTTAGTCACCAATTCAGTTCCCTTCCTGAGGCCAGGAGTCACAGGGATGCTTTCTGTCTGCCCTTTACTCTCTGCTCACTTCAAAATACCACGGAGCCTGGGGGCTCCCCTCCTGGGGGAGGGGAAGACCGAGCCCTGGCACCGGAAGTGCACCAGTCCCGGGACCGCAGAACTGGTACCCTGCAGCTATCAGGAAGTTCACACCTATGCCCTCCACATCCATGCATTCCCCCAAGGCTTACACAGTGTGCAGAGGTCACATGCGAAAGGATACCTTACAAGGCTGGCCAGAGCCTGTTTGCCTGTGGCTAACGGTTGTAAAAGGCATATTGCTCTTTATGGACATGTGCATGACACTTGTCTCATTCTTGATCACCATGAGGGTGACCAAATAAGGTAGACAGGCAGCTGTGGAGCTTTTGTCTTCCTCTCCCTGCTTACCTTAGACACAGGGACAAAGGTGATCACTGTGGGTTGTGTTTCCCAGGTGCTTCAGAGGCAGATAGATCAAGTCATGTACCCCGGAGCAAGCAATGAAGTGGGGTTTGGGCCCCTGACACAGGGCTGTATGCTCAACAGTGTTCTCTTTGACGTTTGGTTTTGCTGGAAACATTTCGCCAATTTAGATTACTAAATTGTTTGATTCAGGCCTGCCAGTGTGAAGGTGACTTGTGAGACTTTTGGTTTCTTTAAAAACCCAGTTATGTTCTATGATTGTGCTTTTGTTTTAATCCCAGGGGTCTGATATGGGGCTGCTTCACATTGTCCACAGCAGCTGACTATGATTTGTCTCGTGCTCTGGCGGGGGCATGGTTCTGCCAGCTGAAGATAGTTTACCTTTGGAATTCTGGGAACACTTGAGAAGGTAATTAAGATGCCAGAGCAGAGAGGTGGAGGCTGCTGCTCCTGGTCCCTGTGGCTGCGGTTTGTCAAGTGGTCAGGAGCAAAGAGAAGAGAAGAAATTGGATATCCTGATAAGGAAGACTGGACTTGCGCCAAGGAACTCAATGACCCCAATCAGCAAGAAGTTGTCTGAAGAGGTCTACACCTCCTTTCCCCTCTAACCTTTCTCTCCCACCCAGTGTTGGGGAGTTGGAAGGGATAAAGGTGGTAGATATAAGAATCCAATAAAGTACCCAGAAAGAACAGTTGCAGACATCTATGGCTTCCTGTCTATCAGTTTTACAAGGACTCTTCCAAACTGCACTCTTAATGTCCTTGGTCTTCCTATCTGCTTCATAATGATAGCTGGGACTCACCAGGTTGCGAGCATGCCTGTCTCAGTCTAGATAAATTACAACTCCAGGAGCTGTGGCATTATAGACCACATGTGTGTGCAGGTATGTATGGTGTTCAAGTATACATGCATGTTTTATATGTGTGTGAACACACGTGTGAGTGTGAATACATGTGGGTGCCTGTACCACATGTACATCCAAGGCTGATATCAGGAATTGCCCTCCAGCACACTTCTGCCTCGTCCATTGAGACAGGGCCTCCTGGTCAATCCCAGAGCTTGCCACTGTGCCTAGTCTCACTAGCCAGCTTGCTCTGGCAACTCCTGTCTCTGCTTTACATGGCTGGAATCACAGCCAATCACCATGTATTTATGTGGTTTCTGGGACTCAGCTATGTGCAGCACCACTTTAAGAACTTTGCCATCTCCTCCACCTCCTCCATCCCAGGCCTCTCCCAAGTCCCCACCTGTCCCCTGCCTGCTTATTTCCATCATTCATTTTGTTATCCTAATGAGAAGAAAATGTTTTGGGTGCTGGAGAGTTAGTTGGTTGAGTGGTTAAGAGCACTGGCTGCTCTTTCAGAGGTCCTGAGTTCAATTCCCAGCAACCACATGGTCACTCACAACCATCTATAATATGATCTGATGCCCTCTTCTGATGCCCTTTCATATACATAAAATAAATCTTTAAAATAATGTTTCAAGCAGGGCAGTGGTGGCACATGCCTTTAATCTCAGCACTTGGGAGGCAGAGCCAGGCCAGCCTGGTCTACAGAGTGAGTTCCAGGACAGCCAGGGCTATACAGAGAAACCCTGTCTCGAAAAACCAATAAAAAAAAAAAAAGTTTCAAATTGTCCCTTGCATCCCTCATATCAGGGATATAACCCAGGGCCAGGGCATTGGATACTCTGCCAGGGAGTCTAATTCCCAGATCTCAATATTTTTGGACAGGATCTTCCTGGGCAGCCCAGACTGCCCTCAACCTTGCAATCTGCCTGCCTTAGCTTCTCGAATGCTGAACTTACAGAGGTATCTGCCACTACACTTGGTTTAGAATGGTAGATTTTTGTAAAATGCTTTTTCTGATTCAGTTGAGATGTTCATGGGTCAAATCATGACATGTTCAAGAAATAAAATAGGACTTGGGCTCCTGTAGGGTTGATCTTTGTTCTATTAGTCTGCTGTGTTGTATGGATTGTGTTTCAGCTCTGGAACTCTTGCAGACTTGGGATAATTCCTCCTGGGTCATGGTGCAGAATCCTTAAAAACTGTCATCAGGGGGCTGGAGAGATGGCTCAGCGGTTAAGAGCAGTGACTACTCTCCCTGAGGTGAGTTCAATACCCAGCAACCACATGGTGGCTCACAACAATCTGTAATGGGATCTGATGCTCTCTTCTGGTGTGTCTGATCACAGCTACAGTGTACTCACATACATACAATAAATAAATCTTAAAAAAAAAAAAAAAAAAAAAAGCCCTGCAGTGGTATTTTGCTGTCTTTTCTCTGAGAATTTTTTCAAGACTTGTTTATTTTTATTTTATGTATTTTGCTTGTGTGTGTGTCTGTGCGCTACCTGTCTTCAGGTGCCTTCTGAGGCTAGAAGAGGTTGTTCTCCTGAAACGGGGGGTTACAGACAGTTGTGAGCTGCCATGTGAGTGCTGGGAGCAAAGGCCCTGTCCTCTGGAAGAGCAGCCAGTGGTTTGCTGCTGAGCCATCTCTCCAGCCCTTGTTGAGAATTTCTACATTTATATTTAAAAGGATATTTATTTATTTATTTGTTTGTTTGTTTTATTTTTGGTTTTTCAAGACAGGGTTTCTCTGGGCAGCCTTGGCTGTCCTAGAACTCACTTTGTAGACCAGACTAGCCTTGAACTTAGAAATCTGCCTGCCTCTACCTCCCAAGTGCTGGGATTAAAGGCGTGTGCCACCACTGCCCGGCTCTTTTTTTTCTTAAGATTTATTTATTTTTAATATATGTGTTTACACTGTAGCTGTCTTCAGACACTCCAGAAAAGATGTCAGATCTCATTATGGGTGGTTGTGAGCCACATGTGGTTTCTGGGATTTGAACTCAGAACCCTTGGAAGAGCAGTCAGTACTCTAAACCGCTGAGCCATCTCTCCAGCCTCCCATCTTTTCTTCTATAGATTTTTTCCCCCCAAAGCAGGGTTTCTCTGTGTAGTCCAGGCTGTCCTGGAATCCACTCTATAGACCATACTAGCCTGGAACTCATAGAGATCCACCTGTTTCTGTCTCCTGAATGCTGGGATTAAAGGCATGTACCACCATCGCCCCGATAATTTTTAGCTTTGAGTTTTACATTTAAATCTAATTTCAGTCTAGGAATGTAGCTGAGTTGGTGGAGTGCTTGCCTAGCATACTCAAAGCCCTGGGTTCAATCTCCAGCACCACAGTACAGACAATTATAATCCAGGACTCAGGAAGTAGAGGCAGGAGGATCACAAATTCAAGGTCATCCTCACATACCTAATCGATTTTGAAGTCAGCTTTGCCTGGGGAGATGGCTTAGTCAGTAAAGTGCTTGTCTGTACTTCAGGTGAATCTGAGTTCAATCCCAAGGATCCACAGCAAAAACAGGGCCCAACAGCTCATATTTGTAATTCCAGTTGGGAAGATCCTGTGCTTGCTGCCTAGCCAGTCTAGCCTATCCAGTAAACTCCAGGTTCAGTAAAACACCCTTCCTCAAAAAATAAGGTGGAGAATAATTAGGGAGACATCCGATGTTGACCTCCAACCTCCACGTGTACACACACATACACACACATCCAATTAATTTGAAATTTTTTTCTTATTGTTTTTGTTTGTACAGGGTATCCCGGAGTCCAAGTTAGCTTCTCACTAGCTATATATCCAAGAATGACCTCGAATTCCTACTCCCCCTAGACCAACCATCCCTGTGCCGGAATTACAAGTGTGTACTAACACACCCACGTTTCTCACTTTGTTTTAAAAACAGGATCTCACTTTGTGGTCCAGACTAGACTTAAACTTATATTAGTTCTCCTGCCTCAGGCTCCCTAGTTTGCTGTCAATCACTCTCTATCCTATAAGTGTTGGGTCTGGGGATCACCCCACAAACCACTCAGACACTGATTGATCTCAATCAAATACAGATGGTTTATTGAACGCCATACCCCAAAGCTGACTAATCAGGTCACTGAGTTAAGATTGACTCAATCTTGACATTGAGTTAAGATCCTATAGGACTTTTAATCCTAAAAATCCACAAACATCTATGCCAAGTTATTCCATCAATCAGGATTTAGGAAAGGGGAATTTCCTTAGAAATGTGTTTGGGGAGGCGGCTGGAGAGATGGCTTAGTGGTTAAGAGCACTGACTGCTCTTCCAGAGGTCTCTGAGTTCAATTCCCAGCAACCACATGGTAACTCACAACCATCTGTAAATGGGATCTAAATGAAATCCAGTGCCCTCTTCTGGTGTGTCTGAAGACAGTGACAGTGTACTCACATACATAAAATAAATAAATAAATCTTAAAAAAAAAGAAGTAGAACACATGCTATTAAAAAAAGAAGAAGAAGAAGCTGGGGGTGGTGGCGCATGCCTTTAGTCCCAACACTTGGGAGGCAGAGAGAGGCAGGCGGATTTCTGAGTTCGAGGCCAGCCTGGTCTACAAAGTGAGCTCCAGGACAGCCAGAGCTACACAAAGAAACCCTGTCTCGAAAAACCAAAAAAAAAAAAAAATGTGTTTTGTGTATACTTACCCTGTTTCCATTGGTTGGGGTATTCAACTGCGGCAGAGGACTTGACTTATCTAACACTCATGTTAGGATATTATTACCCTATACATGTCTCTTTTGCCAAGCAGGACTCCTATTCAAAATGGAAGTCTGCCAGAGTCTCTCTCTCTCTTTTTTAAGAGATTTATTTTATTTTATTTTGTGTACATGAGTACACTGTAACTATACAGATGGTTGTAAGCCTTCATGTGATTATTAGGAATTGAATTTAGGACCTCTGCTTGCTCTGTCCGATTGGCCCCACTCACTAATGCCCAAAGATTTATTTATTAAATAAGTACCCTGTTGCTTTCTTCAGACACACCAGAAGAGGGCATCAGATCTCATTATGGGTGGTTGTGAACCACCATGTGGTTGCTGGGATTTGAAATCAGGACCTTTGGAAGAGCAGTCAGTGCTCTAATCCGCTGAGCCATCACTCCAGCCCACAAGAGTCTCTCTTATGATGGGGTCTATCCCAGGGACATCGTATAAAGGCAAGAAACCTTAACAGCTCATACATAGGTACAGAAAGTGCTGCTGGGCTATTGATTTGGGTCCAAACTTACTGTGGCTAACCATACAAAGCAGTTCTCTTTTTAAAGATTTATTGTTATATGTAAGTACACTGTGGCTGTCTTCAGACACAAGAGGACATCAGATCTCATTATAGATGGTTGTGAGCCACCACGTGGTTACTGGGGTTTGAACTCAGAACCTTCAGAAGAGCAGTCAGTGCTCTTAACCACTGAGCCATCTCAACAGCCCGATACAAAGCAGTTCTAAATTGATTCTGTTGTGATTGATTTCCAAGAACACCAAAGCACAGGACATTCTAGAACCAGCAGTTAACAGCACATGAGAAAGTTTCCTTAGGACATTAGTTGCGGGGCTGGTGAGATGGCTCAGTGGGTAAGAGCACTGACTGCTCTACCAAAGGTCCTGAGTTCAAATCCTAGCATCCACATGGTGGCTCACAACCATCTGTAATGAGATCTGATACCCTCTTCTGGTGCATATGAGAACAGCTACAGTGTACTTACATATAACAATAAATAAATAAATCTTAAAAAAAAAAGATACAAAAGGACATTAGTTGTTACACATACAAATGCATAGAATGGTGGGCTAGACAGATTACAGTTACCTAGGCCTTAGTGTTTTACCTGGGACTTAACACAAGTTGTATGTGGGCAAAATTGTTCCTTTTTAAAGATTTATTTATTTTATATTTGTGAGTACATGTTGCTCTCTACAGATACACCAGAAGAGGGCATCAGATCCCATTACAGATGGTTGTGAGCCACCATGTGGTTGCTGGGAATTGAACTCAGAACCTCTGGAAGAACAGTCAGTGCTCTTAACCACTGAGCCACCTTTCCAGCCCCCAAATTGTTCGTTTTTAAAATTTTTATTATTATTGGTGTGTGTGGGTGTGTGTGTGCAGAGGAGGGAGGGGACAACGACACACGCACATTGGTGCACACACATGAATGTGAACACACAAATGCCACAACGCTTATGCAAATCTAGAAGGCAACTTTTCTATCACAGATTCTGGGGCTCAAACTCATGTCCTGTGTTTGGTTGCTGGTGCCAAGAGAAGGCTTCAGCAGGGAGGAAAGTCTGCCTGTTCCTTATCTCAACCTGCTAAGGATGGGTTAGAGGGATTTAGGTAACTTAGTCAGAGTGTACACGGATGCCTATCAGCATGAGCACTTGTATGTGTTCTTAGAGGGCTGGTCCAATTCTCCTCAAACATTTCTATTTAACTCCCCTTTTCCTGAAAGTACCCACTGCAGCTTGCCAGAAGGTGAGGAGACAGGGTGTGCATTAGTGAAGGAGTGATTTAATCCGCTGTACTGAAAAATCTGGAATGTTGGTGAAATTACATCAGTATTTTCACTTAAAAAAAAAAAAAGCCCATAGAAATACAAGAAAACATTTTCGTTTTAATCCCAGGCATAGGATACGGGGATGCTTTCGATTGTCTGCAGCAGCTGCTTATGATTTGCCTCATACTCTAGCAGAGGCATGGTTTTGCCAGCTGCCAATAGTTTCTGCAATTTTGTGATGTTTGGAATTCTGGGAACTTTTCAGGGGTTATATAAGTGCTAAGGCCCTGGGGGGGGTGGATTTGTTGGGGGGAGGGTTGGGTGCTGTCTGTTAGTAGTCATGCTCAAGGAAGAAACAAAGATCTCCGTCCCTCCGTCCCTCCGTCCGTCCCTCCCCCTCTCTCTCTCTCTCTCTCCTCTCTCCTCTCTCCTCTATCCTTTTTCTCCTATCTATGATAAGGGGAGAAACAGGGGAAGGGGAGATAAAGGGTGGGAAAGTGGGAAAGAGAAAAACCCACAAAGTAGCAAAGACCAGCTACAGTCCACATCCACTTGAAGATAGCCCTTTAGTCACAGGACTACAGGAAATCTCTCTCAGCATTATTAAACCCATGTACAAAATTTTTTTTTTTTTTGAGACAGGGTTTTTCTGTGTAGCCCTGGCTGTCCTGGAACTAACTCTTTAGACCATGCTGGCCTCGAACTCCCAAGTTCTGGGATTAAAGGCGTGTGCCACCACTGCCCAGCTCAAAAAAAAAATTTTTTTTTTTTTAGATTTTTTTTTATTTTATTTCATTTTTATGTGTATGAGTACACTGTAGCTGTACAGATGACTGTGAGCCATCTCTGGCCCCACTCGCTGTGGTGCAATTTTCTGCAGCTGTCTTCAGACGCACTAGAAGAGGGCGTCCGATCTCATTACGGGTGGTTGTGAGCCACCATGTGATTGCTGGGATCCGAAATCAGGACCTTCGAAAGAGCAGTCAGTGCTCTTACCCGGCTGAGCCATCTCGCCAGCCCTCAAAAATTTTTTAATCAGCATAGTCCCCAAGTACTTTGACTGCAAGAACTCCCAATCTTCCAGGGGTTGTCCTTGCTGCCTCTTCTCCTGTCCTGATTCTACAGCGTCATCTGTACCTTTGCTGTCCTGTTCCAGCCTCGGTCCCTGTAGTCCAGTGCTGGCACACAGTGAAAAGTGTGGCCTCCAGATGTTGCTTGGGGAAAGAACCCTCTTGTGAGAGTTCTCTCAGCTCAGAGAGTCCTTGTCAGGTATCCCTGGTAGTCACTGGCCCCTACAGTCTCAAAGGCAAGGAAGCTGAGGGTTAAGTAGGTCCTAAAAGATAGGTATTAGGTAACCACTCAGCGGCCCACAGAGGACGGTTAAGGCTGAGCTGGACATGGTGGTCCACCCTCTTTAATTCCAGCACTCTGGAGGTAGAAGAGAGGCCAAAGGATCTGAGTTCAGTGCTAGCCTGCTCTACAGCACAAGTTCTAGGACATCCAGAGCTACACAGAGAAACTCTGCCTCAAAAAGTGAACAAGATGAGCTGGGCAGTGGTGGCGCACACCTTTAATCCCAGCACTTGGGA
>NW_022196904.1:130425133-130436886 GCF_008632895.1 Mastomys coucha
AATTAAGACTGGGCCTTGGAGGTGGCTGGCAAGTATCAATTTCACCACAGTCTGCTTTTTTTTGTTGTTGTTGTTCCTGAACTTTAGTTATTTTTTTTCCTTTTGTTCTTTTTTTGTTTGTTTATTAGATATTTTCTTTATTTATATGTCATATGATTTCTCCTTTCCCAGTTTCCCCTCCAAAAAATCAAAAACAAAAACAAAAAACAACAAGAACAAACCCCTGTTGCCTCCCCTTCCCCCTGCCTGCCACCCCACCCTCTCCCACTTCTTGGCCCTGGCATTCCCCTACACCGGGGCACAGAATCTTTACAGGGCCAAGGGCCTCTCCTCCCATTGATGACCAACTTTGCAATCCTCTACTATACACATGCTGCCAGACCAATCAGTCCCACCATGTGTACTCCTTGGTTGGTGGTTGAGTCCCTGGGAGCTCTGAGGGTACTAGTTAGTTCATATTGTTGTTCCTCCTAAGGGGCTGCAAACACCACGGTCTGCTTAAGCACTGACTGATGGAGACTTAGGAAGAGAGATGGTAAGACATGTAGGGCCAGCCACGACCTGGATCCCAAGAGTTGCTGCACATCTGCCCATGTGTGGGTGTCAGATGGAGAGTGAACTTGATGTACCAGATTGTTCAGTATTGCTGAGCCCAGAACCGTCAGAGGAAGAGACGAGGAGCCCTTAGCCTGTTTCAGAACTAGAGTTGATGGTTTCCTACGTGGGAAGGACCTGAATGCACGAGTATAGATAGATAGGTTCTGCCACATCCTCCAAGGTATCTTGGAGAACCACTTTTGACAGTTGGCCTGTCTCCTGGCCGCGATGGCTGGCTCTGGTCCAGACACCTGCTTTTCCACATAGGTTTCTGGAAGCACAAACTAGTCCCGATCAGGGGAAACGCCAGCCGCTCCTCGGCCTTTTTATGCCAGTCACTTTGCTCATTTCTCTTGAATTGAAGCATTTCTCCCTCTGCCAATTTCCTAGAGTGCAGAAATTCAAGCTGAGGCGGGGCGGGGCTGGACGCGCTGGGGGCGGGATTCCGGACAGCCCCTGCCTGCAAATCCCCAGGCTCAGCGCCTAGCGGAGCATTCAACTGCGGCACCATGGGGAACGGCAGCGCTACTGACGACGGTGGGCTGTTGGCCGGGCGGGGGCCAGAGTCCCTTGGCACTGGCGCCGGGCTTGGGGGCGCGGGCGCGGCGGCGCTGGTTGGGGGCGTGCTGCTCATCGGCATGGTGTTAGCAGGGAACTCGCTCGTGTGCGTGAGCGTGGCCTCCGAGCGTACCCTGCAGACACCCACCAACTATTTCATCGTGAGCCTGGCGGCTGCCGACCTCCTCCTCGCGGTGCTGGTGCTGCCTCTTTTTGTCTACTCCGAGGTGAGCCTCGGTGCGCTCTTTCCCTAGCTCCACCGCTCCCAGCCCCCAGGCCCAGCGCGGTTTCGCGCTTGGACCCTTAGCAACCTTGAGCCAGGGTGTTTGCAGGATTGTCAGGTCTCCTTACTCCTCACTACCCATTCTATCCCGCTCTTCAGAATCTTTCGCCCACTTTTCTTCTGTCTGTCACCCAACCACCCTCTGGATTCCCTCCTAAATTTGGACTCGTATCCCTAAAACCAAGAACCGCAGAAAATTGTCCTTCCTATTTAAGCCCTGGCTCCCACTGCAGAAAAACTGCACCCCCAACCCCCGCCAAAAACCAGAAGGACAGACAGGCTGTGCAGACACACATCACTGCCGATGACCACTACCTTTTGGGAACACACACACACACACACACACACACACACACACACACTTGCCAGTCTGTGCTAGCTCACTCTTCAGAAGAAGCCTGCAGCCACCCAGCTGCCAGGAGCTTGGAGCAGTGAAGGGTGCAGGCAGAGAGGCCTGGGCAGGATACTGGAACCTGAGGGGTCGCTAAAGGGCTAAAGGGAGTGGGTTCAGGACCTTTTGGAGACTCCTGGAACAGAGACACCCCAGATCAGGTCTGGCTCTTAGGTGGGTCTGCTGTGGTTATTGGCAATTCTTATCTGCCCGAGGTTTGGCCAGAGAAGAGCTGTTTAGGATAGGGATGGGGACATAGTGGCCTGGACTGGGGGAGGGTGGCGTGGGATGCATGGTATTTCTAAGGAAGACCCTGAGTTCTGGAGCTAGAGCAGAGGCCAGTGGCCACACTTGACCCCGGGTCCTCCCCAAGGCACAGACGTCACTGTGATGATTCTTAAGCTCCTAATCGTCCCAATTCAGCGTGAAGGGATTTGGGGGTGGGTGGTTTGAGACAGCTGTATGCTCCTTTGCCCTTGAAAACGAATACTCCATGCGGCAGATTCACAGAGAGGCCCGTGAGGTCTTTGGACTTTTAGGACACATTTGTCCTCAGGACAATTGTCATGTGTCCAGCAAGTGAAGAGACCTATCCAAAGCCCCACAGCAGTGACAGTTCATGCAGGCAGATAACTCGAGTCTTGGAGGTGGGTAGGATTTGGGTTTAAGGGGCAGAAGGTCAGGCCTAAGAATTTAGGGGCTCCTCTCCCGCAGATGGTATCAATTCTCCTGGGTCTTTCTCAAGCTTTTCACCTAAACAAAGAAGACCTAAGACAAGAGGCAGGTCTGTTTGCCCCCTTTGTCTCCAACACATGTCTCAAGCTCACGTCGGGCTTGTATGCCCCCTCCCCTCTAACACGCAGCCTTCGATTCCCCTCAACAAAGAGTGGGGGGTCAGAAAGTACGCCGCTGAAAAGTCAGGTCTTGTGTTTCATTTCTGCAACCTCTGCGAGGCCAGGTCCAGGGTGGCGTGTGGTTACTGAGCCCCCGTCTCTGCGACACGCTCATGGCCATGGACGTCATGCTGTGCACCGCCTCCATCTTCAACCTGTGCGCCATCAGCGTGGACAGGTGGGTACCCCGGACGACCCCTCCCCCATTCCCACTTCCGGGTCAGCCGTCCCCTTCGGCGGCCTCACCGCTCCTGTGCTCCTCCCAGGTTCGTGGCCGTGACCGTGCCGCTGCGCTACAACCAGCAGGGTCAGTGCCAGCTGCTGCTCATCGCCGCCACGTGGCTGCTGTCTGCCGCGGTGGCTGCGCCCGTGGTGTGCGGCCTCAATGATGTGCCCGGCCGCGATCCAGCCGTGTGCTGCCTGGAGGACCGCGACTACGTGGTCTACTCGTCCGTCTGCTCCTTCTTCCTGCCCTGTCCGCTCATGCTACTGCTTTACTGGGCCACTTTCCGCGGCCTGCGGCGCTGGGAGGCAGCCCGGCACACCAAGCTTCACAGCCGTGCGCCGCGGCGACCCAGCGGCCCCGGCCCGCCGGTGTCGGATCCTACTCAGGGTCCCTTCCTCCCAGACTGTCCACCTCCCTCACCCAGTGTCCAGATGAGCCCCAGCGACTCCAGCAGGCCGGAGTCAGACCTCTCTGAGAGACACTGCAGCCCCGGGTGTCTGCTCCCCGATGTAGCGCTCCCGCAGCCGCCTGCGCAGTCTTCCGGCACAAGGAGAGGCGCCAAGATCACTGGAAGGGAGCGCAAGGCAATGAAAGTCCTGCCGGTGGTAGTCGGTGGGTTCCTGCCCTGGGACAAGAGTTGATAGAGGGAGGGGTCCCGGGAGCCGAGGCGGGAGATTCGGGGAGGGGAGGGTTCAGGTTGGAAGGGTGAAAGGGGGGGGGAGTGGTCCCGGGTGAGGGACCTCGAGTGCAGGTGTACAGGCTCACGCCGCCCACCCCCAGGGGCCTTCCTGATGTGTTGGACGCCTTTCTTCGTGGTGCACATCACGCGGGCGCTGTGTCCGGCTTGTTTCGTGTCCCCACGCTTGGTCAGTGCCGTCACCTGGCTAGGCTATGTCAACAGTGCCCTCAACCCCATCATCTACACCATCTTCAACGCCGAGTTTCGAAATGTCTTCCACAAGACTCTCCGTCTCCGCTGTTGAGAGGACCTGAGGTCAAGGAGTTCCTGGCCTGTGCAGAGTGCGCTGGCGCGCATTCTTTCGGTCTGATTAAACGAAATCTTTTCTAACCACTTATGAAGGCTGCGGGTTGGGAAAAAGGCAAGAGGAAGGTCTTTCGTTTGGATGATGTGAGGATGCCGCGGTTCAGCTCCAGGAGGCAGGAAGCTTCTGAAGTCTCTGCCCCAGAAAAAGTAGGGGAACTACTACATCTACCTTAGTTTCCCCTGACCATGGAAAGTGACCAAGTGTCCTAGAAAAGGAGCTAGAGGAATTTCCTGAGGCTGCCGTTTGCCCAGGATCCTATCCAGGCCAACTCTTGCTCCTTGGAGAGCTAGGGAGGGAGGGCTCTGCTGACATTGAAGGAGTAGGGGTGGGAATGTCCCATTTTGGAAGCTTTCTGAGTACAGCACACATAGCTTCCTACCAACCTTTCTCCAAAAGGTACTCGAAACTCTGCACTGACCAAGTTCCACAAGGTGCCCTCTGGAAGGGAGCCTTACACTCAGGCCCATCCAGACCATCTTTGCCCCATGTATGCCCAGCATCTGGGTATCTATGTGACCAGGTGGCAGGGTTCAATCAAGGCTGGACTGAGGGGCCCAAGCAGCCAATGTGTTGGGGCTCCTTGGCTAAGGCCCAGTCCTACAAGAGGTGACCCTAACACTTTTCCCTCCCCCATCCTGTCATGGGAGAGATATAAGTCAGGACTGCTGCCTGCAGAGGAGTGCAGGGGGCCGTGGGAGGGTGGTTCTAGGCTGAGGTCCTACATCAAAGGCAGCTGGCATAAAGTGTCACTGTTCTCAGTATTGAGGAATAATGAGCCCTGAGTTTTACAGCAGTAAGCACCCCCCCCAACGAGTTTTATACTAGCCCTGGTTGAACAGTATAACCCCCAGCACTGAGGGTGCTATAGCCTCACTGGACTCTAGATGCTCATGCCCCTGCTGTGTCATCTGTTGACCTCCAAGGACCAGCATGCTCCCAGGGGGCCCAGAGTTCATGTCTGTTCACATAGAATCTTAGTGGAATTGGGGCTCCCTTAAGTTTTGCCCCTGGAGACCCTAGGATACCAAATGTGCCTGGCTTTTGCTGACTTCCACTGAATTGAAAAGCTCTACGGATAAAAAGGTAAAGCTGAAACTCATGTGAGTGGGACTGAAGTCTCTGCAAGCTTGACACAGCTTGAGGAACCGAGCCCTAAGGGCCCATGCCCATAGACCCTTTGTGTTTCTTCCCTAGAGGGAAGGGAAACAATAAATTGGATCAATTACAGGTGGCATGTGTCACTTATCCGTTGCTCTTGGGTGGTCAACTACCCTAAAACCCATCTTGGTGTTCTGGGGCCCTCACATGGTGCCACTCTTTGGGGGTAGATGCCATGGATGCCCCCTGCAGGCTGTCTCTTGGGGGTACGGGCTGGGCATTTCCTTGATGACTTTGCTACACATTTTGGTCTTTTTTCCTGCCACTGTCAGAGTGTAAACTGAGCTGTGCCATGTAACCTCAGCTAACTGCATGGTCTGGGTGCCTAGTTAGAGCAGAGGGCTACTCAGCCACCAGAAAAAAAACAAAGCAAAACAAAACCCGCTTCTGGGAACAATGGCAAGGCTCTTGCTCCAAGGGTTAGAGAGGCCACAGCTTGATTCTAGCAGAATTAAACAGGATAGTCATGAAGACCTTATTCAGAAGAAAGGTCTCAGGTGCCTGACTCCCTGTTAAGCTGCAGTGAGAAGGCAGGGACCCCACAGACTTGGGATCTTCCTACTCACATGCGTGCCCCTCCCTCAACTACCCTCCTTACTTACCTTGAGGGAATCTCAGGGCTGGGTGCAAGACCTTCTGGCAGAAGGAAGAACCATTCTCCGCCCAGTGTGGGGTATAGTGATGGTTTTCTTACACATACCAGAGTGTGAAGCTGGAAGATAGTTTTACCTCACAGGGTCTGTTTTAAAAGTAGGTGTCAGAATTGGTGTGTCTATGCATTCATCCTAAACTTGAATTTGAGGCTTCCCTGCACTAGGTAGGGGATATGCAGGGTCTCCGAAAACCACTTCCATTAGAGAAATACAGGTTGAAAACCTCTCAGGGGTCGCAGGCTGACCTGCACTAAGTGCTGGCCATGTCAACAGTGAAGACAGGTCATTTAAGAGGATTGCTGGAGGCCTACATTCCCACAGTAGAACAATGGCAGTGTATAGCCCATACTCACACAATCAGGACTTAGCAGAAACCTTCTGGTCATTGAATATAAAGTGGGCTTGGCAACATCCAGGAATGGGGTGGGAGCTTTATTTACATCTTTATTAACAGATAAAACGGGTATGTACACGTGGCATAGGGCACCCCCGTGGGTAGTGGGACACTCATGATCCAGGGATGAAAGAGCACCGTGATAGGCCGAGGGCCCTGGACTGTGGCAGACTGCCCCATTCTGAAAGCTGACAGCATTCCTTGGTCTCTAGCAGGAGTTTGTTTCCAAGGGCGCAGTCTGTTAATAGCTCGTCCGGCAAGTTTCTCATGGCTCCTCTTTTCAGCAGCCCCCACAGTCATCAGAGGGCCTAAGCCTGCAATGGCTTCACAGTAGAGCTCAGGGAGAAGCCTGCTTCAAACAGCAACTTTTTCTATCACACTTTCCTCAACATGGACGTCATCAGCCTGGACAGTGACAGACGCTGACTGGCCACATACATGCTGATGGTCTTTCCAGTCCTGGAAGAAAAGACAGCCATGTTAGCAGGACAACAGGGACTCACTGTGGTATAGAGCAGCACGTCATCTGCGGATGGGCTAGGGGTGGGGCGTTAGATGAGCCCTGGATTTCACACTAAGGGGGCTGTTTGTGAGCTGTTAGTCAGGGAATGTTCCCATTAGGGCTGGTGTGTCAACGACTGAAGCTGCAGAGATCAGATAAAAAAAGGCATGCATGTAACAAGACTGAATATGTTCATATGTCTCTGGAAACAGGGTCTATCATGTAGCCCCGGCTGTCCTGGAACTAACTAGTAGATCAGGCTAGCCTCAAACTCCCAGAGATCCTCATGCCTCTGCCTCCTGAGGGCTGAGATTAGAGGTGTGTGCCACTATACTTAGCTGTTGTTAGAGTTACAGGCACAGTGGCTCATGCCTGTAATCCCAGCATGGGGGAAACTGAAACAGGAGAGTTGCCATGAGTTTGAAAACAGCCTGGGCTAACAGTAAAAACAAATTGATAAATTTATATGTGATATAGCTGCCCGTAGTGATATTCACAACTGTGAGGATGAGCCTATTTGCATAGAGGCATACATGCAGACATGCCCAGGAAAGCAGAAACAAGCGCATCCTGGAGGTTAGTGATAACCTCAAGATAGGCCAGCCTTAGTTTCATAATAAAAAATTGCCCCAGTCAGATGGTGGCAGCACATGCCTTTAATCCCATTACTCAGGAAGGAGAGGCAGGATCTCTAAGTTTGAGGCTAGCCTGGTCTACAGAGTTGAGTTCCAGGACAGCCAGGAGTATACAGAGAAACCCTGCCTCAGAAAAAAAAAAAATAAGCCTCACAAAATTGCCCCAAGTTATAAAAGCCATGTAGCAGGGTGGGTCAGCAAACTTTGTGTATCAAGCCCAGATAAGTGTTAGACCCTGGCAGCCATATACAGAGCTAGGTTCTTCTCCCATAACTAGTATGAACTGGTGTGGGGCGTTGGAGCTGTGGACCCGGGACAGGTCCCTTAGGGAATTCTAGATGAGGAAGCCCAAGGCACATACCAGTGTCCGCATCACCCAACAAACAGGCCTCCATCCAGATCTCCGAATAAAATGCAAATATCTAAGACTGATTTTTGAAACCTCAAATTCTCGGGTTAGAGAGATGCACTTTCTTCCAGAGGTCCTGAGTTCAATTCCCAACACCCACATGGTGTTTTGTAACCATCTATCATGGTAACTCATGCCCTCTTCTAGTGTACACACATACATGTAGACAGAGCACTCATATATAAATAAATAAGTCTTAAAAAAAAAAAAAAAAACCTCTAGGCAGTGGTGGTGCACACCTTTTAGTCCCAGCACTTGGGAGGCAGAAGCAGGCAGATTTCTAAGTTGGAGGACAGTCTGGTCTACAGAGTGAGTTCCAGGATAGCCAGGACTACACAGGGAAACCCAACCTCGAAAAAACAAACAAACAAACAAACACCCTCAAAATCTGCATCAAAACCAAAACACAAATAAACAAACACAAACTGTTCTATCTTAAACTTCATTGTTTGAAAAGCCAGAATTAAAAATCAGTCTTGGTAGCAGAAAAATGGCTCAGTGGTTAAGAGCACTAACAGATTCACCTGGTAGCTCACAACTGCCTGTAGCTCCAGTACAAGGATTCAACACTTACCCCCCTCCCCCAGCCCCCAGCAATACTCCAGCACTCAGGAGGTAGAGGCAGGCTGATATGTAAGTTTGAGATCAGCTTGGTTTATGCAGAAGGTTCAAGGCCAGCTAGCACTACATACTGAAAAGAGTTGGAAAGCTGGTTCGGGGTAGTTAAGTGTGTTCTTGTAACATCATGAGGACCAGGGTTTGGATCATAGCATTTATGTAACAGGCCAGGCATTCAGTATATCCTACAAACCCAGCTTCAAGAGAAACAGACACAGGAGGAGGGTGGCTGGGCTCGCTGGCTTCCAGTTACCCAAGGAAGAGTTCAGGGAGACTGTCTCAAAGAAATGGGGCAGATATTAAAGAAACACACCTGATGCCCTCTTTGGGTCTCTCAGCAGGCACCAGTACATACGTGCTCGAGCATGCACACACACACACACACACACACACACACATACTTTTTCACACACACATTTTTTGTTACTGTTCTTTTTGAGACAGGGTCTCTAGGTAGCTTTGGCTAGCCTGCGACTTGCCATGTAGACCAGGCTGGCCTTGAACTCATAGAGATCAGCTTCCTAAGTGCTGGGATTAAAGGTGTGTGCCACCATACTTGGCACCAACATCATATATTTTTAAAACTGATTTTTTTTAAATCCCATTAAGAAAAAGTCTCTATGTGACTGAAAATGACCTTGGCTCATAGAAGCAAACAGTGATGTCTTTGGCTTGCTTGAAAATCTTCAGCCCTGGCCATGAGAGCAGGTGTTACTATTTGACAAGACTTTCTCAGAGAAGCCTACCATTCTGGACACTTCAGATTCTCCACAGCAGTGAAGCAGAAAGGCCTGGCACTATGATGGGAAACAGACATAGCCATTCTAGAGTCCTTGGCAGAGATAGGTCCTGTTATGTGGGTGACAAGCAGCACGGATATGGTTGATCGTGCCAGTTCTCCCTAACCCTCCTGTCTGCACAACTTACGTCCACAATCTGTCGATTTAGACACACCCTTTACTGTATATGCCAACTCATATAATTAAAACCTTAAAGTTAACGTCCCCCTTTCAAATGATGTTAGTTCTGGGATGGTGGTGAAAGCCTCTAACCTCGGCACTTGGGAGTGCTGTGGCAAGAAGCCACTAGTTAAAGGCCAGCCTGGGACACATAGTAAACCCTATATCAAAAGAGGCCAGTGGGTAAGAGCACTGACTGCTCTCCCAAGGGTCCTGAGTTCAATTCCCAGCAACCACATGGCCGCTCACAAACACCTGTAATGGTATCTGATGCCTTCTTCTAGTGTGTCTCAAGACAGCTACAGTGTACTCACATATTAAATAAATAAATAAATAAATAAATAAATAAATAAATAAATACATGAGCCCGGGCAGTGGTGGCACACGCCTTTAATCCCAGCACTTGGGAGGCAGAGGCAGGTGGATTTCAAGGCCAGCCTGGTCTACAGAGTGAGTTCTGGGACAGGCAGGGCTATACAGAGAAGTGCTATCCCCTCAATCAAAACCAAAACTAAAAAAAGGAAGCTGGTGTGTGTGTCTTTATTGACGCAGGACATCAGAGGATGACTGGTTTAGCATAGTGGCTCCAAGAAATGGAATCTCTCACCAAGATTCTTCCTAGAATCAAAGCTCCCAGAACAGCAAATGAAGGGTGGGACAGAAGTCTTCACTGTGCCAGGGCCTCTACTGCGTCTGTGCCTGCACTTCAGACTGAAAATGAGGATTCTGGGTTCCCCGTGCTCTATGATCTCACCACCAGTGGCCCTGGCTCATGTCCTAGCATCCCCAAGTACAACTTGGCTGAACTTTTCTCAGTGCGAAAGATTGTTAGTGAAGTTCACAAGATGAACTTCTAGCCAGGTGTGGTAGCCCATGCCTTTAAGTCTAGCACTCAGGAGGCAGAGACAGGTGGGTCTCTAAATTTGAGGCCAGCGTGATCTACAAAGTGAGTTCCAGGGCAGCCAGGCTAAACAGAGAAGCCCTGTCCCCCTTCAAAAAAAAAAAAAAAAAAAAAAAAAAAAAAAAAAAAAAAAAAAAAAAAAAAAAACCAAAAAAATCAAAAAACCAAAAACAATGCCTACCCCCCAAAAGAGAAGACGAACTTCTGATTTTGCTCCAAAACTCTCTGGCCCCTTGGAGACAAGTGCAGCTATAGAGATGTCCAGAGAACACAAGCCATACAACCCCTCTAAACCCTGGAGGCAATGGCTCCTGAGGACTGACAGGGCAGACAGGACTGCCAGGTTCCATCAGGGTGGAACATCGTACTTTCCTGTGATATGTGAAGCTCTCTGAGGCGCCTACATCGGTAAAAGTTGGACTAGGCAAAAAAGAAGCAAACAAGTCAGTAGGGCACAGGGAACAGAAATGACTGCATGGAGTGTTGGGAGGCCACAGCCAGACCCAGCTGCATGGTGCGTCCTAGGACAGCCATGGGCTGGAGACTTGGAAGAAGTAAAAACGATGAAGTTACTGACTGTTCCAGAGTACTCCTGGGAAGGGTAAAAGTGTTCTAAGTGTTCAACTGACAGCCTACTAGTGCCCTAGGACAGTAGAGATACAGGCAAACACCATAAACTTATTTAAAACACCATGAGGCTTTTGTCCCTCACACCCCCATTATTTGATTATGTAGTTCTTGAGTGTGCACTTTGATGTCACGTCACAATATCAAAAGGTTAGATATGCAAACAACTCTCTTTAATGCTAGTGGTAGAAGCAAGCCTCAAATCCAAGCACCAGAGAAAAAGAGCCAACAGTACATTCAAGGGTAGCCTGGGCTACATAAAACTCTGACTCAAAAAAAAAAAAAAAGAAGGGGCTGGGGCTAGAGCTAGGGCTCAGGTGGCAGAGTGCCTGCCTGATTTAAGGTTATTCTTGACTATATATGGAGTTCTACAGCAGCCTGAAATATATGAGACCCTGTCTCAAAGACAAAAAAGGCCAGGGCAGTGGTGGTGGGGCATGCCTTTAATGTCACCACTTAGGAGGCAGAGGCAGGTGGATCTCTTGAGTTTGAGGACAGCCTGATCTAAATTCCAGGACAGCCAGGGCTATGCAAAGAAACCTTGTCTCAAAAAACAACAAAACAGGCTGGAGAGATAGCTCAGTGGTTAAGAGCACTGATTGCTCTTCTGAAGGTCTGAGTTCAAATCCCAGCAACCACATGGTGGCTCACAACTATCCGTAATGAGATCAGATATCCTCCTCTGGTGTGTCTGAAGACAGCTACAGTGTACTTACATATAACAATAAATAAATCTTTGGGCTAGGGCTGGAGTGAGCGGGGCTGGGGCAAGCAGAGGTCCTGAGTTCAATTCCCAACAACCACATGATGACTCACAACCATCTGTACAGCTACATTGTACTCATATACATAAAATAAATAAATCTTTAAAAAACAAACAAAAGTTAACAAACAAACAAACAA
>NW_022196904.1:130436896-130463038 GCF_008632895.1 Mastomys coucha
AAGGAAAAATCCCTCTTTGATGTTCTAAGAGCCAAGGATTAATAGAAACAATGGCACTGAATGACCATTCTTGCAATGTTCTGTGAGGCCTGCTGGGCTAGGACATGGTGAGAGACCCTCAGAGGGTCAGTGCAGGCCTTACCACAGGCACATAGACGCTCAGGTGCTCTCATCTCACGGATCCAGCTGGCAGCCCGTAGAAACGGGAAGGGAGAACCCAAACCCAGCAGAGCAGAGGATCCAGCAGGCAGCACTAAGCAACCACTGCTCTGAACATGACCCAGACCATAACCCTGAAGCCAGCGTTCTGGCCCGCAACGTTCCGTGCTTGGGGTGAGTCCACCTGGCTAGGCACCTGTCCAGGACCCTAGAGCAAGGAAAGGCTTAGGCAATGCAGGCATGTGAGCAGGCACGCTACCTTGCGCTGGCAGAACGTAGAGCAGTAGTTAACCTTGTGGCAGCCGGTACACTCACTCATGGCCTCCCGGCCGCAGTTGACACATGACTGCTGCAAGAAGGATAAACAAGTGTCAGCGTCACGGCAGGCGCTAGGCTCCACGGCAGCCACCCACGACCAACAGAGACACTGGGTACAGCTGGGGACTGTGTCCATCCGGGATGGGATGGAGCAGCTGAACAGAGCTGGCTTCCCGTTATCTGAGTTTACTCTGTACAATAAAACAGAGTATCAACCATGATGGTACAGAAAGCCAGACTTGGGAAATTCTCAACTTTTCAGCACACCTCCTGAGGGCTTGAGGTCCCAGCCTGCAGACATGTGGGGACCAGCACTTCAGACTCTCAGTTGCCTGGGGCATATAAGCTCTGCTCTGGACTCTGGGTCTAGTGACCCCAGTGGTCTTAGCATCCCCAAGGTTTCTCCCCTGCTGCTCTTCAGAGTCACTTCATTGAAAGAGCACTAACTGTCCAATATTTTGTGTACTTTTTCTTTTCTTTCCTTTTTATTTATTTTTTTAGTTTTTGGTTTTTTGAGACAGGGTTTCTCTGTGAAGCCCTGGCTGTCCTGGAACTCACTCTGTAGACCAGGCTGGCCTCAAACTCAGAAATCCACCTGCCTCTGCCTCCCAAGTGCTGGGATTAAAGGTGTGCGCCACCACTGCCCAGCTTCGTGTAGTTTTCCTTTAAGCCACATTAGTGGAAGATGGTTAATACACTGAAGTGCTGAACACAGCCTCTCAGTGACTCATTTTTGTGAGATGATGAATGATGTATAGCATTTGGCAATTGTAAGCTTGCTGTTAACAAACACTTTCCAGGATGGAGAGAACCAGAAAACCTGAGACTGGGCTACAGAGTTGGGAAGGGAATCTGTTAGGGTACTGGATGACACGGGCCAACAGGACCCATGCTGGAAGGCAATGGGCAGCAACCTGCTGTGACTGATAGATATAACATAAACGGATGTGACTGCTGGGCTCATGAAGCTACCCAGTCCACTCTGACCACTGTTTTTGCAGGTATGCTAGAAATACAATAGTTACTTGTGGCTCTTGTTCTGAATTTTAGCTTCCTTCTGTGGTCTTCACCGTGACCACCATCTTCCTATCTATGAAACATCAGCTACCTCATTCCCTTTAGGAAGCATTAACTGCAGATGGATCCTGGGCACTGAATTAGCTGCCTGGCCTCCAGCACTGTACCAAGCCTCTAGACTCTGCCTCTACCTTAAATGACAAATTACTGCAAAAAAGTCCATAACCATGTAGACAGAATTGGTAGGCCAGAGCCAGGGAAGGCACTATGAGAGGAGTAGGGGTCCAGACACACAGGAGCTAGAAAGACAGCATTGGCTAAACCGAGATCTTAAAACATCAGTGTGTTCACCCTGCTAGAAATATGTGACCAGACAGATCAGTAGAGCAGGAGACAAACTGGTTGGTTAACTCCTGACTCCCGTCCAGGAGAGCTCCCAGGTGAACTTGTTCAGTGATAGGTCTGCAGAGGGAGAGACTGCAGACAATGCGGGCATCCCAGTCCGCGCTGCAAGGACTGCCACTGAATACAGGATGTGGTAAGATAGGATGTGTTCTTTCTGCTGAAGCCTCTGTCAGTTCCACTGTGAGAAGAGCCAGTCTGAGCAAGTCTAACAGATGACCTGCCAGACTTCAGAGCTATAGAGAAGAGGGGAGCAGCCTGGCCTATGTAGCCGGGGGAAATACCCCTCCCCTCCTTATTCTGGGGTAGCCCCAGACAGCCCTGAACACAAAAATGGCAGCAATAATGAAACTCACTGTGGAGCTGGCATTTGTATTCAGAGGTAGGACAAGAGGGCTACAATTGACATACTCCTGGAGGACAGCCTCAGATGGTCACAGGGACCCTCTGTACTAATGCTGCAGCTTTTCTGAAAAAATGGAAGAGGGCCCCAAGATTAGTCTCCTTTTTCAGAGACAACATTCCATCATGGCAGCAGAGGAACACCAGCGACAGTCATCTGTGCTGCCAAAGCGACCTCAGAAAGGCCCCTGAGCTTCCTAGAAACTTACAGAGAGTCTTGGAACTACGGAGTGGCTTTCCATAGATGAACCTCAACAAAAGAGGGTCACCATTGTGGTCTCCAGTAAAGAGGCCACAGAACTTCCTCTGGGGCATGTGGTCTGAAGAACCTGGTGTGAGCCTGGAGCCTCTAGAGAACCACGTTCCAGCAGCAAGGATACCACCTGTCAAAAGGCAGGGAGTCCTTGGGCTCTGTCTCCGAAAGAATGGGTACCCAGATCCTGTGCCCCAGAGGGAGGGCCGGTGAACTGTCCATTGGCACAGCACACAGGCCGGCTTCAATGTCAACTTACAACGTGGCAGGAATATGAACAACAACCAGCTACGGCACTCACTGCTTTTGGCGTCACTCATTTCTAAATTGTACAAACTGTATGCCATAAGTAACTGAGCAATGCCTCACAGAAGACCCAAACACTAATCCCAAATCACTCCATAATGCATTTGTCATCAGTTCTGCAAATGCTCTTTAAGTCCTAACTTGAACTTGGGACCTGCTAATGCTAGGGGTGGTTCAATGCTTTGTCCCTAGGTAACTGGTTGGAACTAGCCTGGAACTCACTTTGTGTACCAGGTTTGCCTCAAACTTAGGAACCCACCTGCCTCTTTGCTCCCAAATTCTTTGATGGCTTTCACATTTTTATTATATTTATTTATGTATTTGTGTTTGAACATACATGACATGGTACACATGTGGAGGTCAGAGAACTTGCAGGAGTCGGTTCTTTCCTTCCAGCATGTTCCTAGGATTAAACTCATCAGGCCTGGCAGGAAGCGCATTTACATACTGAACCATCTCACTGGCCCTCTTCATCACCTTTAAGAAATGAATAATTTGGATGTATTTTCAGTGTGAGATGCACCTAGAGCTCACCAGAGAATGGCAGATAAGCAGGAGGCACTAGGGCCCATCTTTCCTAGCTGCCAGTTGATTATCTATTCACATTTCATCCTGGGATTGAAAGGTCACAGGGAGTCTGCTATGTGACTGAGTCCAGGGATCAAAAAGGAGGGACTATTGAGCCATAGGGCCTGTATTAGATAAGGCTTGTATCCTGAACCAACAGGATGGGAGAATTCAGAGAGGGAGCCACACTACCTCCCTGAAGGACCTAGCCAATGAGAAGTCCCATGCCAGAGAAATGCATCAGGATCTAGAAGAAACACCATTTTGCAGCAAATCTGCACAGCAGCTATTTTTTGACTTTCGTCTGGGCTGAGGCCTGATTCTGCTTGTTTCAGTCTTGCTATCCTGGGTTTCCTGTACTTTTATTATGAAGTAAGGATCTTTGTCTCTCATGGCTTAACCCCAAGATCATACGACTGAGTACCATGCCAGATGATGGCCTGGAGAAAGCAAGCCACTTTCCTCCAACAAGAGTCTTTGAGACTTTCATGTGCCCTCAGCTCTTCAGGCAGCCCTGCTTCTGCTTGGGCCTTCTCAGATACATCTGTTCACAGAACCCCAGCAGGTTTACTCCATCTGGCCTTTTCATTTCTGAAGGACCCTACTCTCTAGGGCAAGGGAAGCAAAGATCCTACTAAGTAAAGATCCCAATCCTGCCTCTCTCACATGCAGTTTATAATCTATTTTCAGCACACCTAAGGTGTGTGTTCCTTCTGTGTGTATGCTTGCTGGTGACACTGAAGGTGAAATGGGTAGAAGACAGACATGTAGCTCCTCTCACAGCCTTGTTTTTCTAATCTATTAAAAGCATATAGGGGTGGGGGGTGCTGGAGAGATGGCTTAGCGGTTAAGAGCACCAACTGCTCTTTCAGAGGTCCTGAGTTTAATTACCAGCAACCACATGGTAGCTCACAGCCATCTAATGCCCTCTTATGATGTGCCTTAAGATAGCAACAATGGCTGGGCAGTGGTGGCGCACGCCTTTAATCCCAGCACTTGGGAGGCAGAAGCAGGTGGATTTCTGAGTTCAAGGCCAGCCTGGTCTACAGAGTGAGTTCCAGGACAGCCAGGGCTATACAGGGAAACCCTGTCTCAAAACCCCCCCAAAAAAAAAAAAAAATAGCAACAATGTACTCAGACATAAAATAAATACATAATTTTTTTTAAAAGATTTATTTTATTTATATGAGTACACTGTAGCTGTCTCCAGATACACCTGAAGAGGTCATCAGATCCCAATACAGATGGTTGTGAGCCACCATGTGGTTGCTGGGAATTGAACTCAGAACCTTTGGAAGAGCAGTCACTACTCTTAACCGCTGAGCCATCTCTTCAGCACCCTAAATAAATAAATAATTCTTAAGAAAAAAAAAAAAGCATAGAAGAATAGCCAAGCCGTGGTGACGCAAACCTTTAACCCTAGCACCCAAGGGCAGAGGCACCTGGACCTCTAAGTTGAGTCCAGCCTCGTCTACAAAGCAAGTTCCAGAACAGCCAGGGTTACACAGAGAAACTCCGTCTCAAAAACCAAAACCAAAAAGCATGAGGAGCCTTGGAATTTAGTACGTATAGACAGTCCCAGTACCTGGAAGGTAAATGCAGGAGGACCGCAAGTTCCAGGCAAACCTGGGCTACACAGCAACCAAGAAAGAAACGTATGTGTGGCCGGGCAGTGGTGGCGCATGTCTTTAATCCCAGCACTTAGGAGGAAGAGGCAGGCAGATTTCTGAATTCGATGCAGGACATAGAGAAATCATGTCTCAAAAAACAAACAAAAAAAAAAACAAAAAACAAAAACAAAACAAAACAAAAAATAGGTGTGTGCACCTGTGTAAGAGTTCCAACGTCTCCAAGTGGGAGTGAAATGGAATGAGAGAGTGAGGACCAGCTTTTGTGGTGCTCGATCAGAGCTGCGCATTATGGGCTGCTCTGACCGTCCCTATCTCTGGGTCAGAAAGCAGCTGCACTGGGATGACTGTCCAGAATGGTGTCTCGTCCAAGTGTTGCTGATGGACAAGCTACAGGTAGAATGGTGACTCTCAGGAGGAGCATTCCCAATGGTCCTCAGAGGCCACGGAAGGGAGGGATGCACATCCCCTCCATGAACACCTACTTCAAAAGTGCAATATGAGGTTAGACTAGGGTAGAGGACATTCTTCCTTTCAGACTTAGAATTCCAAAGACCCCCTTGTCTAGCACCATAGCCTGTCTCTTTAAGGCAGCAGCTCTGCTTTTGCAGGCATGGCCTCCACAGGTTACAGAGAGGAGGAGAGGGAAGCAGAGGCTGGCTGGTATCTGGACACTGGAAGAAGCTGCCAGAACCTGGCCTACATACACACCTGAAGCCTGATAATTCAAAGTAGGAAAGCTGGGGGCTGGGAGCTGGCTCACCAGTTAAGAGCACTGGCTGCTCTTCTAAAGGACCAGAGCTCAATTCTCAGCACCCACATATAGCACACAACTGTCTGTAACTCCAGTTCCAAGGGATCTGACACCCTCACACAGACATACATGCAGGCAGAACACCATTATACATAAAATGAAACCTGAAAAATCATTAAAAAATTAAAAACAAAACAAAACAAAAACAAGAAAAAAAACCATGTGCTAGAGAGATGGTGATGGGTTTTGAGTCGCGGCAGGAAGCGTCTACAGACACCAGGCCCAGGCAGTTTCATGTGTAAGAGGTTTAATTGGAAGGGGGGTAGGGGGGTAGCAGCGCAGGAAGAGAGAAGGGGGAGAGAGAAGAAGAAAGAGAGGAAGATGGAGGAAAGTACCCACATATTTATATGTGTGGTGACGTAGCAGTCCAGGTAAAGGTGGGAGCTGAACCCAATGGATTCTGGGAATATGGTGGCCGTTGCCCTGGTGACAGGTCTGTGGACCCGCCCACATATCTGCTGCAGGCAGGTTCTGGATGCTAACAGATGGCTTAGCAGTTAAGAGCACTAACTGCTCTTCCAGAGGTTCTGCGTTCAATTCCCAGCAAACACAAGGTAGGTCACAACCATCTGTAATGGGATCCAATGCCCTCTTCTGGTGTGTCTGAAGACAGCTACACTGTACCCATATACATAAAAATAATAAATAAATAAATCTTTAAAAAAAAAAAGGTGTTCAAAAATGTTACGCATACTCGTCTACTCTAGTCATATCTATAATATTGGGGATAAAATCTTGATAAAGGATAAGAGGCAATAAAAATCCAAAAGGGGTTCTGTGCCTCCTGGATTTCAGACAGTCACTGGTATCCCCTAACTCAGATGTGTTTCAGATTAGTCTCTCCAATCATCAACACGGCCTCATAATTAGGCATAAAGCTACCCCAAGTAATGATTTATAAATGGTTAAGATTGGACATTGTCTCCTGGCCGACACAATATTTCCAAGTATCCTAGTTTAATGTTTTAAGTACTAGAGAGTAATTGAAAGGTTTCCCTCACACTAGGACATTAACTTATAATGTTAGGTCGGGATTCCCCTCTGCCAGCCTCCAGCAAGAACCAGAGAATTAGCATAAGAATACCTCAACAGGGAGGGCTCCACCCCTCTTCCTCCTGCTTCACACCTAGCTACCAGACCCTGCTGACCTTGGTGTGTGTGGGGGTCGCTTGCCTACATGACTTCAGTCTAGCACTAGGACTGGGAGAAGAAAGACTTAGACTCACATACAGGACTAACACTAGAACTTAGATGTGCTAAGACTCAGATTCATGTATCTCTCACAGTCCCCGGGCACTTGGGCCCGGGGGATGCAGCACCAGTTCAGAAGAGATAGCTGCTGTTTTAGACCCAGTATGTTTCAGATAGCCTCAGATGTACCTCAACTGTTGAGCTGCCAGATTTTTCATTTCTCTTTTACAATGATTGTAAAAGCCTCATGTCATTTTTAAAGAAATACACTCAGATCTTACACCACTTGTGTGTAGTATGTTTGTCAAAAGCTGAATCCCGTACACACCTGGCCAGAACCCCTTGTCCTGCAGAACAAGAGACCCCGTGAGAAATCCCGGTCCGCGACACAAAAAAAGTATGACAGCTGTGTGTCATGTGTTGTATGTTCTATGCTGCATGTTGCATGTTCTGTGCTACATGTCGTGTGCTCTGTGCTGTGCTGTGTGTGTTGTGCACTATATGTGTGCTGTGTGTCTACTGTGCGCTGTATGCTGCGTGTTACGTGTTGTGCACGGTGCTGTGCACTTTGTGCTCTGTGTTGTGTGCTGTGTGTGTGCTGCACGCTGGCTGAAACAAAACCAACTTACATTATGTGGGCCAGGCTACAGGCTCTGGGAAATGGATGAATAGGCCAGTGCTGCATGCTCTGTGCTGCACGTGCTGTGCCCATGTGCCTAGGGGTTGTTCCTGCAATGGTTCATCATTTCAGGTACTGGCCATGAAAAGGGAGCCTTGAGCATTTTCCCTCAGAATCACTGATAGAGCATGTTCCGAGGAGCTGGAGCTCAATGAGAAAAATGCAATAGGTGTGAGTGTCTCCTAGACAAGCAACTGAAGGAGACAAAATCATCAAATCCAGATTCATCACAAAGCTGGACTGCCAGCCCGCACAGGCCAAGGGGTTGGATTAATAGTATTCTAACTGGCCGGGTGGTGGTGGCACACCCCTTTAATCCCAGCACTTGGGAGGCAGAGACAGGCAGATTTCTGACTTCGAGGCCAGCCTGGTCTACAGAGTGAGTTCCAGGACAGCCAGGGCTATACAGAGAAACCCTGTCTTGAAAAAAAAAAATAGTATTCTAACTGGAGGCCAAGAGGAAGTGAAACCACCATGAATTTTTTTGTCCAGCTGCCTAATAAACACCAAATTGAAACCTTGGAAAGGGCCATGCTGGCTTGGGAGAGAGCCAAGTACCCTATGGTGGCCTGTCTGGCTTGAACTTGCTATGTAGCCAGGCTTACGTGAATTCCCTGTTGGGATCAGAAGCGTGTGCACCATCAGCACGCCTAACCTTTTGTCTGTGCCTTTCTATCCCCTGATAGGGTGTGCTCCTGTGAAATAACTGTCTTTCTACCCAGCCCCTATAGGGACAGCTCCTTCCTGAGACTATGAGGTCAGCATTTCCAAGGTGTTCCACTGTTGTGCAAACAGGTGCCCTCAAGCAGCTTCTTGGGGATGCAGGGATGAGCAGTGGCATCTCTGGTCAGCAGCCAGGAAGACAATAGTGGAGGGCTACACTCCTGCTCTGGAACTCTCTTCGGTAAACATTAAGTTCATTCTGGAGAAGGCAAGACCAGCTCCTCCTTGTAGGAGTCCGAGCAGATGAGCCCCTCCTGTACCTGTACCTTTGAACTGCTCAGCAAGTAGGCAAGGGCTCTTGGATGCAGTGGTAAACATAAGACCCTGCGGCTACTCAGCCAGCTTGGTTTCTGTTAGACACAGTGTCCTTGTCAGGCAAGGGCATCTGCTTTTCTGCCCTGTTTATTCAGTCTCTGCACATATAACCATTCACATACACACACACACACACACACACACACAACCCTCATTGTTAAAAGTGGCATAAATACACACAAAATCCTGTAACAAATTGCTTCAGCTAGGCTAAATTTTATCTCTTTTGAAATTCCAAATAAAATATGAAAGCTGGCAGACTCAGGATCCCTCCAGCCGTGTTAAATTACCTCCTGCACTACCTCCTGAAAGCCCCTCAGTGAGGCTTCTCAGCTGGCCCTGGTACACACCCCCAAGTGGAAAGGGTCTCAACACGATCTTTCCACTTCAACACAAGCATTGTTTGTCACTCCCTAGCCTGTGATCAGGCAGGACTGCTTGCAAATCAAACTGTGATGGCAAGGGATGTTTTTTTTCAGAGTATGGGCTCAGAGAATGCAGACTCAGTAACGCTAGTCGGTGTGCTTAGGTTTTAGTTGGTGTGTTTGGATGTTCATGTTTCGGCCAATCTCAAGAAAATGCACACTCTTTCTACAGGTAAAAAGAAGACACCTGAGCTGTTGACCATGATTCCCTCCAGCTCCGAATTTGTACATCCAGGGACCCATGTATAGAGCCTTCCTATAGCATTTGGAGTCCATGTCTAATGAGATGCCAGTAGGCCCGTCCTCAAAAGATTTGAGTTCTAGTTTAGAACCCTCCAACGCACAAGAGCTCAGGGACTAACTGCTGTGGCCAGCACATTTATCAAAGCCATCATTATGTATGCTGGGCTGTGTACCCAGGAGACAGATGGTGACAGGGTTCTTTACTTCCCTCTGTTTTGTTCCCACCAGCCATATGACTCTGGTCACACACCAGCAGTCAAGGCCTGTTCATAGCATCATCAGATTCAGTACAAGACCAGCCACCATGGCCAACTGACAGTTGGTGGGTACTTTTTTGTTAATATTTTTTTTATTTATTGTTTGTTTCTTTGAGACAGGATCTCACTTTGTAGCTCTGGCCTTCCTGGAATTCACTATGTAGACTAGGCTGGCCTGGAACTCACAGAGCTCCACCTACCTCTGCATCCCCATCCCGAGTGCTGGGATTAAAGGTTTGTTCTACTACACCCAGCTTGTTAATATATTTTTAAAATTCTATAATTTTATGTGTATGACTGCTTTACTTACATGTATGTACGATCACCAAATGTATGTAGTACCCGTGGAACTTTTCAGACTGAAAGAATGCCTGAAGAGTTAAATAGTGCCAAGTTATTGTGACCTAATGATGTTGTAGAATACTGAAATTACTGGAGGAAGTAAGCCATTATCAAGTACATAGTAATGTTCACCGAAACAGAGCATCAAAACACTGCAGCACAAAATAAACTGTAATGAATTTAAGCAGGATAAGGTGGCACAGTCTTAAAAACCAACACAGAGTAGACTGAGGCAGGAGGATCATGAAATGGCCAGTGAGAGCTAAATAGGAAGATCTTGCCTCAAAAAACAAACTAGGCTCGGTAGCTTATGGTTATAATCCCAGTACTTGGAGGTTAGTGGGAGGAGGGTCCCAAGTTTAAGGCCAGCCTTATTTACATAGCAAGTGGAAGGCGAGCCTGGGCTACCTGAGATCTTATCTCAAAACACCAAGGTAGATGTGGTGGTGTACACTTTTAATCTCAGTATTAAACACACTCAGCACATAGGCATAGGCAGGTGGATCTCTGTGGGTTCCAGGGTAGCCAGGACTATACAGAGAGACTCTGTCTCAAAAACAAAACAAACAAAAAATCCACATAAAATAAACCAACATAACTATTGTCCCATAGAAAACAGTCTCCAGAGCCACACTAGAATGAAGCCAACTGCCACAAGAAACACAGGAAATCCTCAGCTACCTGAGAATCCCACATACTTCTAAGTAATCTAGATCAAGTGTGAAAGCAGCCACATAACATGCCATCAACTGCTTCTCAGCAGATCTCGGGTGGGAAAGCGAAGTCTTCTCCACAATTGCTGCTGGAGTAACTGAAGGAAAATGAACCTCATGCCCACATGTGTCGTGTTGAATGAAAGAACAAGATAGGAAGGGGACACTGCTGGGCCTCTGCACTGCTGCGGAGCTCCACAGCTCAGTACTGACCTCTGATGGGTGGAAGAGGTAGGAATGCCAGCGGATGACACTGGGAGCCACTGGGGTAGCTGCCCTCACCAGTGTGGCTGGTGATGTTTGCCAAAGCTTGAATAGGATATAGGCATTTTACTGTAGTTGAATTTTGCTTTGATTAAAAAAAAGTCCAAGGCACACAGAAAATGTTAATAGTCATTTATCTTTGGATGCACTGGACCCTGGTGTTAAGAAGCTACAGGGAAACATATTGGTCACAAGGTCACAGCATCCTCCATGGCCCACAGGAGGCAGGGCACTGCGACGGCAGATGGAAAACAGTGTGTGTTTATGTATCAGATCCACACCAAGTAACACTTTCCAAAGTTGAAGTATGAGACATGTTTTAATACATAAAAATAGCCTGAATGTGAAACAGCTATGAATACCATGCATTCAAAAATAATAGCTGGTGTATATAAAAATGTCTTCCCTGATGAAATATGCCAATCTTATATAAAATGTTTCATTAGTGTCTGCTACCCTCATTTGTATTATTTTCCACATCTCCTTTCTCAGGGCTAGTGGACCAATGATCTTTGTATGCCAGCACAGGAATCACAGGCTATCCCAGGGTCAGAGGAGGTGATGGGTACAGGTCTGAGCTCACATTACCTCTTTCCTCTCTGTATCAACCTGCATTCTTGCCTGGGTCACAGCAGCTTCCCTGCAAGAGCTCGCCTGCTTGGCTTGTTCAAACAGCGTCTTCAGCTGCTGGGCTGTGCTGAGTAGGGAGTTGACCATCTCTTCCAGGTACAGCCAGCTCCTATGTTCTGACATCTCCAGCCCACTGACCACGGTGGGAGAGACAGCTTTGGTGGGCGTGGAAGGTGGCACGGCCAAGGCAGGCAGCGATGTCAGGACTAGAATATAGAATGTGGGATAAACAAGAGATTAATGACTTCCAAGCTTAGTTACAGTCTCAGGTGTGAAGAGACACACTGGAGATAAACAATGTCCCCACTCTTCCTCACGTTCCCACATGCTGTCAGCCAAAGCCTTCCCTGAGGGCTGATCACTTCTAACAAAAGGCCTACAGTAGAAGCTCACAGACGGACAAGAAAAAGAAATAGCAACCGCTGGGGGGTGGGGGTGGCGCACGCCTTTAATCCCAGCACTTGGGAGGCAGAGGCAGGTGGATTTCTGAGTTTGAGGCCAGCCTGGTCTACAGAGTGAGTTCCAGGACAGCCATGGCTACACAGAGAAACGCAAATAGCAACCAACACACTCACCCAGAGAAAGGGTAGCCATGAAACATAGAAGCAAACAGCCATAGGACAAGCACACTGAGGGCAAGGAATAGAGACATTCAGCCAGCACCACACACAGGAAAACCAAGGCCTATCTGGAAAGTCTTTCTGGGGTCTGCAGTCAATATGGAGGTAACTAAGGACAGTGAGAGTCATGATTCTCAGGGCTGGAAAAGAAAGCCACCAAGATAGACAGAGAGGGACCAGAACATCCTGTGATTTTTAGACTCAGTAGACACTGTGAACCCCCTCTGCAGGTGGGTCTAGAATAGAGGTACACGTGGAGGGTGCAAAGCACTTTTTACTCTAGTCTACTGAGAAGTCTGGGAATAGACACACCATGAACACCCAACATTGCAGGACTTCTGTGGGATGCTGTTTCTACTGCACAAAGCCTCTTTCCAATTCCCCTGTGAACTGGATAAGGCACCCAGTCATCACAAACGCCAGTACTCAACAGTTCCAACCTCTATGATGTAGGTCAGACACGCCAGTGGCTTCTAGGAGAGGGGAATGTAAAACTTGGGATGAGGGCTAGTAAGGTTGCTCAGTGAGTAGAGCACTTGCAGCACAAGCATAACAGCCTGAGTTCAAATCCCAGAAACTCAGGTAAAATCTAGATGTAATAGTGCACACCTGCAATCCCAGCATGCCTCTGAGCTTTGAGGTGAGATTGAGGAGACAGGAGACTACCCAGGCTCTGAATGACAGCTAGCCTGGTATTGGCAGTGGAAAAACAAGAGGCCCGTGTCAAACAAGGTGGAAGGTGAAGACTGACACCCAGGTCAGTCTCTGGCCTCCACATGCACATGGTGGAGTGCATCAGGGCCACACTCACACTAATGTGCATAAAAACACACATGTTGGGTATGGTTGTGCATGCCTTTAACCCCAGCATTCAAAAGACAGAAGATCTCTGTGAGCTCAAAGTCAGTCTATATATCAAGTTCCAACCAGAGCTACATAGCAAGGCCCCCACATAAAAACAACAACAAAAAGGAACACCACACACACACACAGAGAGAGAGAGAGAGAGAGAGAGAGAGAGAGACTGACTAATTAAAAACTTGGGATGAACCTCATATATCTAGTTAAGGCAGAAAGGAAGTCCCTGCAGTGAGGAGCAAGTCAATACAGAGGCTACCTATGTGGCTCCTGCTGCCTCATACAAGGCTCTAAGTCTGGGAGTATGAACAGAAATCAGGAAAGCAGTCATTAGAACTGACTAAAACGGGAAGCTCTATATCCGACCTAGTGGGAAGTGGGAAGAGGTGCCGTAGACCTCTGTGGTCTCAGGAACCTCCCTCGTGAGTTCCCTGCCCTCACTTAGTTGTCAGGGTTGCCCTCAGCAAGGAGACAGGTCTCAGAAGACACAGAATCCTAGGCAGCCCGTATCAGAGGTCTGCACGATCACTGACAACAACCCATTCCACAGGAGCCAACATCACAGAACCAGGATAAAGGACATGCTACACGACAACTGTTGGTAACCTCCAACCAGGCAGGTGAAAGGCCAAGTGTCAAGGGGACAGATTCCAGGAAGCCAGGCCTGGCTCTCCCTCCCACCGGGGACCACCAGTCATGGGTGACTAGTAAATGCTGACTTAATTCCTGGGGTTTATACCATCTTTTTATGTTGTGTGGGAAACAAAATAAAACACTGAAGCATGTTGGGTAATGCCTGCAACTACTTAAAAGTTTGGATGGGGGAGGAAGTTCTTTGTATTATATTTACAACTTTTTTTTTTTAGATTTATTTATTTATTATATATAAGTATGTGTAAGTAGCTGTCTTCAGACATACCAGAAGAGGGTGTCAGATCTCTTTATGGATGGCTGTGAGCCACCATGTGGTTGCTGGGATTTGAACTCAGGACCTTCAGAAGAATAGTCAGTGCTCTTAACCGCTGAGCCATCTCTCCAGCCCCCAAAATTTTTTGAATATTTGAAATCTATTTTTAAAAACTTATTTTAGCCGGGCAGTGGTGGCGCAAGCCTTTAATCCCAGCACTTGGGAGGCAGAGGCAGGTGGATTTCTGAGTTCAAGGCCAGCCTGGTCTACAGAGTGAGTTCCAGGACAGGCAGGGCTACACAGAGAAACCCTGTCCCGAAAATATAAAAAAACAAAACAAAACAAAACAAAATAAATTAAAAAACAAAAAACTTATTTTAATGTTATTAAATATCTGTGGTCTCCTGCAAACTGAGTACCAAGATAAGCAGTAGAGAGCACATCCTCCAAAGGCAGGATGGGACCCAGGCTGCAGCAGACACGGACAAGAAGGCTGACATGGGTTGGGAGAAGTGGAGTGTACATGAGCCCATGGGATGAAGAGGTCAGATAGATAAAAGGGAAGATAATGAAACAAGTGAGGGAAAGATTTTATCTTATTTGTTTTTAGCTCTTGGAGGCAAGTTTCTCAATGCTGAGAAACTTAAAACCAAATGCTTATCAGCAGGGGAAAGTGCAGGTAATATTTTATCCATAATATGTACCTTTAGAAAGTATACTGACACAGAAATCTGCTCAAGATGTGCCACACAGAGAGGGTCATCTCGGCTCTCAACTATGGGGACACGCTGGGCAGTGGTGGCACACACCTTTAATCCTATCACTTGGGAGGCTAAGGCAGGCAGATTTCTGAGTTTGAGGCCATCCTGATCTACAAACTGAGTTCCAGGACAGCCAGGGCGATACAGAAAAACCCTATCTCCAAAACAAAACAAAACAAAACAAAACAACTATGGGGACACAAATACTGGCACAGTCCCTCACATCAGACACATCTTGATCCAATTCCATGGCTCATCAAGGCAAGGAGATAGTCTGCTCACACATTTCTGTTGGGGTGGTCCTGACAATACCAACAATAGGTCATTTCAGTCTCTATGGAAGCAGCCTGATACGAACAAAAGAAACCTTACATATGAGTGAACAGTATAGCTGTATGTAATAAAACTTTATTTGCGAGCACAGACAGAAGGCTGGACCTTGTCAGCCTAACCCAGCACTCCAAGAGAAAAAACAAACACATCAGCACAAGCCCTATTTAATTCACAAGAAGCAGTTTCGAGGCTGGGGCACTAGGTCAGAGGTAGGGCACTTGCCCAGCACTACAGAGAATAAAACTCAATCAAAACCATAATTTTGAGGACTACTACAGCTTGCATGCACATAAATTCTTTTATACTCACCAATTTTGGGATGTGATGTTGGCAATGCAGCTTCTGGAAACGGGGCAATCTGGCAGCTGTCCTGATAGCCAGGGTAGTGGGGTTCAGGGTGGCCAACCCTGCAGGGGGGCTGCACACCTGCCTCTTGCACTGTGAGAGAGAAGCATGCAGCCTCAGTGCAGCAGATTTCATCCCAAGTCCCTACAACTGCATACTCAATCCAGAGTATCCCCACCCTTGGTGGCTGCTGAGTGACCTGAGTATATATTTTGAATTGATGACACACTGGAATTCAGGTGGTTGAAGAAATAAAATTTATCACAAAAGACATCATGTGCTTCATTAACATGACTACTAGAACATTTAAAATGACACATGAAGCCAGGCAGTGGTGGCTCATGCCTTTAATCCCAACTTGGGAGGCAGAGACAGGCGGATTTCTGAGTTTGAGGCCAGTCTGGTCTACCGAGTGAGTTCTAGGACAGCCAAGGCTACACAGAGAAACCCTGCCTCGAAGAAAAAAAAAAAAAAAAAAAAAAACCCCACCTAAAATGACACATGACTAGGATTGTTTCTAGTGGCTGGTGTCAGTCTAAAGCAATATCAGCAAATTGCTGCCTATCTGCAGCTCTGGATGTTGCTCACAGTGCTTTTTCTCTAATACCTGCCAGTCTCCTATCAAGATATAGTCCTGCTCAAGGTCTCTGCTGAGGAGCCAGGCAATAGAGACTGTCAGGGATTCCGGACCTATCAGGCAGATCCTGAGACAGCTTACCTGTGGCTCCTGCAAAGACATCACCTTGGGCTGGGCTCTCAGAGATGACAGCAGTGGCCTCTACAGTGGATGCTCGGTCAAAGGTCAGTGCTCCAGAGGTAGTGATCTGTCCTGAGGGTGTCACAGTGACTGGAAAGGCAAAAAGGCATTGATTCATGGCCACATCAGGCACTGGGCTGGAAGCATGCACTGCTCTTTGCAATGGTGTAGGCTTCAGAGATCCCAGGAACAGACACAGGGACATATCCCATGATATCAGGAAGTCAGTGACCTTGGCTCCTAGGGGAAAGAGCCAGAGAGGGCGGGACTTAGGCCTCTATCCAGGCTGCCAAGTCTGACTATGGGGCCAGGGAACTATGTACTCCAGACAGAAAATAAAATATGAATGAACTTTAAAATACTTTGCAGTTTGAATCAAAGGAAAAGACTTTTCTTTTCTTTTCTTTTTTTTTTTAAAGATTTATTTATTATTATATGTAAGTACATTGGAGCTGACTTCAGATGCACCAGAAGAGGGCGTCAGATCTCATTACAGATGGTTGTGAGCCACCATGTGGTTGCTGGGATTTGAACTCAGGACCTTCAAAAGAGCAGTCAGTGCTCTTACCTGCTGAGCCATCTCTCCAACCCAAGGAAAAAGACTTTCCATTGTCAGACTCTCTCAGAAATGAGAATCCCTGAGTTGGGCTAAGGTAGAAAGACAGGAGGACACCTCATCAAAGCACTGCTGTGTTATGCTAGCACTCACAGGTAGTGGCGGCCGTGGCAGGAAGCAGCGTGATGTTCTTGGGGGAATCCTTCTTAACTGGAGTCGTGGGCAGCTCATTCTCTTTCTTGCGCCTTTTATAAGGGACGAAGAGCCTGACAGGGCCACTCTGGGGGAGAAAGGTAAAGCTGAGCAAGGGCAACATTTGAAGGACACCGCCTCCTTCCCACTCCTTATCAAATTAGTGATTCTATTACTACTGCAGAGAGCAGAGGCCCACAGGAGCCCTCAAAATGGCAGAGAAGACATTTTCTGAAGAAATCCATGAACAGCACTGCTGCCGGGCAAGCACACATCCTCGGCATCTGGCGCTTCAGATTCTTAGAAGAAAGGAAGTAGGCCCAAAGAAAGGAGAACAAGGAAAACCACAGTCTGAAATGAAAATCACCAGCAGTGGGAGAGTTATGCAGAGCCATCTGTAACACAAGGAAACAGCTCTGGGAAGCGGCAGGGTGTGGGTCTATAATCTCAACAACCAAGGCAGAGGCAAGATAACTGACACGAGTCTAGCCTGGGTTACAGTGTGAGACCCCACCTCAAAAAGAAAAAGGTTAGGGACTAGGCCTACTGGCACAGGCCTTTAATCTCAGCACTCAGAAAGCAGAGACAGGTGAATCTCTGTGAGTTCAAGACCAGCCTCATCTACATAGTGACATCCTGTCCGGAAAATAAAAACAAACAAACGAAAAGCTAAGTGGATGACAGCACTTGCCACCAAACCTACCAAGACCAAAAACCTGAGTTAGATCTCCGTCTCAATTCCCTACAGACATGCCCATAAAATACCTGGTATAAATAATTCCTCAATTGAGATTCTCTCTTCTAGGCTTGTTAACAAAAAATACCCAGAGCATACCTCCACCTGGTGAGTACTGACTTTACAGGTGTGTGAAACGTATGTAATGCAGGGGGTTGAACTCAGTGGCTCTGTGCCTGGTGGGCAGACACTCTTGGAGCTGAGCCGCATCCCCAGCCCTCCTCTCTTATGTGGCTCCTTAGCATCTGAGCATGCACCTCTCCTGGCTACAGCTGCTGTTTGCTACTGTGCTGCATGGGCTGTGCTTCTTTCTCATCTCCACTGTCTTTGTTTAGTTGAGAACCAAACCTTACAGGTGACACACTGTGGCAGGAGTAGGTACTGACACGCGCTATCCCTGGCTTTTTGCTCTGTTTCTTGGGGACCACGTTGTCTCCTGCAGAGTGTAATAGCCTCTGAGAGTTCAACCTGGGTGTGCAGTTATCTCAGGTAAAAGTAGGCCTCTGGCTACCTGGTTCTGTCCTTGGCTTCTCTACTAAGCAGTGCCAACTTGTATAGCTACTACAGTAGGGCTCCAGAGTTCCTAACAGATTCCTAGCATGTAAATTGCCATCATCTTAGCAGGCTAGCCTATGGCTCTTCAAAGGCAAACTCTGGAGCCTGCTCTTAACCTAAGCAGGCTTTTCTTGGCTATTGCTTTTTTTTTGTTTGTTTTATAATTATTTATTGTATGTGAGTATACTGTCACTGTCTTCAGACACACCAGAAGAGGACTTCAGATCCCATTACAGATGGTTGTGAGCCACCATGTGGGTGCTGGGAATTGAATTCAGGATCTCTGGACAAGCAGTCAGTGCTCTTAACCAGTGAGCCATCTCTCCAGTCTCAGGCTGCTGCTTTTCTTAATTCTCTCTACCTAATGCAAGGCAGCATCTTGCTCTGGTATGACTACGAGTCTTCCCACTGTTCTCTGAATATTCTTGGCTTTGGACATGCCTCTCGTCTCTAAAATAAAGTCACTTCATTAGAGGAGCCATAGTTCACTCTATCAACATAGCAGCCTCAGTTTGTGAGCAGGGAGGGATTAAGGTGAGTCCCATTGCAATTGGAAAGCAGCCCTAGGAACATTCTCAGTAGAAGACACCAAGCAATAGGCTCAGCCAGTTTGATCCAGAGGGGCTGAGGCAAGGGGTCTTTTTTGTTTTTGTTTTTTATTTTGTTTTTTTGAGAAAGGGTTTCTCTGTGTAGCCCTGACTGTCCTGGAACTCACTCTGTAGACCAGGCTGGCCTCAAACTCAGAAATCTGCCTGCCTCTGCCTCCCAAGTGTTGGGATTAAAGGGGTGTGCTACCACTGCCGGGCGAGGCAAGAGGTCTTAACTTAGCACTTTTGGGAAGTCACTATAACCTATAGCTATTAAGTGAGGAAGGCTACATAGCCCATCCTTCTTATTAGAAAACCTATCCCTTGATGGGCGCTGAGTGAGACAGAGCAACCTGGAGAGGAGCCTCTCTTCACCTGAGCTAGAGTAGAGTCCCTGCCTCACTTCTGGCAGCTATTCTCTCCTTTGCACTTGGAACTCTTCTTGAATGCTTAATGACCTATGGGATCCCTGGGTACAATCTCCAGAGACCTCAGGTCTTTCAGTTGTCACCACTTACTTCTTTGGGAAATAAACTAATGGAACACCTCACATTCCCTTGAGCAATGGTTCTCAACCTTCCTAATGCTTTGACCCTTTAATACAGTTCCTCAGTTGTGATGACCCCTCCTCCCATAAAATTATTTTACTGCTACTCCATAACTCTAATTTTTTACTGTTATGAGTTGTAATGTAAATATCGGAGATGTAGGATATCTGATATGCAACCCTGGTGTAAGGCTGGTTGTTCAACCTCCAAGGGGTTGTGACCTGCAGGTTGAGCTCACTGCCCTAGTGGAAGCCAAGGCTTAAAAATCCCACAAAGTCCAGACTACTGAGCAGTATTTAACTTTGGTTCCATGCCTTAGAAACTCTGGGTCTAACCCTATGTTGTCATAAAGATAGTCCCATGTGTTTCCTTCTAAAATGTCACAGCATGTCCTCTCATGGTTAGATCTTTGCTACAATTTGAATTCACTTTTATCTACTGTGTAGTTTGGATCAAAGTTCATTCCTTGTCCAGAAACATCCAATGGTTCAGCACCACATGCTGGAAAGTTGGGGTTGGCAGCTGGACTCTGCTCAGTTCTCAAGAGGTCCCTGATCCTCCCTGCTGATACATTATAGCTTACCACAGCACTGCAGCAAGCCCTCGTGTGAGCTTGGCAATTTCAGACTTGTCTTCTATTCTTTTCTGAACTACAGTCTCATAATGTAGCCCTGGCTGGCCTGAAACTTACTATGTAGACTGAACTGACCTCCAATCCATAGAAAGCCACCTGCCTTTGCTTCCTGAGTACTAGGATTCAGGGTGTGTGCTACCACACCGAACTTTTTGAGACTTCTTTTTCAAAACTGCTTTGGCTATTTTATCCCCTTCATCCTTTCATATAAATGTTAGAATCAATCTCTCTGTACCTAGAGAATCCTGTTGAAATTCTGACTACACTGGGCTGTCAGTTTGGGAAGTCAGCTCCCTCACTATGCTGAGCCTCCCATCCGTGAGGCAGTACGACTTGACGTATCCAGGTTTTTGCTGACCGCCTTTATCAGCACTTTCTGGTTTTCACAACACAAAGTCCACCATATTTTATAAGATTTGTACCTAGAGACTTATGCTTTACCGCAATGTCAATGGTTCTGTGTTGTGTCCTAAAGGAACACTCCCTGCTGAACACTACTCTGTGACACCTTAGGCTCTCTGACCATCTACCATTCATTTGGGGGGAGGCAATTGTTTGTTTGAGTTTTTGTTGTTCTTTTCAAGACAGGATTTTTCTGTGTAGTGCTAACTATCCTGGAACTTGCTCTGTAGAACAGACTGGCCTCAAACTCGCAGAGATCCGCTTACCTCTGCCTCCAGAGTGCTGGATTAAAGGCATGGGCCACCATTGGCCCCATTCTTGCTTTAGGGTTTTTTAAAATGATGTTTAAAAATTATATAATTTTCATTAAAGTTTTTATAGTAGAATCATATTAAGATTAAATAAATTTGGTGATGGCAAACTCTTTAATCCCAGCACTTGGGAAGCAGAGGCAGGCAGATCTCTGAATTCAAGGCCAGCCTGGTCTAAATACTGAGTTCCAGGACAGCCAGGGATACACAGTAAGAGTATGTCTCAAAAACAAGAAAATAAAAAAATACAACCAAGAACATAGCATCTCTCCAATTACAATTTCTTTCTGCCCCACACTCACATGCATATGAGCACTAATTGTACTCACTATGAAAGAAAAAATAAGGGGAAATGAAGATGAAAGGGGAACATGCAGAGGAAGGCTTGCAGGGAAGTGGGAGTCCGAGGTGTGTGTGTGATCAAGACACATTATATAAATGTGTGAAACTGTCAAATAGTCTAAAAATAGTAAGACAGGGTTTCTCTGTATAGCTTTGGCTGTACTGGAATTTACTCTATTGACCAGGCTGGCCTTGAACTCATAGAAATGTGCCTGCCTCTGCCTCCCAAGGGCTGGGATTAAAGGAATGACAGATGGTTCAGAGGTTTAGAGCACAGCTGTTCTTGCAGAAGACCTGTGTTTTATGCCAGCATCCACAAGGTGGCTCACAACCATTCATAGTTTTAGTTCAACAAGATTTGATGCCCTCTTCTACTCATAAACATAAATAAAATAAATATTCTTTAAAATTCTCTAATTTTTAAAAATAGGATCTCATTAAAAAGACTTGGCTAGCCTAAGATTTGTTATGTAACCCAAGCAAGTCTCCAGCTTGTGGTAACTCAGCTAACTCCATGTGGTGATTGGAATGAATAGGCACACAGGGGTGGCACTATTATGAGGTTTGGCCTTGAAGAAGAAAGTATGTCTCTGGCAGTAGGGTTTGAGGTTTCAGTTGCTTAGGCCACGTCCAGGTCACTCTCTCTCTCTCCCTGCTGCCTGCCAATCCAGATGTGTAACTCTCAGCTACCACTTCAGCACCATGTCTGTCTGCATGCTGCCATGTTTCCCACCATGACAATAATGGACTAAACCTTTGAATTGTAAGCCAGCCCCAAGTAAACGTTTTTCCTTATAAGAGTTGCCGAGGTCACGGTGCCTCTTCACAGCAACAGGAAACTAAATAAGAGACACTCCATCTCCTAAGTGTTGGGATCCAGCCATATTTCACCATGCCTGGCTTAAATTCTTATTTTTTATCAACTAGTAACTTACCAGATTATTAATGAAACTAAACCAAGGAAATCATAACTAGGTAATTTCTACATTATGTTTAAGACATTTAAAAATAAGCCGGGCAGTAGTGGCGCACGCCTTTAATCCCAGCACTTGGGAGGCAGAGGCAGGCGGATTTCTGAGTTCGAGGTCAGCCTGGTCTACAGAGTGAGTTCCAGGACAGCCAGGGCTATACAGAGAAACCCTGTCTCGAAAAAGCCAAAAAAAAAAAAAAAAAAAAAAAAAAAAAAAAAAAAAAAAAAAAAAAAAAAAAAAAAAAAAAAAAAAAAAAAAAAAAAAAAAAAAAAAGATCACGCTTCTTGTATCAGTTATGAATGTAAAATGAGGAGCTATTTCAAGGACTACTTTACAAGATCTATCCATGATAAGGTAGGGCTTTTGTCCCCTGACTCTGGGCCCTTCACATGCTGAGTAAGTGCTCTATCACTGACCTATAACTCCCTGACCCTTTTTACTTTTCTTTTCTCTCCTTTATTTTTTTCTCAAGACAGGGTTTCACTGTGTAGCCCTGGTAGTTCTAGAACTTGCTCTCTAGACCAGGCTGACCTTGAACTCACAGAGGTCTATGTGCCTCTGCCTCCTGAGTGCTGAGACTAAAGGCATACACCACCATGACCAGCATCTCTTTAATTTTTCATTTCAGGAGTTTCACTAAGTTGCCCAGGCTGGCTTAGAACTCACTCTAAGTCAGGAACATCTTGAACTTCCAATCTTCTTGCTTTAGCCTTCCTAGTAGCTGGAATGATAACTTTACGCTACAGGTCTTGCTGTGTAGTGTTACAACACAATGTTGAAAGAGGTGGCACGTGCATGTTTACCATACCCACTTTAAAAGAGGCATCACTCTGGGCTCACCTGGCTCCATATAGCCATCCCATTTCAGTGTCCCAGATTTCCCTACAGCCACCTTCTAGCCAGTGAAGGCAGTAGCCTTCAAAGACAACACAACTTTAGAAAAGGAGGGACAGAGCCTCTGCAGGCAAGAGCACAACACCTAATGACTTACTAGAGTCATGTCATCACAACAGGCAGCACAGGTACAGGAGGCAGCATGAGGGTTCAAAATACCATCCTGAAATAGAGAAGGAGCTACAGATATTATATAGGTATAAATATAGAACTATATAGATATACTATACAGACAGAAACATAGAAATTAAGGAGTTGCTCAATGCTACATTGCACCCACCACCAAGATAAGAATCTAAGCATAAAATACAATCACTTCTGGAAAGTTCTTGTCTGCACAATGCTCCACTGCCAGCAGGCTTAAGTCTCTCTTCCTAGGAACAAGACTCCACACTGAATAGCCATAGACAGGCGTTGACCTGGAGCAAAAGTCAAGTCTTTTTCCTATAAAGTGGGTGTGGTGGTTAAGAACATGTATTTTTCTCTTGGAGAGGACCAAGGTTCAATTCTAAGTACCCATATGGCAACTCACATTACCTATAATTGCAGTCCCTGGGAATCTGACATCCCAGGTACCATGCACGTGGTATACATACACACATGCAGACAAAACACTCATAACATAATAAACCTAAAGAAAAAGTTTGCTTCCTTACAATGAAATTGGAACAAAAGCAAGGCAGGTGTGGCTGGGCCCTGCCACTGACTCTCTACCTCTCTTTCCATGTGTCTGAGGTGTCTTTCTTCTGTGCCTACTGTTACCCCATCTGCCCCCCATGTTAATTCTCTGAGTCAATGCCAGCACACACCCAGAACAAAAACATTAGGAGGGCAGCTCAACTGCTCTGGTCATCCTGGGAGTACTATCAGACTCTGTCTTGTGCCATGTTCTGGGTACTTCCCACTGCTCGTCCTAAGGCTGGTGTGGTCCCAGCACATACCTGGATGAGGCACTGCAGGGGTCTGCCGGCATATCGGATGCTTCTCTTCCAGTCCTTGCTGCTGGCTCTTCCTGCCATGGCTTCAAACTCAGTTGGGCTGTACCAATTTTCTCCCTGCTTGATACAGCGCCCCCGGCCACCTGGAATGAAAGGGGCTGGTCCTTAGAATCCATCAAGGCCTGTTGCTGGCTTGCCTTGATGACATCACTGCCTTCCGTTGCTGTTTTAATTTCTCTGCCCTGCATCTAATCACCCAATATACTGCCTGACAAGTCATCTCAAATCCACTGTCCATGGTCACTGCAAGCTGTACTGGGTCTCCAGTGAGCATCAGCTCACTTCAGGGATCCTCTGTCATCTGAGTGGTCTGAGCTGGCTCCATGGACGCAGGGCTGACAGTCCTCACACATCCGTCTCCTCTATCATATTTGCACATGACAGGCTTCCTTGGCCCCAGTTTACTAAGAGGGTCACACAAAAGAACAAAGTCTTAACATGGAATGATTATAGCGAAGTGCTGCCTCACCTGAGCCGAGTCTACTCTTGTAGAGTGTACCACTGATGTTCCGACAGCGCACAGGTAACTCGCTGTCATACACCGAAGGGTCCCAGTTGTACTTGGTACCACCTTTCTCCTGGCCAGGTGCCAGTGGGGTAGGAGGAGACTGAGGACCTGGGCAAAGAAAGGCTATGAGGATGAGAACACAGAATGACAAGAAAAGCCCATGACACTCCATCCCCAGGCACCAAGCCCTTCACAGGTACAAAAGGACAGCACTAAAAGGTAGTGCCTACCCTTCAGTGGGCAGCATTCCTTCTTTGCCTTTTCTATACACCTCTATTTAGTTTTCAAATTAACACACACGCGCACACACACACACCCACACAAGGCCTGGGGTCAGGTGTTGCAGGTACCTGGAGTGAGAGGTGCTGCTGGGCCCTTCAGCCCAGTGGTCTCCACAATGCTCCCATCTGTGTGTACAACTATTAGTGTGGCTTTCTCAGTGTTCAGGCTGTCACCGATCTGCAGGGCTGTCCTACCAGACTAGAAGGAAAGGCACTCTGTCAACTATAGGATAGCCTGAGGCACATTACTTGGTTCAATGGAATGTGGTCCTACTGCAAGACTCTAGTCACTTATCAGCAAGAGAGGATGTGCACCTAGGCTCACAAATCCTCTTCATAGACAGCCTCAAGTAATACAAGGCTAGAGCCAAGAAGACACAAAGGCTATTGCGTGTGTGCACATCTGTCCAAGCTTAAGTGTGCTGTGTGTTCATACACAGAGCTGCCTTCTGGACACCAAGCAAGTCTGCCTTGTCTAAGGAAAGTTTCTGAAGGCTGCACATAGAAAGCACAATGGTGTGACACACACAAAATGTCTCTGATTTTGGACACAGGTGCTATTGAAAGCATCATAGATGCTGATAACCTGCAGGAGTGAACATGAGGAAAGGACTAATAGACTATAAGCCTTGAAGAAAGGGGCAGGGCAGCCAGATAGTCATTCTCCCATGTCTGTGGAGCTCAACTGAAAGCAAGCAAAGTCAGGCCTGAGAAGATACTCTGTTTGGGCTAAGAGCAACCTGAGCCTGGTGGAACACAGGCCCGCAAGGCCAGCTGGCATGGAGGAGGGCTTGACTACAGCCCAAGGATTCCTCATAGCTCTCTACCTTTCTAGATTTATACTGCACCTTTCACGTTAAAGCCCCTAGCTCAAACTGAGTCTCCTGCCTTGTCTGAGAGCACAGAGATGCACATAGGTCCCCCATGGCACCAAGAACTATGGGTATTCACTCACATCTAAACCCTGAGAGGGTCTTGAGAATGAGGATCACCCTCATGGACTGTGCAGTGAAGTCAAGGGCTCTAAAGAGAGTTGCCAGGTCTATGGCCATATCACCCTCAACTCGCCCGATCTCATCTGATCTTGGAAGCTAAGCTAAGCAGGGTCGGACCTGGTTAGTACTTAGGTGGGAGACCACCTGGGAATACCAATGATGTAGGCTTTTTTTGGAATCCCCTCTCTGGCCGGGCAGTAGTGGAGCTCGCCTTTAATTTCAGCACTTGGAAGGCAGAGGCAGGCAGATTTCTGAGTTCAAGGCCAGCCTGGTCTACAGAGTGAGTTCTAGGATAGCCAGAGCTACATGGAGAAACCCTGTCTAGAAAACACAAAAGAAGCCAGGCGGTGGTGGCGCACGCCTTTAATCCCAGCACTTGGGAGGCAGAGGCAGGTGGATTTCT